>NW_026892555.1:37692500-38055000 GCF_033815535.1 Pezoporus flaviventris
CCAAATAGGGGATCATAGGTGGATACCCTGGAGAAGCTGCACCCTGAGACATGTTAAAATGTTTCTTTATAAGCATCAGGGTACTGGGCAACACACACCCCCTCTGGCATACCCAATACATGAATCTTTTTGCAAGCGAAATATAGCAGAGACGCACTGCCTTAGGCAAACATATGAACCTTCCCAACCATGCTGTGCAATCAGTACCTATATGCACTACATGTTACATCGTATTATCTACAGTAGCTCTCTTATCCATTCATTCATCTGACATGCCCAGAATTAAAAAAATGTGGTATGATAGGAACATAAAGACATGATACAAAGAAATCTATTAATGGCTGAGTGAGAATCTTTGGATTTAAAGGTAAGAAAAACATTCTCCTAAAGACTACCTTTTGAACAATAAAATTGGGATGTGTCTGTGATAGTCAGTCAAATATAAAATTAAGTCAGCAGCTGGATTCCTATGAGGACATTTGTTATGGGCACTGAACAAAAGTGGATGCAAAAAGTGAACTTTGACGCAGTTAGAACAAGCTAGTGAGGTGATGTGTTGGCATATATATTTAGCCATGACATTGCTGACGTTGTTCCAAACTTTCATTTTTTCATGCTATTTATATGTTCATTATTTAAGACAGCAGGTTAATTACTCTTAGCTTCTCTTGAGTAATATTTTTTATTTTTAGTTAAAAAATTATCTCGCTTTTCTGTTTTATTTTCCTTCTTCTTTTTTCCTTTTTTGTACTCCTATATTCTATTGTGCTATTTGTTTGCATTATGAAATCACATAGGACATGTTCTTAAAGTTTAGAAATGTAAAACTATTTACATGAGATAACAACCACAGATAAAACTATGATGAAAACTGCAAAAACTTGGCTTGGCATGTTGTGTCTTCATCAAAAAACCAAACCAAACCAAAATGAAAGTCCTTGTTTCATTTTTATGCTATAAGAGTTATGAATTTCTGTTTTCAGACAAAAGGAAGTTACATTTTAAATGAAGGCAGACGCTTTCAAGAAAGAAAAAGAATCTGTTTAATCAAAAATGTATCTTTCTGTCAAAGAAAATGTGGAGTAGAAAATTTTCAGCCAGCTCACTTCTGTTTCCTGTACGTTCTCATGGGATTAAACTTCTTATTTCAAATAGAAGAAAGAGACCTAAAATCCCCAAATCATACATTTCAACTTACCATCATATGTCAGTCAATTTTTCCTTCAGTTTTCTTTTACTGCAGGTGGCTTGTATGTTTCTACTTAGACAATCAAGAATAAGAAATAGCCAGAAATTCAACATCAATCTTTATTCTGGTGCAAAATAATTTTGAATGGTCTGTAATTCCTCACACAGACCTTTGATTTTATCAGCATTTCAGGATATCCTAAAAAGCAACCCCCCAATATGATACTTTCTGATTTCAGTTTTTATTTTTCTAGTAAAAAGCCCAAACATCCCCCCAAAATAAAATGCACTATCTTTCCAACAGAGGAAAAATATATTCATATTCTTTCTCCCAGTTATACTTTTTATATGGCTTTTTCTTAAACTCAATAGAAATGATGAAAAGGCGGTCATATTGATTGTATATTCTTCAGACAACTGTCACCACAGAACACCAGGATATTTGACTGTGGCTTTTGAATTGCTGGCTTTGCTTTTGTATGTAGTTCTGCTGTGGTTTAATAACTAGTGGGAATAGTGGTAATGCACAAACAGATCTTTATTTTTCCAGTTCATTTTATATTCATCTGATCCTCTTCCAGTCCTTACTCTGATTTTAATATGTGTAATTTAATATTGTCGGCATTATAAGAATGTTTATACTTAAAGAAATTGTCTATTTGTCTTCTTATTGTTGTAGGTATCATTTTTCGTTTCAAAGACCATAATATTGTGAAGCAAAAATTGTCTATTGTGATTGCAGCATAGAGATATTCTGTATTCTATTAATTCAGAAGTTCAGTACTTAATGAGCTTTGATGATACCGAAACACCGTGGAAATTTGGTAGTGAAATGGATGTAACTGAGGATTTAACTCTTTGCTACCAGTGATAAAGATGTAGTATGTAACACCATGTGCTCATTATCAGCCTTTAAAGATATGAAGCACTTCAGAAAACAATTTTCTCTAACCATGCGACTCCTGGACTGGCTATTATTTTGCAGCCCACAGTGTCTGACTGAATCATTTCCAGTAATTGCTAAATACAAGACCTCTGAATTTAATTCCAGGAGTCTGTAACACCTAGAGAAAGACCCAGCACTGCAGCCAACATAACCCCAGTATCACTAAACCCTGTGGTAAGTACTCTAGCGGCTGATGCATGTACAAGAAAACATCCCAAAGGAGTTATCTGATATAGGAGCATGAGGACAGGGTAACCTTATAGCTCTGCAATTTTAAAACAAATATTTCTATGAAGCTGCATTTCCCTTAGAGTCATGCTCTACTGGGTTGCTAGCATTTAAGAAACATCAAGCTCACACCATAAACTTCCCCTTCACTGGGATGTTCTCCCCCCTCTAGCTGACTATTTCCACAAAATGAGTAGGAAATTACTGTGTGTCAGCTGAGCTCTGTCAGCTGAAGTCTATTCAGCTGAGACTGACCAACAGGTTCAAAAGTTAGTAGGGTGAGCTCACCAAAAATTCAGCAGGGACAGGTGCAAAGTGCTACATTAGGAAAGAATAATCAGCTATCCAAAGACAAGATGAAGAACAGCTAACTAAGTAGCAAAAAAAAAGCACTATAGATTATCAATGATCACACCTTATAAGTAATGCCTTACTATTAAGAAAAACAAATAGCAATTTAGAGCAAATATATAGAAATACCATAAGACAGCCTGTAATACTTTCTTCACCTAATTATAATTATAATAATTTTGAAACGTTTGAAGAAAATCCAAACAAGGGGGAAACGATGGATCAGAGTCTTTGCAATACAACCTTCAAGAAAGACTCAACAGGCAGTGATATCTGAATAAAGAAGGTGGCTCTTAGGGTAGATACAATGCCTTATGTCAAAGGGGTAAATAGGAACAGAAAAAAATTATGTCAGATCTTAGCTGACCAGAACAGAAATCTATAGGCTGAATCCACAGCAAGGAAGGTTCAAATTAGATAGATAGTGTGAAATCTTAATACTACAGAAAATGGACCACTGCTATATTGTTTGGAAAAATTACCATCACAGGAAGTCTTTAAGACAGAGCAAGACAGGTGAACGAGAAACGTTTAAGGGAGAGCTGATCATGCCTTAGAAAAGGAGAATGGTCTACATGAGGTCTCTGGCTCTCTTGCCACCCACGTTTTCCATTGGTTTGATAGTCTGTTGGTGATGTATAGGCTTGCAAACAGTGCAGCTGTTGAGGCTCATCTTTTTAGAGAACACGGCTAGAAATAAAAGCTGAAGGTTTGAATAGTGTATCATATACCCTTGTCCTGGGTTCAGCAGTAGCAGTCATATTTCTCCTTCTTGGTAGCTGGTGCAGCACTGTGTTTTGACTTCCAGCCTGGGAACAGTGTTGGTGAAGCCGATGTTTTCGATTGTTGCTAAGTGATGTTTACCCTGACCAAGGACTTTGTGAGGCTCATGCTCTGCCAGGGAGGAGGGGAAGCTGTGAGGAAGCAGAGACGGGGTGCCTGACCCGGGCTAGCCAAGGAGGTATTCCATACCACAGCACGTCATGGCCAGGGTGGGGGGTAACTGGGAGTTACCCGGAAGGACACGGGCTTCTGGGTGGGACTCGTTTCTTGGCCGGTGGTATCGTATTCTCTTCCCTTGTTATTTTCCCTTATCATTGTTGTCATTGGTGGTAGCGGTGGTGATTTGTGTTGTACATTGGTTGCTGGACTGTTCTTGTCTCAACCCGTGGGAGTTGCACTCTTTCGATCCTCCTACCGGATCCTCTGGGAGAGGGAAGGGGAGAGCCCCGGTGGGGGGGGAGGGGGGGGCCCTCGATTGTTGTCAGCCCGGCACCACTCACTGGGAGTGAGTGAACAAGTTGCCTGACTGGGTTCAAACCACGACAACCCTCTATAGTGCTCAGATCTCCTCCTCCTTTACAGCCTGATTTTTGGCAAATCGTAGAATAGTTAGGGTTGGAAAGGACCTTAAGATCATCAAGTTCCAACCCCCCTGCCATGGGTAGAGACACCTCACATTAAACCATATCACCCAAGGCTTCGTCCAACCTGGCCTTGAACACTGCCAGGGATGGAGCATTCACAACCTCCCTGGGCAACCCATTCCAGTGCCTCACCACCCTAACAGGAAATAATTTCCTCCTTATATCCAATCTAAACCTCCCCTGTTTAAGTTTTAACCCATTACCTAGTACCTAATGAACAGTCCCTCCCCAGCATCCCCATAGGCCACCTTCAGATCTGGAAGGTTGCTATGAGGTCTCCACGCAGCTTTCTCTTCTCCAGGCTGAACAGCCCCAACTTTCTCAGCCTATCTTCATACGGGAGGTGCTCCAGCCCCTGATCATCCTTGTGGCCCTTCTCTGGACTTGTTCCAACAGTTCCATGTCCTTTTTATGTTGAGGACACCAGAACTGCACACAATACTCCAGGTGAGGTCTCAGGAGAGCAGAGTAGAGGGGCAGGATCACCTCCTTTGACCTGCTGGTCACGCTCCTTTTGATGCAGCCCAGGATACGGTTGGCTTTCTGGGTTGCGAGCACACACTGAAGTCAGCTCATGTTCATTTTCTCATCGACCAACACCCCCAAGTCCTTCTCTGCAGGGCTGCTCTGAATCTGTTCTCTGCCCAACCTGTAGCTATGCCTGGGATTGCTCCAACTATGATAAAATGATTAAAATCAGACTGTTGGGGAGTTCAGTATTTGAACTATGGATAGCTTTTATCCAGAAGCAAGAATGAAACAATAAATACATCTGGGAAACAATACAAAAAGTGATTCTGAATATCTTTGTGCTTTGATGCAAGGAATCCTGTTTTGTAGTTATGAAGGGAACTGTTATTTGCTGCTAAGGTTAAAGATTTTCAGTTATGTTGTTCCCAGCACATATACTAGTTCAAATGCAAATAATTTCTAATATGTTGGGGTTTTTTTTGAGGGAAATTGTATTGTTTTTTAGTTTCCAATTGTTATTCATAGTCTTGCCAAGCATTCAAATAAGAAGCAAGAATCATACAATGTAGTTCATATGACTTTGCCACATGCCATGAACAATAGTTAGCGAACAGCAAATAGCTGAAGCAATCATTTGCATGAATCCTCTAGACTGAAATGTATGCACATGTTTGAATATAATCAAGGCAACTACAAACACACGCATAAGTTTACAAGTCATTCACAAGCACAAAAACTGTATGTCTTTTAAGATGATTTAATAATCAGAGAGCCAGTCCTCACGGTGACCAAATAAGTAAAAAAATTTTTGCTGAGGTAAAACCGTAAGTCTGCTTTTTTGCATGTTTTATCAGCTCAGTGGAACAAGAGGGAGCACAGGCAGCATTAAAGACGTACAGGATGAAGGAAGATATTGTCTTCACCTACCCTGATTTGAATGTGACTGATGCTTTGGTTTTCATCCTCCAATTATCAGAAGTGATCACACAGAAACTAAGAGGTGATGGAACATCTCTAAGCCAGGTGCTGCCACTTATCAGCTCTAGTATCTCCTTTTTTTTTGCTCCCACACTAATGAAAAATAATTTCAAAAGAAATGAAGATCCTGTTTCAATGAGATTGGGGAAAAGATGTAACCTAAAAGCTGTCTACAGACTCAGGAATAAGTGAAATGTTTTGACAGGGAAAAATATGTGTTGGCAACATCGCTCGACTCAGATTTCAAAAGTAAAATTGAAACCATACTTCCACAGGGTGCAGACGCTGACAACTGGAAGCCTGTTCTGCAATATATAGTAGTTCAGAATATGCCAGCCAGCTCTTCCTCTCCCCACTTTCTTTCATGTACAGGACAAATACATTTCAGGGAGAAGAACAATCTGACTTGGTAAATTCTTGAAAACGAACAAACAAAATCCAAATCAGACTTTCATCTGACTGCAAAGGTTTCAGAGAACACACAGAGCATCTGTATCTAACTATATAAAACTGCAAGGAAAACTATATTCTTCAGACTTCTGTGGGTAATCCAGGTTAAATCTGGGTTTAGCCCATGTCTGTGTGGTGTCAGCCAACATGAGGTGAAAAACTGGACCCAGGAAAGTCACATCTGAAGAATACAGACTTCAGTTTTAAGAAGGGTGGTTTCAATTTTCAAATTTAAGAATAATTTTAAGGTTGTGAAGATAGGTTTTGTAAATTTACTAGGCCAGTTTGAACAACAGCTATGGAACATGAAGTTCCTAAATTCATATGGTCAGGGAAGTACCAACACTTAAGACTAATAAAGAATCCCAGAAAAAAAACATTTCAAATTATGCGTGTTGTGTTCTTAATTTCTTGGTCATGGTCACAGCAAGATAGCTGTGAACCACTCGCCATTGTGCAATCAGTAAATAGTTTTGGACCAGAAATTGTGAAGGACAAAGGCAGTCAAGTACTTCACTGGATCATTCAAAAATAAAATCTAAAAGAAAGGCGAATAATTGTCTCTCAGTCTCCTTCTGTTTTTTCATATGAGATCTAGAGAAAAAACAAAGATTCCTTTTCTTGAAACCTATTTCAAGCAAAAACATTAAATAAGTCTAGAATATTGTTTTTTTCTCTTTCCTTTTGGACAGATATTAGTTGTTTCACTGTCTTTCCCTTGATTTTTTTCATCTTCCTCCTTCAACATTATACAAACTCATATAAGGTCAAACTCCTTAAGGAATTTGTTCTACAACCTTCCTCTAAAGTTTCCCAACTCTATATATTAACTTTCTGCTGACATCTGAAGCTTTGTTTCTCAGGGCACTTAGCAGAGGAGGGAGCATATGTCTGAATCTTTTTTCAAAGAATCCATCCTGCAGATTCTGTTCTGGTAAAGAAGTGTATTTATGAGAGATACTTCAGCACTTCTTGATTTGGTTCACAACACAGATACTGTTGTAGGATGTCTCCTGACTATGTTTTTTTGGTGCTGCAGTGTGCAGGGAGTTTGTATGCATGTATAGTTCTTCACAAAGTATTAATTTGACGTGGGAATTGAAATTATGTGGGTCCATGTGCTGGTCTTGTTAGAGACAGACATCCTCAGTAATCATGGGTGACGCTCCTTTCTATTTTTCATAAAGACAGGGAAGTGCAGAGCACCCTTCTGTCTGCTCCAGTCATGTCCAGATAGCCTTTGTCCTAGAGGAGCAGGCATGGAGAGGGTCTGGCTTTGCCTTCTGCGAAGGGGGCAAAAAGGCTTCCTGAGAGGCAGCAATTAGCACCTTCTTCTTCATGTGAACCATCACAAAGTCAAGAAAATCCTTTAGTGTTACCCCAATAGATAAAGTGATGCCATACAGCAACAGCTTGAAATGATGAGAGATCAGTTCGTAGGTACAGTAATGGATGTGCTTAAAAATGCACTCATGTGAAACTGCAGCCTAGGGGGTAACTGTGTTGACATACTTCAGGCAGTCTTTCTCTTGCTTAAATTTCTCCTGTGGTTTTGTGGAGCTGAGATAGGTTAGATAGACAGAGCATTTCACTTTTGTTCTTACACTCTGCATTCAAATTTGGTTAATAAAGTGGACTTCAAGTGCATTATAATCCTTACATTGATTAACTACCTAAAAATGGAAACAAAAAGCATGCGAGAACAGGCAGAACAGAAGAGAAGGATGTAAAAGTAGGGAGAAGAAAATGAGAAAACACAGAGCAAATGGAAAGTAGCGAAGAGTCAGAAATGAATGAGAATTTTCTTCTACTCATTTTAAAGGTCATTTCCTCCCTCTGGCTGGCTTCTATAACAATAGTAATATACACCACCAACACCAACACTTCAGGGGTTATTTTTTAACCTACTGAAAGGACAGGAACATTTTTGGTTGAAAATATTAAAACATTTCAGGTAAAAAAACCAAAACAAACAAACATCCCAGAAAACACTGAAAATTACCTACCATTGTGCTAGTTGCAACAGTCTTTCACTTCCTCACACTTAGCGTTCAAGATTTCTGTGGCTCCCTGGATAACAAGTCGGGATGTGAGAGGGGTGGTTAAGAAAACTAAAAGTAGGGATAGAGGGGAAAAAAAGTGTGACAGAAGGCAAGGAATAAGGATGGAAAGGACTGAAAGACAGAAAGTATATAGAGATAGAAAGATTAAAAGATAAATGGGAAAGAACTTGGCTTTCATTTGCACTGAATCCTTTGTACAAATCTGACAGTGAAAAGTTGCTCTTATGCTTTTTTACCTCTATTTCAATAAATCTAAATTGCAGATAGACCTTTCTGATTCAGACCTACAAGGAAAGAGAAGGAAGAAAATAGAATTAGAAAAAAGGAAGCAGGAGAAAAAGGTAACTCAGGCTGAAATGGGAGGGTGGAGGAATCTGAAAAGTTCTTATGAACGTCAGGCTTTTCCTTTTCAGTTGTTACTTGCACCTTTTAATAGTTTTCTAAATTTCAGTGTGATTCAGTCAAGATTTTGAAAATTTTCTCCCAAACTGAGCTATTGAAAAATGTCATTGATGCTGCCAGCTTTCAGTCATTTCTACCTGAAATATAAAAACGAAAAAGTAATTGGAAGGGAGAGGGTATGATTTAAAGAAGTATCACATTTTAGGAAATAGAAGGGAAGGAGAACAGTGAAAAGAAGTGACATTGTTACATTGGAAAGGCCCTGATTAGTAGTAATAACAATACTACTACTACCACTAATGATAACAGCTAATCACTGAATTCAACATTTTCAAAAGAGGATGGCAACTTATGACAAAATCAAAAGCTTACAGCTCACTAAAGGAAAAAATCATATGAGTGCTTTTTATAGAAAATGGGAAAAATGGGACAGAAATGAAATTTAAAAAAGATGTTACAGTGAAAGCTATGAAAATAACTGCATATTTTTCAGTTTTCTGGCTGTAATGAAGACATCATTTTGGATCCAAATAAACATTTTTTTGAACTCAAATGAAATGTTTTAATTCACTTTGATGTCCTTCGTTTACTTGCAAAATAGTTCTAATGTAAATTTAGATAAATTTTTAAGAGAATAACATGATTTAAAGTTTTTAAAATGTCAAAATAAGCTATTTAGAGTGTTTTGCAACTCTCTTGCAGGCTTATTTTTTTCCCCATGTTGAATCATCTCTATGAATTTGACACTATTTACAAATAGTTACAGACATTCTTGTTTTGCATTTCCTGACTTGTAAAACAGACGACCTTTTCTGACAGGCACTGTGTACAAAGTCAGGGATTGCTTTTAGATTCCATTTTGTAGCCTTTTATTTCTTTTCTTTTTCATCTATCTACTGGAAGTATCTGGAAGCCCAAAAATTTTCTAGATTTTACCTTTTTGTTCAAGAGGCTTCCCAAACCCCAGCACTTTCTCCTCTGAGCAGCCCAACGCAGGCTGGGTGCAGTGTCATGTCCTGGTGTCTGAGGAGATCTACACCCTCTGTTCCGAGGATGCCCTCATGGTCTTCTGCCCTGGCTGGATACTAGCTACATGTGAAATGGCTCTGACAAAGGTTTATTTGATCTGGCTGAGAGCAGCACTAATCTTCATTTCTCAGATTTGCTTTTGGAAGCAGCCAGACCACATTTGCTCCATGCAGCGCCAAAGATAGCTTGCAGCTGCCTGCAGAGGATCAGGTGAACATACTTTCTTATCCCCTCCTCTGGTGAATGAGGGTGAGGAAGCAGGTACCATTAGTAAACCAGATTTTATTCCAGTTCTTGAACAGAGAAAAAGATCCTCTGAACAGGCATAAGCAGCAGATGTGGTGATCATGGGTGCCTTGGGATCCAGAGAGATATTCTGCCTGCGATTCTCTAGGAGCTGGCTCTGTTCCACTAGTTGTATCCCTGTCCAACTGATATAACTGATAAACTGTACTGATATAATTCCCTCTGCTCTTTGTCAGGAGATATCAAAGTTGTTAGCAGTAGCAGTATCATTATTTCAAGTTCATGGAGACAGAACTCCAAGAAGGAAATTGACTTGCCAATTTTGGCAGAACTGGAAACCGAACTTCTGAATCCCATTATGGTGCCCTAACCACCAGCTAGCCTTTTTAGCTCTGCCACAGACTATTGTGGTGTTACTATTGCCACACTGAGCTATATCTTATAAAGAATATTTTGTGACCTGATGAATGGTTTGAACGTGTCTACCAGTTTTCAGGTTTCAGGGCAATTGCTGCTTTAAAATGAAGAATGTATTTCAGGTTTTTAAACAAGATATGCTCAAGTTTTATTTCTTACCAGCTTTATGCCAACTTGCATTGACTTTTGTAAAGTAACTCATGATTTACTATGGAAAGAATGGGAACAGGATCAAACCTACTGGGTGAATGGTTTTTAAATTGCTTGTTTTTCCTTCCTTGTCTTTCAGTTCCTATTTTGTTAACCTCATGTTTTAAAGTAACTGTATGTTATATTTTCTGAAATCCACTATGGGATATATTATACTCTGAATGCATACACATAGCTTTTCCTAATACTAGTGGAAGTTGTGAACATGTACTGAATAATACAATGCAGTGTGCATAAATCCTATGGGGAATCCAAGTCCTGACTACAAGAAAAAGAAATCACAGTTTTTCAAAATGCCAATTGTAACATTGCAATGAGTTCCAGGCACATGTTTGCCAATAATGAATGGAGGGGTGCAGATACAATATTGGAACTGTCTCCTGCAGAGTGGTATCATATATAATCATACATACTGTCAGCTTGCTTGATTATCTTCAGGACTGCAACCAGCTCACTCAAAAACAGAAGAGAATTTCTTATGTCCCCTAAAATAATTTTAATGAGAAATGTATGGAGGAAATTTAATCAGTGATTACAGCAAGGCAACAAAAGCTCCTGCATCTATATTTGCATAATAAACACACCTTTGTGAATTCCTTTTAGAAAGATAATGGCACATTCAGATATATTTACTCTCTTAAGATAGAGAAAAACATTTACAGTGTTAAATCTTTATTCTATCATTTTAATTCATGGCCACAGTGTTTCATTGAACGTACAGAAGCAGCACTAATTAGCTTAATTTTGTAAAATCCACAATCACAATTCAATCATTAATCAATATATCAGAACCTCACTCCATTAGCTGTTGTTTGTAACAGGGCATCTCAATTGATTAGGCTGTAGATTTTTTGTGGGTCTTGTTTTATAAATTGAACCTAGTCAAGTAAACATAACAGTTGGTAATAGTCTTCATAGAACTGTCAAAATGACTTATTGTTTCTCCCATCCTGCATTCCTTCAGAATTAATAATACCTCTGTGCCCTTTATAACACTTATTATTAAAGCTATAAAAGTTCTCTGTGTTTAATGAGTGGATGTTTCATTATATGTATGGTTTGCTTGACAGACTGAAAATTTTTCTAATCTGTTTCTCTTCTCCTCTTGATTGAAGGATTGTAAATATGCAATTAGCAGCTGGAGTAGAAGTAAAAGCAGAAAATGTCAACTGTCAAGTAGCTCCATTGAAAGACACATGATGCTTCAAGCTACGACAGAAAGACAAAAGCATTTACCAACAAGGATGAAGGTTGCAAAATCTCCGTTTAAGCATTCCATTAATCTTTTCCATGGAATAAATATAGCCAATACATCTAGGAATGAGGAATCCACTATCAAAACTGCAGTTTGCTTTTGTAATAAGGCTCTGTGTGGTAATGTTCTACCCCATTGCCAGTAGACTTTCTGTATCCCATCAGTGTTATAATTCATAACATATAGCCCCTTATGTAACATATGGCTGGCCCTATCACGGTAACATTATTGATTTCCCAAGAATATACATGTGAAAACAGTGTAATGCATCACCGTCCTCTTGAGTATATTTCTCTTCTAGACCAAAACTTCTAGTATGGCTTTCAAACAGTAGATTTCTTTTAAGTCCTCTGTATGAAAACCTGGATATGCCTTGGCTCTCACATGCAAAGACTAACTGTACTTTAATCCAGTACTGTGGGAAGGGACTGCTGAAAGGAAGCAAGAGGGACATATAGAGATATTAGTTCTCATTGGCAAGCCAAGAAAGACTGTTTGCTGCAACATGCTATATTTTAAAGCCCTATAAAATCTGTAAATAATTACAGAAGACTGAAATCTCTGGAATCCTAGTTATCCAGATCAGTAGGAACGGTTCATGATGAGACACAATGAACAGAATAAGGCTGGGTTTAACCTACAAAATTAAAGACTAATGCCAAATTAGTCTATGAAGAAGTATGAACTTTGCCTGGACAGCTGCCCTGTTAGATTGTCATATTAGCAAGGATTGATCTTCATGTGTTCTCTCAGCAGCAGCTACCATAGAGTTCCTCAGGGTTTACTGCTGAGAAACAAATGATTGTTCAGTGTGTGGCTAAATAACAAAAGCTTGTAGGAATAATCTGCCTACTAACAATTACAAAAGCTTTTGGTGGCTTTCTGGTCAAGAGATTAGTGATTCAGTCCCTTTCCCCATCTTCACTTATTTTCTTGTAAGTTTTTTAAAAAACAAGTTCTTCTATTATCTTACATAACGGATTTCTATATTCTACTGGTCATATATATTAAGGTTTATGCCAAGTTTTCACAGTTATTGATGTTTTAGTGTTGCCTGTCATATACTTGCTAATATGTCTGTTATGTGTTAGGTATATAATCTAAAAATGGCATGTATATTCTTTCATCCAACCGGGTGACACACAGAGAAATATCTCAAAAAACATCTGCATAGGATTAGACAGCTCTGCTATTGATCAAAACCGAAATGGATCCACTGATGTTGTCCCCATTAAGTTAAAAATAAATTTTATTCCTGGAAATCCCACTTACGATTCTTTAGTGATTCAGCTGTTTCACAAGGGTAGGACAAATGAACCTGCTGGGTAGTCTTATGTGCCACAGTTTCCCCACAGAATGGGACTCCAACCTCCCTGAGGTACCTCTGCAGGAAGCAGAAGCATACTGCTGCTCTACTCCTGGGGTGCTTCACTAGGTCAATCATAGCTTCTGACAGAGCTCCATGGTAATAGATGTGTTGGCTTGTACTCTACTTCTTTTGGAGCATGTGATAGATGACACAACAGAAAATCGACTTTGGAAAATACTTATTTTTTAAAAAAAGCAAAACCCAGAACAATGAAAAGCTTCTTGACCCATGTAAAGCTCAAAATAACTGTTGTAAAGTATTTTATTTCCCTCATATTATTCAAACTCTCAGTAGCAGGAATCTGGTTTGATATACTAGTCACCATTAATCAAAACACAGTCTTATAGTTAATTTTATTACACACTGGTAAAGAAATAAAATTGGGCAGAACTGTAGTGTCATTGGGGCCAAATTACCCAGAGAAAACCTGGATAGTAAGGATGACATTCAGAGGGACCTTGACACACTTGAGAGATGAGTTCAACAAAAGCAAAGTGCAAGGTCCTACACCTGGGTCGTAGCAAATCCAGGCACAGCTACAGGTTGGGCAGAGAAGAGATTCAGAGCAGCCCTGCAGAGAAGGACTTGGGGGTGTTGATTGATGAGAAAATGAACATGAGCAGGCTTTAGTGTGCGCTCGCAGCCCAGAAAGCCAACCGTATCCTGGGCTGCATCAAAAGGAGCGTGACCAGCAGGTCAAAGGAGGTGGTCCTGCCCCTTTCTTTAGGTCAAGATGCTAAAATGTTAGGGTTTCCCCTCCAAATGATGGGGGAAACAGGAGGGATTACCCATCTGATCTGGTAAATGATCACCTGGGAAGGTTATTAGTAATAAAGAGAAATCATGCAAGAGGTGAAAAAGGCCTGAAGCAAAGGTCAAAACAGAGGTCAAAAAAGGTAGGCCTTTAACGAGAAATTCCACAAGCTGACTTGCTTTCCAAACAAGTAGCAAAAATTCTGTATATGTACAGCTGAAATTCCCAAATAAAAAGACAAAGCATGACCATTTTGCAAGAGTTCACTAGAGATTAAATATCTAACTATAACCTGAAAGCTATCTGAACAGCTCAAACTGCTCCTCAGTAAGGATTATACTATTTACTCTAAGGATATATGTACCGATAATAAGTATCCCCTTAGCTGCCATAATTTCAAATCAGACGTTGACACTAATTTCTGTGCTTCAAGGTGTAAGTCTACTGTGAGTTATTAAAGGTAAGGAGGGAATCCAGTGATGATAGGTAAATTATTCTCCATTTACCTCTTCTTTTTGCTGCTTGTTACAAAGTGTTGGATACTGGCCCTTCTCACAGCCAAACCCAGATATACTTCGAACTGGTGTAGCAAATCCCATGTATAACTTAATTACGTTGTTTAGCATTACTTAAATAGACCTGTTAAGCATGCAAGTAAAATGATTCTTGTCTGAGAAACAATTGTAAATTTGATATAGCCTATAGACAGATAGGGGTTATTTGTGTGCAAAATTATCCTCTTCATGACCCAGGACTTTTAAAATAAGACAGATTTCTGTTCCAGAATGGAAGACTGGATTGGAAAGTTGCTCCACTTTCCACAGTTTTCATATTGTCTGTTTCGTTAAAGAAAAGAGAAAAGTCTGCAGAGGAATCCAAGTTCCATCAAATTCTCTCAAGACTGTATTCTCCATCAATCAGTCTCTTGCACATGACATGTGACTCTGACGAGCTATTTTGGGATTGTTTCTAGGATCTCATTTTAAAACACCAAGTGAACAAATAGGAAAGTGAGCCAAAATGAGAAGAAGTCTAAAATTATACTGGAAAGGATATTATTTTGTCTTTCAATGTGTTTTTTCTTCTCAGGATCTCAGGGGAGGGACACTGCAGCTAAGGATCTGAGCAGACGTCAGAGTCCCAGCTCTGCTGTGTGACTGTCATTCTGGGGATAGGTAGGCTGGGCTGTGGATCCCCCCTTCTCCAAAGCACCATTTCCTCTGACCTTACTCCTTCTGTGCTACTCAGACATATCCACGATGTGTCTCCTCTCCTTCTGCCAGGATTCAGACAAGCAGGGAACAACTGGTACACAGAGGGGTTCAGAAAAAAAGTCATTTTTTCCATTCTACAGAAAATTTGTTCAAGAATTAAAAGTCGTCAAGGTCGGATTTCAAAATTCTGAAGTCATTCCTCAGACGAAGAGAGAATTGTTTTGGAGAAAAAATTGGGTTTTGTTTTTTTTTTCCCTGAAAGAAGAGCCATTATTTCAATCTACTGAATTTTTTTTTCCACCACTTTATCAGTACAGTGCGGTATAGGAGGTGATCCTTGTCTCCACCTCAGATAAAAAAAAATCTATGCAAAAATTCCTTCTAGAGAGGTTTCCTCTCCACCTTTTTCCTTTTCATCTCCATTCCTTTTCTCTCCCTCCCCTCCCCAAAGATGGAGCTAGTTTCCCCCACCTAATCAATCACATTTGAATAAGTAATTTTAAGGGCATTTAATTTAAAACTGTGTTAGACAATCTTGCTTAAACCAGGGGAAACAAATGTACAGGACTGCAAGAAGGACCTAATTGAAACTAGAAAAGGCAAACAATGTGATTATAGGATTCCAGAATGCCTGACTACCAAAGATATGAACATGAAACAAAACGCCTTTTGTTTGACTCCCTATTGAGTGTTGCTGCCAACACTGCCAGAACCCCCGTTATTATTCATAAACAGAATTCTCCAGAACACCATATAGTTGTCATGCAAGCAATATGGATTGTATTGTGTCACAAGCGATTTTCTTTTTTTTTCTGTAACAGCTTGGCACAACCTTTCTCTGTCCCTGGCACTGATGCCCATTTTCCTACAAATACGTGTGGAGTAAAAAACAAAGCCAACACCTGTAGCCACTCATATGCTGAGCTTTCACAGCTGCAAAACCCGCGTGCCAACCTCCAAAAAACATCTTTCCCAGGAGTGGCTGTGAGTTTGGGGCTCATGGTTCCCAACTGCCTCATTTGTTGATGGTTAATCCAGTGCTCATGAGACAACACCATCAAAGGCAAACACTGCTCATGTATTGACATGATAGTACTCAACTATCCAAATTCATCAACCTATGTACTTTGTAAGGGGAAAAGTCATTAACTATTAAAAAGGACTTAAAGCAATTCCTGCCCAACTTTCTGGAAATAATTCAAAATCTTTAGGAAAGGGATGACAGTCAGCGACAGGACCAAAACCATATGAATCTTCTGTCTGACACTTACTGAAGTGTTGGCAGCCCAAGCCAGATGAAGTTGTATTATATTTAATGCAGATGTGTCTTTCACTTTAAAATAAACAGCTGCTTTTAATTTAAGTTTAATTTAAAATGGAGTCAGGAATTATCAAATGCCATTCCCTGTTCATATCCAGCCCCCATAGAAAGCAGAGTTAGATAAAACTCATGAGAGGTGATATTCTTTGTTAATGCTGGTTGCATATGGGGAACGTAAGTAAAAGTGAGAATGGTAGACAAGGAATCAGGACACAGTGAGAAAAGGCTATATTTGAAACTAAACTTTCATAGGATGATTATCAAAGTCTATGCGAGTTCATAGAGAATAAGATCAAAGTTCTGTCGAGCCTGTCTGTAGTGGAGGGCCAGATACTCTGAAATGACTAAATATCAGAGTTTGTGGGGAGGGATCATTCGCCTTCCTAGTTTGCAAGAATTCTGATTTATGGTCATCTTGAGCCAAAGAGCCACCCAGGACACTGTGCTTAATCCTGTAATTAACTGGCAGTAGAAATACTACAGGATTTGTTATATGAGTTGATTTATGATAAACAGCTCAGATCTATGGCTCACAGTCTCAAGCTTTCTTTAAATCTTGAGAATTTTTCCTTATAACCTGCAACTCCAGGCCTTCCCATGACGATCTGTTAAAAATAAGGCAATAAGAACAACAGCTACAGGTCATTACCCAGTATATTACCCTACAAAAGGAGCTGATCTCTACTCTGCCATACTGTTGTCTTTTCCCTGGGTACTGTTTACTTCGATTACAAATATTTAATGCCAAAGACATTTCATTTTCTGTTATATATGTAACCCACTTCTGTTAATATAAATAAAATAATAACCCAAATTCCACTTCAGTTCTTTGTTCAAAGATTAAAAAGAGATCAGTTAAAAGCCATGACTGATCTCTCTGATACACCCAAGCAGATATATCTAGATCCAGGTTTTTAATTCTGTATAATTTAATCTGCTTCCTTTTTTCCGTGTTTCAGGATGCAGTCTTATTTGGACTGGAAAAAAATATAATTAAATGCTTACTGAAGTAACACGTGATATTTACAGATCTGTTTTATGAAGGCAGTCTTAAAAATATGCCACCCACTTTTCTGATAGATGATGTATGCTAAATAAATGAAACTTTGCTCATCCTAATAAATAAAGGAGAAATACAAAATTTTTCAAATAATGGGCTTTAAGAGTGAAAATATATATAATTCATCAAAAGGAAAACAAAACCATTTGGTTTTGCCATTAATAGAACGCAGACATTGTAGTAAAATGAGTGAAGTGGAATAAATTCACTCACTTCTTAAAAATGAACACTGAACAAAAACCAAGCATAAAGTTACACAAAGTGTTATCATGAACACTTTGCTTTATGACAAAATTCCATGAATCTAGGAAAAATACTTAGGTTTTAATCTTTGCTATTCCTGTGTTCACCTTACGTGGTAAAACTGATGATAAAAGGAGCAGTACTATTGAGACTATGGAAAAATATTTTCAGTTCACTGCTAGCAGAGTGATGAAAGTAAAATTGTCAATAAAGACTAGAAGATATAAGCTTAAAGGTTTCAGAGAAACCTAATAGTCTTTGGCCTATGCAGCTAATTGCTGTTGAATTTCAGTGGGAGCTGTGCTCTATTTAAAGTCACTGTTTTGCATTTGCAAAATATTTTATTTTTTTTCTGCTAGAAGCTTGTTCTGCTGTTAAAATCATGATGCTTCTGAATGCAGATCTTTGAGTAAAGAAGTTAACTTTTATATTTGCCTTAAAATCTGTGTTTTCTCAGAGAAATTATAACATTTTACCTTGGAACAAACCTAGAAAATACACGCCAAAAACATTAGAAACTGTATATAAATATTTGCAGAGTAAAAAGAAGTTACTGTCATAGTAACTTGGGCCCCAGATTTGCAGACCTACTTATACTGATATAACCCAGAGACACTCCATTCTTTGCCAGGTAATGCATGACAGTGGTGAAATGCAAGATCAGAATTTAGCCCAGGGACCTTGAATTCATTTTTAATACTAAATCAGCCTTTAAAAATCGCATGCAGGGGAGGATAAGTATAGCTCGACGGAAGTAACATTATACATTTCATACAAACTTGCTTTAAAGAAGTCAGAACAAGCAATGTGTCTGTTGAGTAAGTGACTTTAAACTTTGGTACATCTTAAGACTGACATATGCAAGGAAAGGTTTTGGCACTTTGGTGGAAGCTTATTCATTATATAAGATGTGGAGTATTCAAGTGCAGAATACTCTATTCATCTATTGTACTCCCAAACCCAGGAAGTAGTTGCTGATAATGATTTTAGATGAGGCTTTATGAGCCTCATTTTACAATTATTCTTCATTCATAAACAACGGCCACAGAACGAACAACAGTGGAAGCTGGAAGAAAAGAAAATATTGCTGAATCCTCAAATTCTTTAATAGATGGAAGGGGAAAAAAATGAAAAAGTGGTTCTGCCTTGACAGCAGTAGAATAATTTCTTTTGAAGAGAGCAAACCCCTTCAGAAATAATAAAAACAAACCCACAAACAACGTACAGACTCTTTGTGACCTGATTATGAAACAGCCTGTACTTACCTACACTCCAGCTTTCACAAAGATAAGAGTTTCAGCCTTCATGGACTGACAGAGACTGATGGTCCAGAAAGGAGCCTGAACAAGTTGTATACAGAATCTGGAATGCAGCGAGTTTAACATTAATAAAATGAATCCTTTTCACTGAATATACAATTGGCCTTTTGAACTCATTGACGCATACTTTTTTGCAAGGCTTGCAAAGACCCACGTAAGACTGAGCATGTAACTACGCTGGAGTACAAAGCTACCAAAGCCAAGATTTAAAAAGACAAAGTAATCCAAACTCTCAGTCATTCACTGAGGATTAATTAAGAAACTCTACTTGCTATCTAATTATTTCCCAACAGTTTAGTTCAGGACTTCATGTGTTTATCTATGAATCAGCTGAAAGATCTGATATGGTTACCACTAGAAAAAGGAAATTGGATAGTAGGGGTAGTGGTAGGGTTCTGTTTGGCAGTCCCTGTATTTCTGGGTTCTTGTTTCGTATCTGAGCAGCATTCATGATGCAGTCCATACAGGCTCTTCACTTGGATGCCTTGAATGACCATCTGAAGCCTCTCTAGATTCAAATCAGATGTCTGGAGTTGGGCATTGCACTACACACATTAAAACTTTCTGTATTTCATGATGAAAAAGGGAAATGGACATACTTTTTTCTTTTTTTTTTTTTTTTCCCAAGAACATTTCATTTCTGAAATGAAAATAAAGAAGGCTAAGCTGACTAGTTTCCTGTCTTGCTTTCTGGTGAGAAAATTTTGGATCAAACTGAAAGTGAGACATGAAGTTTAAGTTAGGCGCAGAGACACCAGAGCTAGAAAAATCCAGTCACTACAGTAATGATTTGACTTGATATAATGTGTTTTCAAGTTTACAGCCATGGGGTTTCCACTTCAAAATAATGAGAAAGGAAGTGGATGCAAAGAAATTTAACTGTAGAAAGCTGCCAGAAGAGCTATAGTCTGATGGTGTTTTCCCCAGAGATAGTGCTCATATCATAGTGAAAATATAAAGAAGCAGTCCTGTAAATGTCAACAATGCCAGATACCATTAGATTTATACCAAGAGACAAAGCTGTTTTCCATTTAATTTAGAATTAAATTCAAAAGCAGCCAATTTAGATCTTTGATTTGAAGTATTCTTTCAATGTCAAATCCTATTAGAAAATTAGGACCTGATTCTCATGTGTATGAGAATATAAATGAGAATGTACATTTGCAAAGGAGACATTAAATGTATGACAACACTAAGGTTTGGGACTTTCTTTTGTTTTTACTCTTCTAGAGCAATCTGAATTGAACTTCACAGGGATGAGAATCATACCCCTGAAAAGCCTGAAATCTTCAGGAGCAGGAGCATAGATGTATACCATGGAACTAAAGCAAATTGTGTGAATAGCTAGGCTGCTACCTCACACTGTTCCGGTAACAAGTACTAGGTATAAACATGCATCTTACACTCTCTCTTCACAAGGATTTCCCCATTTTACCAAGAATAAGGTGAGGGATTAGGAGTGGAATTTAAAAGAGCACAGCAGAAACACTGCAGAGGAATGCAGAACAATCAACAGGAAACCTCACAGACACTTGTAGCAGAAACCCGAGGAACAACTCAGGAGCAAAAGAGCTTCTGGACAGACTTGTTCAAGAAGAGGCTTCAAACAAGGAAGAAATAGATTTGCTTCTCTTGCTTCATCCCTGCTATCCACAGAGAACTTGAACCTGAATAAACAGATGGCACCATGGAAATGCAAGTTCTAATCTGAACTGTAAGCAAATTGCAGACTGCTTACTTCACTTCCCAGCCCCAGTGGCTACACTTGGGTGAAAAAGGACACCAATGATGAAAACAAATGAAGAGAAATCTCACTGTATTAAAACCTTCTGCTCTGCTAGTGCCATACGAATTGGTTTGGGTGTCATTCATCCCTTTTTGAAATTTTCTGTATCTTTTGGCAGCTAGATAGCATTTCAGCGGAAGTGTAATCTCCCACTCAAATTATGTCACACATACACACGAAGTACAGCAGTGGGGATATGCAAAAAAGTGTACTGCCTCTGGTAGCTGGTACTGTGTGTATAATTATTTACAATGAGTAAGCAATTTCCTTCAGGCGGACGTGCAGAAAGCTTCTTACATTTGTGAAGATAAAGACAGCGATCTTTGTTGCTAGTATGAGTAGTAGTTTCTTTTACCTAATGTAAGAAATTAGACCAGCAGTGGAGAGCTAAACAGAACAAGATAAAATAATACATTCTATGTTAGTATTTTTCTAAGGGTTTTAGAGGTAAGAAATGCAACCTTTTCTTTTATGTGTAGTTTGTTTTGTCTCTGCTTGTGCATTCAGTGAATACAGTTTTAGAACTCATCTTTTTTATAAGAAACATCATTTTGTGATTAGGCTAAAACTACTTGGCAGAACCAGGAGATCCATGATAGGGTACTTCCACAGGACCAGGCTTTGTGATTTGCTTCTTGTCTATAGCAGACCAAACTTATCACAAATCGGAGACCTTCCAAACACCTAGAAAACTGTTCTGAGGATTGAAATCACTATCAGAGAAATCTTTCTATAACTAGCAGCTAAATTCACTTCTGTTGTAACTTTGTTGGAGTCAGTCATATCTGATTGTTTATACAAAGCAGATAGTGTAGCTAAATGAGATTTAAGGGCATAGAGAACAGTTGGTGAAGCTGAATATGAGAAACTTATTTTCTGGATGCTAGATTCTCCTCAAGGAAAAAATGAAAGTGCTATTATTGTGCCATATACTCAAGTCAATATCTAGTATTTTACTTAGTTTCAACACAAAATTGAATTTATTGTCTAAAAGTAAAATATTACAAAGTAAACTGATATTCTCTGTGTCTGATGCTACCCCGAGCCTTTTAGCTTGTCATCCTTTCATCTATCTTAGAGATACTTGAGTTCATAGTCGTCAAAAGAGCATGATGAAAGGCGGAAGATGAACTATTTTGCAGGGTTATAAAAAAAAAAAAACTTGGCTTATTAGGAGCTATTATTTTCTATATTGAAACCAAGCCCCAGTGGTTTTTAGTCCTTGGAGGATCTAATATGTTGCAACCACAATTGTAAGTTGTAGGGGGAGAATCTGACCTCATTGAGGCCTACAGGAAACTGAGGAATGTGATGGGGTCATGATTTCATATGTTGTGGCTATCCTATGGCTCTTTGCACTGTATGATGCTAGGCCATTAATATAAGGCTGCTTCAGACTTCGTAGCTTGCTCTGCTTCACTTTACCAATGGACCTGTACAAAAACAATCATGCTGTTGCAAAGAGAATCTTGCAGTTTTGATGTAGAAGGATGTTCTTTACTTATTCACTGATGCCTGTGAGTGTAAACAGGACGCGAATAAGACAATGAGTGTGTGATGTCAGCCAATGTAGAAACCAGCTAATAATTATTTGTTATCAGAGTTGTAACAAATGTTTCATGCTTATAACTTTGTGAAGTGTGCCAAGCAAACTCCCCTGTAGCATTGCAGTTCTATATGGCTGCAACTCTTCAGCAGTGTTCTGCTTTGAAGGATCTGTCCTTTGAATAAGACCAAGAAGAGGTGAAATTGCAGGTAAAGGACAACAATTTACACTGGTACTAAGAAATATTCCGTTTTGCCACAGCAAGTACTATGCACTTCATGCTAACAGGAAGTATGTTAAGGGAAAGACAAACAATAAAAATGCTTCTAATGCATTTATTACTGTAAACATACATGCATTATATTCAAACACTCAGTATAACTTACTTACTGCCACAGGCCAATTAGATCATCTCCAATCACATGTGGAAAGAGCTCAAGCTAATCTAATTTGCCCAAGAATGCTCCATTTATTCCTGTGTTTCTGATGTTTTTATACCATTACAGAATGATCACTAAGCATGCCCTCCAGTATGGAGCCTCTGTGCACTCAGAAATGCAAGTTCAGAGGGCCATCCTTCTAACAAAACAGTGATAACTCACTGTACTTCTAAATTATGTTTCTTAATGGTCAATAAACATCTGATGTTAAGTAGGGAACGCTTGGCTCTGCACCTGAAATGGCTGATGTTAACATTCAATTTCAACTAAAGTCAGCTGCTTACTGTTTATCAGAGGAAGAAAAACCCAAACCAACACAACAACCCTAATTTTCTTAGTTCTGTGGCAGCGTTAATCTTCTTTGTAGTTGATTGGATGATGCAGGAATTTTAGTTCTGTATCACAAATAATTTGAGGCTGTAGTATTATAAAACTTTGTGCAAAAAAAAAAAAAAGAGAAAATGAGAAAACAGTACATGAAGAAAAGTCTGCAGCAGTATTTGGTGTCTTTATTTTGTTACAAGAAGGGTAAGCTTCACTGTAAAAATGGCAATGAAGAAGACATTGGTGTCATTTTACTACACTGTACTTAAATGCATGCATATTTTATAGCTGAAAATTTTATTATACTTTATAAAAAAATCTGGAAAGTGCTCACAGTTTGACAGACATGTCTAACTCATCGGCAAGGGGTACACGTCACTGTGTAACAAGTGAAGGCTTGGGTCTTATGACAGGAAACATTTTGTTTCTTCATGTTTCAGATGGGTTGCATTATCTCATTATTTCTATCTAGTGGCACCAGAGTCTATCATATGGATCAAGTTAGCCCTAATAGTCTGTTTTTCCTCCTTGTCATCTTCACTAGAAGCATTCAATCAGTACACTCTCACAGTCTGAACCACTAACTTAAAGCTGGGTTCTTTTCTTCTTTCCACTGAATTTGTCTTAATTTGGTACATGTAATACGTTGTATTTCACTATCATTGGGGAGTGTCATAAATATCTAGAAGACTCCTACACAAGTTTGTCTAAATATTTTCTTGGTAAAACCAAGACTGGAACTGTATCCATCAAAACCCAGCAATATTGACTGCTATGTGAGCCTCAGTCAAGCAGTATTCTGCAGCTGTAGTTGTAACTGCATTAAATGTCTTCAATAAAACTGTAGTTTTCCCTGGAGTAAAGTAAAACATAATATTTTAGTCATATACTGTATCTCACATGAAATGTAATGATCTGAACTTAACGTATGTTTAAACCCCTTCGTCACAGCACAACCTCAACAGTAGGCAAGGTCTAGTGTATGTTACAGGACATTAAAATGAGCATTCAACCAAAAGAAAATCATAAGCTGACTCTGCCATAAATCTTGTGCACCCCTGATGGCTATTAAAATTCCACCAAAATTCACATGCTAACGATGTGATTCCAATCAATCCAATTTATCAACCTTGCAGGCTTATTAAAGCTATCACACCATTATGATTTAACTCATTGCTGCTGGATTTTGCAAAGTGCAATACAAAGCAGAAACTTTGGCTTGCTTAACACTGAGAAGTTAATAGGAAACTATAAACTTCAAGAAAAATGTTAGGCCAGTTCATAAAAATCTCTGTGTTAAGTAAGAGCCAATCCCTTTTCCTCTGCATTTTTAAGCGTTCGTCTGCTCAAGCAGCCAAATAATTTACACTGTAACAGTTTTCAAACACCATTCATACATACTCTTTAAAACTAGGAGTTAGTTAGCCATCCCAGTTCCACTTCTGCTTTGGACTTCAGCCTCCTTTTTAACAAAGCAGGGAGGTGTCCATTTACAAACAGGGGGAAACAGCTCCATTAATCACAGAAAAGGATTCTTTACGTAGAAAAAAAGCATACTCCACGCTTTTTCCACATAAAGACGTGATATTCATGTGGAAACGGCCTGAATTAGTTTTTATGAATAGGGCCCTTGGTGACTAATTCTTTTCTGGGGAGGGTAACAGGCAAATGTTATCCAGATGCATTCCTCTGGAATTATTCCCAGTTTCTGGAAGTGAAAACTACTGTACCTGTAGTACAATACAGGGCAGTCAGTGAAACTTGATATCAGCATAAATATTGCAACAGTGTTCCCTTCACTTCTCGCCATTGCCATAAAAATCATCTGTTGTAAACATCTACTAAATGACTTTCCAGTAATTCAGTAATACCTGTACCTATTCTCACACAGATCTGTGTATGGGAGGGAAAAGTAACTCTGGGAGATTGTAATCCACCTCAACAACTGAGACAAAGATCTTCCAGCTTTAAAAACTTTCTGATTCTGGCTAACAGGGAAATATGAGAAAACAAATGTTTACTTATTCTATTTTGGTGATTTTTAAGACGGAATTGCTATACCCATCCTGCTTAGGAAAGACCAGTGCAGTAATTCAGGAGTCCAACACTACAAATATGATGATACTAACAAGAATGCTCCTGCAACATCCTTTTACAGCTTATTCATGGCATACAGCCTTTCAGACATAAAGGTCAAAATGTTTTAAAGAAACAGTGACTGTTGTTATGCTCAGGGCATGAATATGGGGCAAGAGGATGTGAAGTGATTTGCACAAGCCATTCAGCAAATATCTCCAGTGGCAGCGTCAAGGCTTAGCAAAATTAAGCGTTAGTAAATCCTTAACAAAGAGTTCTAAGTAAAGACCAGCCTCTTAGTTTTTCTCCAATGAAGAGATAAGTGGTTTCTCGTAACTGCTGGAACAGTTTGAAAATACTCCTTCAGAACTGAGAACAAACACTGCAGTTGTTCAGCTGTTTGCCAAATGAAATAAGAAAAATCTCACATTCCTGGTATAAAAAAAGCCTATTTTTAACCCTACAATGTTTATTTGTTCTTATGTATTTTGATATTTCTTTGTAACTATGAAGTAAGAGGAGACACTGTGTATGCATTTGATATCCTGTCAGTCCACTGGAGATTATGCTTCAGTAGTATGTTTGATGGTCTACACTGAAATTCAGTATTAGTTACTGATAAATATGGTAAGCTTTTTTTCAGATTGGTTGTTCTCTGAAGCATAATCAAGGCTAGAAGCCAACTACAAAACCAACTATGAATATTTCAGTCTCCAGCTGGGAGGATGGTCTGATTTGGATCCCTCATAGGTCACCTGACTATTGCATATTAAGAATTTCTAGACATTTGGAAAAGGGTCTTGACTAGTGCTAGTCAACGACCCAATATCTCTAGATTGAAAAAGGCTTGAAATATAGGTTAAAATAGTATCTACAGATTCAAAAAATGGTATTAATGAGTGTCAGTATTCTTTCTTGTGGATTTCTGCAATAAATGATTGGGAAAGTGAACAAAGCAAAAGGAGAGTTTTACCAAGGATAATGCTGGCATTTGAGTATCCATGCATTATGTTCCTTCTATTTTTTAACAGAATAAAGTGCTGTGCTGAGAAAAGTGCCATTATAGATGATCTGCTCCTGAATTGAAAAGTATGATAGTACTTCCCTATTTTTCACACTATCTTAAAATTAATAGGCAATTTGCAGAGTACAGTATTTTGGTGTTGTCTATCACCGCCATTTATATCACTAGTAGGTAGGTATCCATATGATTGTTTGAAAGCATCCAGCTGCATTTATTACAACCTCCCAGCATCATCTAATGACTCCACTGAACACGCCAATCACTTTCTGTAAGAAATGATACTTTTATCTTTCAATATTATCCAAACTTTAAAGCAGCTGTCATATATATGTGCTTTCACTAGAGAACCACCTTCTTGCTCTACCTCCAAGCGTAGGTTTTCCTTCACAAAACATAATTAGGTTAAGGCCCGTCATTAGTAATATTAAGGCTCATATTTCTGTCATACTTAATGCCCCACATCCTACCTATTATAATGACAGCTTTAGAAAGCCAGTACCTCTACTTTTTCAACAGCTGATAACTGCTTTCAGTAATATATGAGATACTGGATTGCAGTTTCTACATATAAGTAATTATTTGGGTTAAGGACTCTTTTAAGCACTTCTTAGAAGTTTTTAAAATTTATAAATTGCTCTCCTAATTGTAGCCATTAAAAATTTTTGCCTACCTCCATAACTGGTAGAGAGACATAGGCATTTCCAGGGGCTGTTTCACTGTATTTAAGACAGGTATCTAAGATGAATCTTCATGAAATACAGCACTTTCTCCATTGCCCATAGAAAGA
This sequence comes from Pezoporus flaviventris, assembly GCF_033815535.1. Taxonomy (NCBI): domain Eukaryota; kingdom Metazoa; phylum Chordata; class Aves; order Psittaciformes; family Psittacidae; genus Pezoporus; species Pezoporus flaviventris. The sequence continues at coordinate 37,719,425 of NW_026892555.1, forward strand.
ACCTAGACAACTCTCTTACAATGGAGGCTTATCTTTTAGACTTCTGCAATTAGGTAACTTCATCATTAGGGCCTACCTTGCCCTCTTTCAGACTTCTCAGTGAGTCACGGAGAAAGGAAGTCATGTTTAACTGACTCACAGTCAGAAAATACAGCTCTCATACACATTTTAAGATTCCAAGTTAAAAATCAATAGTTCCAGAAGTTCAGATATAACTTTCTTGTTAAGAAATGTCTGAAAAGTGCCATATTTGTGGTAGCATGATGAGATACAGAGTTTATTGGCACTTCTTTGAGAAAAGCAAAGCAACCTTGACTCCTGATGGCACCAGCATTCAAAAGCACTGTCGTGGTTTAAACCCAGTCAGGTAACTTGTTCACTCACTCCCAGTGAGTGGTGCCGAACTGACAACAATCAAGGTCCGTGTCCGTCTCCCCCGCCCCTGCACCGGGGCTCTCCCCTTCCCCGCTCCCGGAGGAACGGGGAGGAGGATCGAGAGAGTGCAACTCCTACGGGTTGGGACAAGAACAGTCCAGCAACAAAATCACCACCGCTACTATCAGCTAAAACAATGATAAGGGAAAATAACAAGGGAAGAGAATACGATACCACCGGCCAAGAAAACGAGTTCCACCCGGAAGCTCCTGTCCTTCCGGGTAACTCCCAGTTACCCCCCACCCCGGGCATGACGTGCTGTGGTATGGAATACCTCCCCGGCTAGCCCGGGTCAGGCGCCCCGTCTCTGCTTCCTCACAGCTTCCCCTCCTCCCTGGCAAAGCATGAGCCTCACAGAGTCCTTGGTCAGGGCAAACATCACCCAGCAACAACCGACAACATCGGCTTCACCAACGCTGTTCCCAAACTAGAAGTCAAAACACAGCACTGCACCAGCTAACACAAAGGAAAAAACATGACTGCTACTGCTGAACCCAGGACATTATCCACCCCTTATTCCATACCATTCACGTCGTGCTCAGATCCCACATTTTTCAATACACCATCGCTCTCCCACATATATACATCCATATACATACAGACCAAGAGGAAAAAATCATTTTCTTAGTGCATGGACCAATCCCTATAATGCTGCCGAGTCCATTCGGTCCATGATGTTCCAAGTTCATTCTATGTTGGGATGATGGCTGGAGGGAAGTCAGGGCCAGTCGCTGGTGACCTGGAGACATCTAGTTGATGGGCTATAAAAGCATTACACAGCAGGCAACAGCATACAATTGAGTTCACTGGCTGTTTTCCCCTAAAATCAAATCCCCTTGAGGTATACATCGGACTTCCCCATCTTCCCGCATTACCCACCAAGTATATCCAGGTCCCTGAGCAAAAGCAATCCCACGAGTGGGTTTGCCTTTACCTGAAGCAGGAATAACCCAGACTGTCTTCCCCAGCAAATTCTTCATATGCACCACAGGAACTTTGTCCCCCTCTACAATATGTAAAAGTTCTGACTGGGCTGGGCCAGCCCTGTTGGCAGATCCTCTGGTGTTGACCAACCAGGTGGCCTTTGGTAAATGTGCATCCCAATGCTTGAAAGTTCCCCCACCCATCGCTCTCAGTGTAGTTTTTAACAGCCCATTGTACCGTTCGATTTTCCCAGAGGCTGGTGCATGGTAGGGGATGTGATATACCCACTCAATGCCATGCTCTTTGGCCCAAATATCTATAAGGTTATTCCGGAAATGAGTCCCATTGTCTGACTCAATTCTCTCTGGGGTGCCGTGTCGCCACAAAATCTGTTTCTCAAATGTAAATGGTCTGGGGGGACGACTAGGAGGGTAAAAGGATGTCTCCTTCACAGGTTGAGCACCTGAGAAGGAGAAAAAAGATGTGTAATTGCTAAGCACCTCCATCATATACCTCCCAAAGTATAAAGGTGGTGACCACACTGGGAACATAAACCAGATCAGTTTCATGATCAATGATTCTATTGTATTACAAGTCATTACCATAAAGTACAATGGGATAAAAACCTTAGCCCAAGCCCCACACTTGAAAAACACTAATACAGCCAATACCGGATGGACGTAAGATATGGTATACTGAAACTGTGAGATCAAGAGGAAAAACCTTGAGAGCCAATAAATCAGCATTGTGGCAAGTGACTGTCAATCCAGTCAGATCTGTTCTTATCTCAACCCTTCGTGCCCCACGTTGGGCGCCAAAAAGAACTGTCGTGGTTTAAACCCAGTCAGGTAACTTGTTCACTCACTCCCAGTGAGTGGTGCCGAACTGACAACAATCAAGGTCCGTGTCCGTCTCCCCCGCCCCTGCACCGGGGCTCTCCCCTTCCCCGCTCCCGGAGGAACGGGGAGGAGGATCGAGAGAGTGCAACTCCTACGGGTTGGGACAAGAACAGTCCAGCAACAAAATCACCACCGCTACTATCAGCTAAAACAATGATAAGGGAAAATAACAAGGGAAGAGAATACGATACCACCGGCCAAGAAAACGAGTTCCACCCGGAAGCTCCTGTCCTTCCGGGTAACTCCCAGTTACCCCCCACCCCGGGCATGACGTGCTGTGGTATGGAATACCTCCCCGGCCAGCCCGGGTCAGGCGCCCCGTCTCTGCTTCCTCACAGCTTCCCCTCCTCCCTGGCAGAGCATGAGCCTCACAGAGTCCTTGGTCAGGGCAAACATCACCCAGCAACAACCGACAACATCGGCTTCACCAACGCTGTTCCCAAACTAGAAGTCAAAACACAGCACTGCACCAGCTAACACAAAGGAAAAAACATGACTGCTACTGCTGAACCCAGGACAAGCACATAACCATCAGATCCTTTTAACATATCACCATTCTTTGAATGTTGACTATTCCAAAGCATATCAGCAAACCTTGTCTGCTATGGATTACGCATTCTGGTTTGCAAAGATACTCTGTCTACACTTTTCAAAGACAGACATATAAGTGATTTAGACAAATATGTAATTATTTGTGTTTTGAAAAATAAATCACAACAAACTACCTTTTCTTCTTCTCTGCCAGGTACTCCTTGACTAGAAATTACCTTCAGATGTTCATAATTTTAATGTTCTTCTACAAGAATAGCTGTTTCTTGAACAAAAAGCAGTCCAGGATATTGGTCAGAGCTCCTGTGCTATAATTTGAAAGGATGACTTAAAAGCTTCACATTATATTAGCTTCTCTGGAAGCTGATTGATCTAATGAATTTAACCACAAAGCAATTTATTATGCAGGTTCCAAAAGCTTCATTCTTTAACAAGCCAAAGAATTGGTCTTTTGTTAATATACAAACTGAAGATGTTTCACAGCCTGCATAAGAAATAGTTCCTGTACTCAGCTGCTGTTAAATGGACATTTTTTTCAGTGCATAAGAAAAAGTGGGAATTGATCTGCATATGATATTTGGCAAATACGTGTTCTATATTTTGCAGGGACAGTAAGTATGAAACATTATGTTAAAAATAGTGTATGCACAAAGATGGCTAATCCTGCAAAACACTCTAACAGAGGTGTGTTTTTACTCATGAAATTCCTGTCTATCATGTGCTTAAGTATTTGCAAAAGTTAGATCTTTAGATAGTAAAGTATTTGGATTTTCAGTACTTAAGAAACGCGAGAACCCACGCTTACATGTTTTTTGAAATCCATAGCCCAGTTTCCACAAGTATTGTTTCCTACTCCTGGAACTAGGCATATTGCAGTACATTTTCCCAAATGTTCTTTGCTGGAGCACTGAACAAAGTCCCAGCGCTAAATGCCACACTGGACATCTTGAAAGATGTCACAACTTTTGTAATATCAACAGAAAAAAATCATAATACCTTGGAGGTAAAAGCTTTCTGTTGCTGTTTTCTTCAGTTCCCTTTCTCTTTTGCCTTGTTCATTTGTTTTATTTATTCTGTTTTTAAGAACTAGAAACCAATGGACTGGTTTCCCTGATAAGATGATACCCCAGCAGCCACAGTCTTCTGGGCTGTAGAAATTCAGCTGTCATATATGCTGTGAAATGAAGCAAGGGTTTAAAAAGACCTTATAAATAGATCCACTCCTCACTAACATTGAAATGGATTCCTCCACTTCTCTGACTTAATGTAACCTGAATTTGACCTGCAGGGCATATTGCAAGGCTCATCTTTTTTCACTCTATTTGAAAATGGGGGTATACAATAGCTATTGTAAAAGCAGGGCATTGATCGAGCAGGGAGGGAGGATCAGTGTGTGAAGAGATGCTTCTTAAATAGCTGTATCAGGTGGTATTTTCAGATTACATCAACGGCATTTAGGCCACAAGGAGAAGTTGCCTTTTTACTTTTGAAGGAATTTAAATGAATAAATAATCCTTGTTGCATGAGCTATGAGCTATGAGTAGTATTTTTTCACGCTGCCTGTTACTAGCCTCTACAATCCTCCTACAGCTGAGATTTCTAGGGTCAGGCAGTGATCCTGGCAGGAAGGGTAAAATGCTCAGTTTGCCAAGGAATATAAATAGGACTAATTTACCAGTATACTATTCTTGCTTACAACTAAATCTATTTCTCCTTTTTCTTTCTGAGCTGTCAGAGAGCATATCCATCTACAACAGTGAGATTTTCTTCACTGTGATGATGCACACCTCCTATGACTCCTATTTGCATGTCTCTGTCTGTTGAGCAGGTCAGACAAGGCTCTCACTTTCCATCCTGGTGCTGGCTGTGGTATCTCAGTATCATCCTAGTGATTGTAACTTGTAGCATCACCCCTCTTATTTTATTCTTGCAAAACAATCACAGTAAGTTGTTAATAAATGAAGTATTGATGTTGATTATGTAGTCAGCATGAATAAGAGTGTCATGTGCAAGGTTTAGTAATGCCTAGGCCATAAGTCACTATGGCGTATCCCACTAGCAAATCTGCCTTTAAAAAAATCCCCTTAGAAAGCAAGATGTTCCATCAGTTGCATTGAGCTGAACTATGAACGCTCAGGTGCTGTGTATGCCAGTAACAGTACTAATCATTCTCATTTCAGTGTTGGTATTAAAGGCTCTATTCATGACCAAAGGAGTGTTATGCAGCTGCTCAAGGCTTTCTTTTAGAAGATGCCTGTGGGAGGTAGGTTGCATAATGAGACATAGCCCTATCTTATGTCCTCATATGCATGTGGGAGGGTTTGAGCAAGCAGAAGCACATCTCAGTTTAAAAAAGGCCTTGAAGAAACACCTCTTTTGGTTTATAGAACAGATCACATGATTGCTTCAAGATGTTTCTACAGCATCTCCAGAGCAGCAAACCCCTTGATTTCCTTTCCAACAAAATGGAAGAAAGTTGCTTCCTGGCATTCTGTGACACTGAAGCAAAGGTCTCACTGGCAACACAAACTGCTGGCTGATTTACAGTAGCCACTCATCATATGGGCTCATGCTGATAATTTAACACTGATTTTGGTGAGATTAGTACATCTAAGGGAAAAACAGGACCACATTTCTATGAGTATATCTGCTGGCTCCAAACTGTAGAGCTACACTTTCTAGACCAAATATGTATGCTTTAACATCTTAATATGTCAAAGACTGAAACAAATCAAGATACTAGTAGACATCTGAATTGAATTTTTTAATAGAAATAAACTCTTCTGATGGGCCAAATGCAAAAAAGGCTGTTCTTTCATTCCTTGCAAAGTGTCTTTTTGGACACATATTATGTATGTTATCAGAGGATTTTTTAAAAAAGTGAAGATATAAGTTTCTAAACATTGAAGCCACAAAATAGCTTAATTAAAAAAAAAATGGGGTGCTTCCACTAACATTAGGAGATGAAATAGGCCGAACTAATTTTAAATTTTGATAAAAATATTTCCACTGATTTTAATACTTCATCTCCTAATTACTTTAAGATGATATTTGTGTCTCTCATTTTCTGAGAAATTTCCATAGCAATGGTGACAGTTTTTTTCTAGTGAAAACTGAAATTTTGGAAAAAATGAAGTTTCTGAATGCAAATATTTATTTCCCTGAAAATGACCATTTTTACCTTTGAAAATAATCAAGCTTTTTCACATACGAAATCTGACTAAATTTATGAGCAAAGTAAAAGAAAAAAAACACTAAGTGACCCAGCTAAAAAAAATTTGGGTTCAGCATTTTCATGGTGTGTCTCTTGTTACCTTTCCCAAGAAATCTGGGATTCTAGAAAAATGTCTTTCTCAAAAGGAGGAAGAAAAGGAGACTCTAATGATATTTAAGTGGCTTCAATGCCTCCTTTATTGCTCTCAGAGCCATACTAAGCACAGGATTTGGACACACAGAAACTGCCACCTTCATGATTTTGGGAGATAATTTCTGTTATTTCCCTCTCATGAGTTTCCTCAAGACCATCATGCTGTCCTAAGGAATGCCTTTCCATATGGTCTGAAAATCTCCATGTCCCTTGCACAGAACATTCTGCTATGTGCCCATCACCTTGGCAGTGGGCACAAAGATGGGCCATGCTTTAAGGTCCCACGATGAAGGACATGATTCATGTCTACAAATTGCAGCTTCTGGGTCCAGGGCAGGGCCATGGGGTTCAACACCACACATCTGTTTGCACCTTCAGTGCCAGTCTCTGGCTGAGGCATCTAGCAAGTATGTAAAAAAACATTTAGTGGGCATATAGCTCTATTATCTGGGTTTATAACATTTTGTGTCAGTTTATGAATTGGTAAAAATGTCATCAGTATTTATATATTTGCTGTATTGATACCTTTACATATAGTTGGCATAGACTGACTAGACAATTTAAATTATTGCTGTTTAATTTTTAATAGGGCTGTTGATCCAATATACATATGCCATTAGTATAAGTTGATTTAAATAACATTGTCTGGTTTTGCAGGCATTCATAAAATTGGAAAATTATCTACATTGAAGAGCGCAACCTCTCGCCTGTCATATTATCAATACATTGAGTTCTTTATGAATAATTTTCTATTTATCTCTTCTAGAAGTAATCAGAAAGCAGTCACTTTAAATAAACTTCTCTTTGTGGATGATTGATTGATTACAGAAAATGTAATTTCCTATCCTTTCCAAATACCTAGTTTCATATATAACTAAACATTTAACTATATTGGAAGCAAGTTGATTTTACTTTTCTCATGACAGAAAGGTTAAATCAGTGACTTATAGCTGAATGCTGAATCCCCTTTTACTTCAGGTAGAGTTCCTTTAGCATGGACTGAGCAGAAAAGAAATGATCTGAATACACAGCGATTTCAGTTGAAAATGTCTGAATGGAGAAAACGTGCAAGTACGTGTCTCTACATATAGGGATTTGTCACTATTTCTAACCCAAAGCAATAACATGTTACATAACAATAAAATATGCTTATACTGGATATAACGTGCTCTTAGCTACTCTGGTGCAACTGATGGAAAACAGTAAGGCAGTACCTAAAAAAAATAAACAAAGCATGTCCCTTTGCTGCTTACTCCTCAAGAAGAAAATGTGTGGATATTCAGCAGTTTTTGACATATAAAATAACGGAAAGGCACAGAGGTCCCCCAGAGCTGAAGGGGCTGAACAGCAGGGGAGGCTCCCAAGGGTGAAGCTGGCAGCTCCCTGAACCATCCCCAAAGCAGGATGTGTGGGCCTGGGGAAACCAGTCATGGACACCCTGCAGATGGTGGGCTGGACAGCCACTGCAGCCATGGGGACAGCACGTCTTAACCAGGCTTGTCTGGCCTTGTGGTTTTCCTGCTGGGAGAGCAGAAAGGTTGCCCTGCATCCCTTTCAGTGACCCTTATACAGTGTTCTCTTCTGGTTTTTAAGTATTTCATGGGTTGTTAAGCATTCAAACAATTTAAAAATATTATGGTCATGTTTTAATTTAAAAATATGGTTGTACCTTGATCACAGTTAAATGTGCTGGGGCATAACTTCATCTTACAGTGTAAAATGGTTATGACTGCAGGCTTCTTTCCACAGAAGTTTTCATGCCAAATCTGAGTAGATTGCTGCTTGGGCCTTTAGAAGGGGAGGGATAAGCCATGTGATGAAATAGCCTTTCTTTGTCAAACATAGTTGGTTTCAGTTATGACTCAATATGAAAAGACAGGTTCCTAAAGAAAGTTTCCACATTTCAGCGCCATTCATAAATATTTTAACTTGCTTTTACTTAATGCACGAATGAAAAACCCATAAAAAGGATTTGACCTTAAACCCTTAATTGACAAAGACTAGTTTAAATCCTCTGCAATAGCCGACTAATGCAGTACCATTATGAATCATAAGGAATCTTAGCATGATGCATTCCCATTGTCACTGAACTAGTTAAAGCCAGTGAAGCATGACTAAATTGTTGTGACATTTTCCCAGCCCTACTATTACCTGTCAGATGGGAAAAAATCAAGGCGTCAGGACAAGCTTCCATATTGATGTGCTTGCTGTTGATATTAATTGATGTAAATGGATAAGCTTGTCCATCAACAGTAACAAGCACATCTGCTCATTGTAAAAAAAAAATAAAAATCGTCTTAACCTTCTGTTCTTTTCAGACTTCTTTGATATGAAAAAATACTCGGTTCTATACTCAGCAAATATAATGTCTATTGTGTTTGGGTTTATATTTTTTTCTAATTTGCTGACAAAATGAAATATGAACTATGCTGGTATTTCATGTTTTTGCTCACAGTGGATTGAGTTATATAAAGTAGGACATGGACAAATTACAAAAGCCAGAACAAGCAGGGTACCTAATAGTCTTATATAACTGCAAACAGTCTGCATCTGCTTTAATCCATCATCTCCTTACTGCTCTTTGGAAATAAACAAAAAAAAACAAAAACTTTTTCTTTCCTTCTCTTAATTCATTTTAAGTACAAAGAAGTTTTCCATATACTAAAAGATCAAAACTTTTCTTGAGAAGTACTGCAAAAAACTGTAGGAAAGAATGCTTTGAGTTCTTTCCTGGGCTAATTTACTAATTCCTGAGGAATACTACATGTACTACAAACAGAGCTTTCCCAAAGATCTTCCTGTCCGTATGTACTTGTGTCAACAAAGCCTGCTCATAGAGAGAATACATTTTTTTCAAATGTCATCCTCTGCCTTATGATTATGTTTTTATTTCTGCCTGGTAAAAGACCAAAGCAAAACAAAACCAAAAGCCATCCCACAATTAAAAGTACAATATAAATAATCATGCTGAATTCCATGTATTTTCATTTAAATATGATTTGGGTTTAATTAGAAATGTGATGTCTCCTAGCAGAAATAAAGTATGCACTGAGCGTCATGTTTGCTGTTTTGAAATCATATTAATGAAGGCAGCCACTGCTGCAGACTATATTTAGCATTTCCGTTGATAGAAACAGAGAATAATTCAGAAATATTTTCACGTTGGTGAAATATTTACTCGAAAATAAAACCAAACATATTGAGAGAAAGGTAAATGGAAAAGCAATCAAGGTAAATAGAAATACTTTCTATACAGTACACAAGAAATTTGATTTATCTTGAACAGAAGCAAACTTCGATGTTTTTGAACACCTAAATATTGCCATCATCTGATAAAAACCTTTTACTTATTATCTTAAGTTTTACTTAACTTAGCTGTATTATGAATTTTGATTAATCTGAAAGTAATGCTGATGTCTGAAACAGGCATGAATACTGATACAGGGAAAAAGATGCCAAATTAAACCTCAACTCATATCTTTTTTATAAACTATGATGTTGGCATACATCTTTTTCCAGAAAGGTCTTCCAGTCCTTCTGAGACTGTGGCTACAAATCCAGACGGTATGAACCTCCCGGGAATAGTTTAAACAAAGAGAACCAGTTAGGCTATTGTTAAATTACCTTGGTTTTTCTTTGCACCTCTGTATGAACACTACTCCCACACAATTCCCCAACAAATGAAATCTTGCTCTGATGTCTGAAAGTTCTCATTAGTCACTATATATAACATTCACACTAGAGGGCTGGGTAATGTCCAGGTTACAGCCTGGCTAGCTACTGTCTTCCAAACACAGCTGATACAAGCAAGATACTGGAAGGCTCTTTTCAGCTGTTTATTATTTAAAATAGCTAGGAAAATGTCAGCTAACACAAACAGATCACAGTGCTTGATGTGCTGCTTAGCTTCGCTTGAATCATTCTTCCGTTTCAGAACAGAAAAACAAAAACATGTTGGAAATTCATTTCTGTGTGATATGTCTCTTGACCATTCATTTCACCTGGGTCCTATGGGTATATTTATTTGTGAGGCCAAAATTTTCTGATGATGTAAACAAATGAAAGAACATTGAGGAATTTCATTGAGCTGTAGCCATTTACAAGAGCAGAGACTATGGGGCAAAGCTCTGATAAGGTAGAAAGTTCATTTTCTACTATTAAACTGTTACATTTTGAGCAGGTATAATTGACATAAAAACTATCTTTATAGCAAGCCCAGAGAGACATAACATTCACTGTAGAGGTATAATTAGTTTTGAACACAAATAAATAATGTAGTATTAGTTCTATTTTTCCCTTCCTAATGGTGTAAAAGGATAAAGTTTTCTTTATGATTTAAAACTACACTAGTCAGTAACCTTTCCCAATATTTGATGTAGAGTAAGTGTGGAAATAGTGACAATAAATATTATTAAAAGGAAATAATGAAAAAACATATTACAGGAAAGGATTATAAAAGGAATAACTTTTTCATAGCCAAAAAATGAAATAACACTTCATATTCTCTGTATTTGCATTTTGTACAGAGGCAAGGAAAGGTATTATTTTTACAACTCATCTGTAGGATGTTAAATACCATTTGGCCAAATTTCAAGAATTAGCAGCTATTGCATTAAATCCCCCACAGATACTAAATAACAGATATGATCTAATCAGAAATTATTCCTCTCAGGATTTGATTTTACCCAAATATAAATCAGATAAATTAAGAAATACAGGAGGAAATAGTAGGTTCAAGCTCAGTAATGACTTTTAGTAATCACCGATCTCAATTGCATTTTACCTTAAAACCTAAAATTGAAAGCTACCTCATTTCCCTAGCTGCCCAAACAACCCTTTGAAAACAGAAATAGTATTATGACAGTATTTGATTTCTATCATGGAAGCAACAACATACAATACAGTACAGACAACTTTGCAATAATCATTGCAGCAATTATGTAGATGTTGTTGAGCACCTAATAGGTCATGCTATGATTTATCACAGCTTTCTCAATAACTGCTGGCACATTGGTCTAAACCTTTTATCATTTTGACTCTGAAATAACTCAATTTAATTTAGAATAATTATCCAGCTCTAAACTATTGTAACTTAGAGCAGAAATCTTACTCTCTTTGTGTCAGTGTGAGTATGTGGCTATGAATGTAAGTATTACTTTTCAGTCAAGTCAGATCTACTCTTAACACAACCGTATGGTTCAAGTCTTTGAGATTTATGATAGCTATATATGTTAAATGTCAAACAAATTAGAAGACAAAAACTGGAGAAGAAATCTTGCTTACTTAGACCAGAGGCATGAAAAAAAAGCTAGGAAAGGAGCTGTAACTTTAACTAAAATGCATACTTTAGATGATGAAACAATTCACAAATTCATGTATAATTTATCATTTTTCAGTAAAAACATTTTAAAAAGTCAAAACACATCACTCTGACATTTTCAAGTGGAATGTTTTGATTTTTCCATTTCAAAACAACATTTCATTTAGAAAAAAATTACCTCTTTTTTAAATGATCCCCTGATTATTTAATATTTTGGTCAATCTGAAAATAAGTCTCTGGTCTCTTTTATTTGGGAATATTAAAATGTTCAAATTATTTTTCCAATTAATTATTCTTTATCCACTTGATAAAAAAAAACCACAGTTATTTGCACAGATTGCCTCTACAACTCCTGTAAGACTACTATCATAGGCTCAAAAGCCATTTCAGCTCCATTAAATGCACCTGAGTGATGTGTTTAAGCATCCATCATTGGTGTTACTGCTCTGTAAATATTAATGAAGCTTTGACTAAGAAAAGATGTCCTGTCTAAGGAGGAGTGGTACATTAGCAACAGCAGTAGGTGGAAGCAAAAGGCTAGTCCCAACAGAACTCATACTTCCTACATCCTTCCTTTTGCCAAAAGTTTAATAGGAGGGATAAAGAAAAAAAAAGTTAGCTACATAAGAGGAAAAAAGCCCACTTGCATAGATATGGTCTCGATGGATGTGCTGAATATGATTTCTACACTAAAAGACTGTGAGATTACACTGCTATCATAATATGAATAGCACCCATCAGTTTGTAGCCAGTGGGTGATTCTTTTCTCTCTCTGCTGGCATGTAAATTTCTTGTCACAATATTCCCAGATAAAGTAGAGTCAATCCAAACATGAAATCTAACAAAAGAGAAACTGGATTTTACTTAATCATTTCTAGATAAAAAATATTATCTTGACTGTCATCTTGTCTATTTGGTTCCACATCGCCCAAAAGAGGTCAGCTTTGTATTCTAAGTGTGGTAAGGAAATGGAGCTGAATGTGCTCAGGAAGCAACCAAGCTGATAGTTTCATGAGGATTCAGGCATACCTTGGATTTAGAGCTTATTCAAGGGTAAATTTAATATCTGCTGCATGGATAGGTAGTGGCACTGAAAGTGTGGAAGTTGGCACTGTAAGATTTAATTCATTGGTCTTACTTTTTTCTTTAGGGTGCATGCTGAAACAAATTGGTAAAGCAGATCCCACAAATTTCAGCTAGTTGTAATTGCAGGTCATTGAACTAGGTAAATTTATTGTTGTTCTCCAAGGTCTTGAAAGGGCCAACACCAAAGAAACCAGGAGCTTTGCTTTTTTTAAGGCTGAGCCTGGAGTGCTATGTATGTCATGTGAACTTGGTGGTTTTCCACTCTGAAGCAAATGTGTGGAGAAGGGCATCCATCCTGGATATGGACTTGAGGTCAAGAAGCAGCCATGTGCTTTAGCAATATCTCTGCATCATAAATAATCTCCAGATTCCCTCTGCTTGGTTTTCTGATAAAACTGTTATAAATTATAACAAGAAGAAAGCAGAGACTTTTGCAGAGGGGAAAGCTGCAAGAGACAATGGGTTAAATCTTGACAAAGTGAATCAAATGTACAGGGAATCATCCACCTGCACAGCCTAGAAATAAGATCATTTCAAAGCTTATAAGTGAACTTGATGCTGTCCTTTAATGTGTCACTAAACAATTCATAAAGTTCATGGTTGGAGTTGACCCCTGTTACTGTGCTCCTTCTTGGCAGGGTTTCTAGGAAAAAGCTATTGCACAGCTGTAGGACGCTCAGCACAGGAGAACAGAGGTTTATTTGAAACAAACCAAGGATTATCATGATCAGATCCCTACAGACATACTGACTGTGAGCCCAACAATATATAAGAAATCAAACTGTACAGACCTGGGGTCTATTAGACTGGGGCATCTTCAGACTTCTATTTTCCCTTAAATTAGATTCTTCATGATTACTTTTTAGTTTGATATATAAAAGGTTTTAAAATTACTGGAAATTATACTCATTGTAGTGATTGTAACAACGTGTTTGTATGTGATTATTTCTAGTGTTTGGAAACAGGGTCTATTTTTTTTTGCCAGAGAACTTATTGCTATAATATATGTGCTACCACAGTTAAGAGACACCAGCTTTAGTGATAAATATGCCTTTTAAAGTTCTCTATGCAGATTCCACTTGTCATCAATTATATTTTATTTGATAACTGGAGTGCTGTAAGTTTTTAAGGAAAACATATAAGATGCACTTTCATGATGCCCAGAATAATCAAAGCTACAACAGATAGTAGGGTTCCTAAAGTACCATTAGATGCCTAAGCATACTGAAAACACAAAATCAGAATACTCTGTCTTACACATATTGAAGTATGTATGCTGCACAAATGAATAAACATGGATAATTTCAGTGGTGATTCCTTAACTTAATGGTTCAAATGATTCAGATATTTGCCTTGTGCACTCAGCCAGGATAGTATCTGCCACTAAAAAAACCTGAAATCCAAAGAGGTACCTACTTATATAGAGCAAAAACGTAGCACTTAAACTGCTCCTCTAGTCTGGGAGAAATGGGCTATTTGAAAGGGACAAATAGTGTGAACAATTAATAGTCCTTTGTCAAGGTTTGCTTTTAAGACTTCCTAGCTTTAGGCTTTGAACTGATGCAATTCTTCAAAATAAGAACTTAAACCTTCTAAACTCTCTAGAGAAGCTGGAAGAGGTAGGTCTCTATGACAAGCGATTCACCTAATAATCTCAGAATGTTAGATTCAGCTAAAATTAGAGTGAATATGCTCCCGAGGAACTGCACTGATAATAGAACTAATTAAATCTTTAAGATAATATTTTCTTAAACAAAGTGGTAAATGTTCTGTTTTCATCTGCAGTTTGAAAAGTGCATACAGATTCACATCCTTCATTTTCAAGGGTTTTCTTACCTTATAAAGTGGAATTCTTTCATAATAAATTATACAAATTAAACAATAAAAAGCAACATGTATTACTAAGATCATCATTACACCAATAAACATAGTAAAATACAATCTAATAATTTCTGAATGCAGTGAGCACATACTATCTGGAACTTTTCTCATCACTTCTGTGTGAGGCAGGATTATCCTTTTTAAATTAACCTGTCTCTACAGCAGTGAAATTCCATTTCTGTTTTTTCATATAGACACAACAACCTTTTCAGGACAGAAAGAATTGAAGATACCAGAGGCCATTAGCTATATATAAAAATCCCTTTTCAATATAACCATATGTAATAGTGCAATGTACCCATGGTGCTTGGCAGTATTGTGGGATTCAGATGTGTTATTGCTAGCAGAAATGCTCAGTGAAGCCCATTATGGAATGATCTGTTGGAGGAAAAATCAATCCAGAAGCTTTCTTAAGATTTATTTCAACTTGTCCATTTACTTGATGAAGAACAGATCCTATTGTAGTATTAGTAAAGACAGGTAAAACTGTATTTGTTGTGCCAGCAGCTCTCTTTCTGACCTGCCCTGCAGTAAGTGTTTGCTGCTGGATGAATACATGGCACATGCCCACTGGAAGTGACATATAACAGGGCCACATCTGGACTGTGAACGCTACTGCAAGCTCCAGTCATACCACTCTTTCCTGGCACAGTTAGCATTGTTTCAGAGCCAGAGGCAGCAAATACATATATAATACAGTTAAAAGGAACATTACTCTTTCACTCCCTGCAAGCTGATCTGTTTTTTTAAATTTTCTTGTTTTTTCTTGCCTTTGTTCGTACAGAAGGAGCAGCAAAGGAGCAATAGCAGCGGTGCTGCTGCTGTGACAAAATGTGCTGCAAGCCTGTGCATTTTTAAATTGTCTTCAAAAGTTCTACCTGTTCTTTTCTGGATATGAGGTGGCTTATCCTGCTTCTGCATAATGCTCGTCCACTTGGCTGTCAAACCTGTGTATGGTCAATGGAAAAAATAAGTACCTTCAAGATATCATCTAGATTTTAGGTGGCTCAATCATCCTTTACATGAGCTTCTCTCCTCTTACTGAATACTGAAGAGGTCTAGGAGAGATATTCTCTCATCTTAGTTGCCGAGAAAAAATTAGATCAATTCAGGATTATGGGAAAAAGATAAATGCTCAGTTGAGAGCTGAGAAGCCAATTACCCAATACATAATCTCCATTGAATGTATGGCAATAATGTAGAATAGCAAACTACTTGAGCAATGGAATATCACTATCATATTTAGTTTAATATCATAATATTTACATGTATTTGTTTATTTTTATATAATTAGTGATATCATTCACCATCTTGTAGGGAAATAGCAACTTATGGGCAACCAATAAAGCTCTGTGCCCTAAACTACAACGATACTATATTAGGTGATGATAAACGTGATTGAATTAATGCAAATAGTGATTATGCTGCTGTATGCATCATCTATTTTCTGTCATCTCATATCAAATGTTTTTTGATAGTCAACTTTGCAGATGCTAACTGATCACTTTTGTTCTTCCACAGACTGAGTTTCAGACTAGGTTAGTATTATTCAGCTAAAATTTTTTTTTCTGATGTCTGGACTAAAGAGAATTGTAACTCCAGCTGTCAGCTTCCAGCAGCCAATAACAAACCTATTTACTAGGAAATTTTGCCAATTTTAATTAACTATTCCGCATACTACTATGTATAAGCACTGCACTTGTGCTATGCCTGAGTATGGGTTCTTCACCTTAAAAGTGAAGTCTCATGCTTTTATAGTAAAAGACAGAAAATAAAGATATTTGTGTATTCCCATCTGCCCCCTCCCCCCCCCCCCCAGTTTTCCAATAGATCAAGATTTGTTTATTTGCTTGTTTTTTTTTCCCAGACATACATCTACTTGGGAAGAAATCTAATTGAGTCAAAAAAACCTTTTGCAAACTTACCTGCAATCTTAATCTACTATCTTTGTGTGTATGTGAGTATACATATATACTCACACATATGGCTGAACATATGCTGAGGGCAATTAAAAGACAATATAAAGCAAAACCAAAAATCCAGACACCTCTCTCTTTTTTATGTTTATTTTAACATGTACTTTGGATTTGAGATGGAGTATTTTAGGGATGTTTTGCAGGTAGAGTAACCAAATAACTTTCCGTAGAGGAAATGGTCTTTGTCATGCTATTTTAATTACTCACATTGGTTCATTTGTGACATGGTTAACACTTAAAAAATCATAAATGTCAAGAACTGTAAGTTTATAAAAGCTTGAACAATTTGCCTTTAGATTCTTCTCAGGTTAGTATTTCTACTCTGCTATTGCCTGTTCTTTATTTCTTTTACAGCTACAGCTTGTAAACTGGGAGTAGGCAACTTCTTCTGCAAGTTATGTCTTACGCCTGACCTATGTGAAACATATCAGAATGACGGTGGGTATTTCTAATCACGCTATAGCAAACAGCTCTCTGAACGTGGCTGTCACAGCATGTCACTGTCATATTTACAAGCACACAGGTATTTGAAACACCCCAAGGTATCTGTAAGTAATTGGCATGATGATTCCAATCCATTGCTAGCTATGAATTAAATATCTAAACAGTTTTGGTTAACGAACTAATTATCCTAGTGGAAAATTGTATCTTCAGTTTATTCAGTGAACTGGAAATAGAACAGAGGCTAGACATTGCTGTTCCCAGAGTAACTATGATTTTTGATGTGAAAGGAGTAGGCAAACAAGATATATCTTACTGATGTACATTGCAAATGGTTGAAGACCTCTCACCTAATCCGAGTCTGTCAAAAGAATCTATGCATTCAGTAAGCAGTTTGTAGCAAGAGGGCCGTAGTACTGAATAAAGAGGATAGTAAGAAGAGTCTGACACTTGAAAGGTCTTTGACAGCCTGTGGCCAATTGCTGATAGTGTTTAGAACAGACTTATTATAAACCCTGGTGTGTCTTATAAGTATGAACAGGGTTTGAAAATTAAACAGTGTGAAAAGACATTGTCTCACACTCAGTATTTTTAATATATTTGCACTAAAATATGCAATGCCAAAAATTGGAAAAAAATCCTCCAACAATTCCTCTAGTGTATTTTTTTATTATTATTATTTTCTGCATAGAGCAGGAACTATCAAAGCACAGCATTATTTAAGTGTATTGTTATAGTACTATTTAAGCTTACACTTACAAAACCAGAATGAGGTATTTTTATTTAAAACAAGGAGTTTTTTAAATGGAAAGAAAAATACAAACATCTTTTTTTTTTAACCTCCTTTTGTTTGTTCCTTTGTTAATATCTTGCTCTGTTAGGTTTACAAATCCTAAATAAATAGAAATTAGTGCTCCTTACTTTGCAGTCCATTTGCTTTAGATGTTTGCCTTGAGGGACATTTGTGTATTCTACTAATGGCTGCAGCAGAGTGCTGTCTCATTTTCATTCTGGCAAAAAAAGGCCGTTTCCATGGTTACAGTTTCATTTGCTAGAGAGAAACTGATGGCTGTTAGTGATCCCATCATAAGCAACTTCTGTCAGATTTCTTATCAAGTAGACATATTTTGACAAAGTGAAAGATAACACCATAATAAGAGAACTAAGTTGCTACTCTATGTAATGAACCATTTAGCATTAAATGAAATGTGAAACCACATTCTTAAGGCTGAAGGTGGAGAGGAAAAAGTAATATTTATAATTTGCAAAAATAAAATTATTCAGTGCTGGAATTATGATAGCCTGCTTGCTTTCTGTTGTCAAGGTAAATCTAGTAGCATAACATCGATTTATGTTTTAGGATCAGATACGAAACTTCATCATCTATTTTGCAAAAAGGTTGTGCAGAGCTGTAATAATGGTTAGGTTTTCCTGTGGTAGCCCATTGGCTAGGTATGGCCTAAGGCTGAGTTAAGGGCAGGTAGATCAACCACCCCCAAGTCCCAGCATGTAAGACTTAGTCTAGCATTTTGCTCCACAAAATACATGCCATCTCTCTTCAGAAGAAATACTACAGACTTAGACACCTGACAGAAACTGACCCAACCCTTTGTTTCTGTGAGCTGGGCAGGACACCAGACCACAGACAAGAATTGCCCCAGAATATTCTGCTTTGAAGGAAGTGTTTATTGAAGCTCTACATAACCTGCAGACTAAAGCTAAATATGGTTACTGAAGGGAAAAGGATGTAATAAAGTGCTTAATTTTAGAGGGTTGCCTTGAGTTTCGAGTCTTGGAGGTATCATACATAGACTGTACCACTAGGTCTCCAGGCTTTCTTGGCTCATTATCTCAGGAAAGTCTAATAAAGACCTCTAAAACCTAATCAACAGAAGAGGAGAAGAACAGAGGGAGACAAATAAAACATATTGGAAAAATAGGATAAAACCAAAATGTCATGAAAAATATACCTCAAGAGGTTGCATAAGAGACCTGAAACAACAAAGAAAGGAATTCTCAGAAAAAATTAAATACTAATACGCAGTACATAAGGTGGATACCCTGGGGTTAAGTTGAAGATTTGTGGAGTGTACATGTATTAATGCATATCAAGATTTTTCTCCTCAGATTTATCCCTGAATCTCCATCTACTTACACATATTTGTTTAAAATATGATCTTACTTGAAGCAGCATATTAGTTCATTATTGCCTTTCACTTCTGTAGTCACTCAGGTTTACAGGTGATGTGAAATGCTATCAGACTAAAATGATATGCCTGAGTCTTATCTAAATAAATTATTTTTTATAGATAAACGTATATATGTTTCCCAGCAAATTTGGAAATGGGATGTAACTCTTTAATCAGCTGTGAATAATTTGTTATTACCTTGTTCTGAAAGGCACTTTAGAATAGCTAACAGAGCCCAGTAGTGCTGTAGATCTAGTTTGCACTCAGGATACACTCTGGGATCAGGGCTATACGTGAACGAGCTACCTCCAAAAAAGCCTGCAATCCCCCAAATACTTTTCTGACATGCAAAATCAGTTGATGTCCTGTAGACCCATCTTTAATTCTGTTACTATAAATGCTGTACACTTCATGGAGGTTTAAAAGTGTTCACTTTCCTTCACACCCAAAGATCCCACTGACTTGAATCTAGAATGAGTCCCTCTGTCATCCTTTTTTCTTTCAAGAAGCATAAAGGACTGGATCTTCCACAGCAGATGGTGCTGCCCTACTTCAGGTTCCACTGAAGTTAATGATAAAACTCTCGGGTTTGAACTCGAGCAGAGTTAGGCCCATGGTACATTTGAAAAATCCCACTCCATACGGTTTCTAAAGAGTTAGTGATGAACAAAAAGCACTGAAGCAATCTGTACCTTTCAGATGGGATTTCTAACATATGTATAATAACATCAGTGACACAGGAATTGAATGTGTGGCGCTCTATTAAATTCCGTGAGCTGTTATACCATATTTCTAAAGCTGTGGGAATGTTAATATGTATGTTTGCACTGCAGCTGTGCTTTGCCACAACCTTGGGTATCTGTCTGTTTATGAATTAGTTAGTTGGAGGCAGGGTGAGTGTATCCATAACATGAATAGGGGCTAAGAGAAAGGATTCAGGGCATAACTCAAGAGCTTTGTTCCTCGAAAGACATA
Source organism: Pezoporus flaviventris (assembly GCF_033815535.1). Classification (NCBI taxonomy): domain Eukaryota; kingdom Metazoa; phylum Chordata; class Aves; order Psittaciformes; family Psittacidae; genus Pezoporus; species Pezoporus flaviventris. The sequence goes on from NW_026892555.1 coordinate 37,739,467, forward strand.
TAGCTTCCTTAATGCCTCTAATAAATTTAAATTGGACAGAAACAGAGACAACGGATAATTTAGTAGAGTTACTCTAGAAAGATCTCCCTAAAACATAATGTTTTTGAAATTCTTTCTATACCTTTTTTCTTAAAAACAAACTTCAGATGATTGTGCTTCTTCAATTACTGAAGCTGCTGTTGTGAGGAGCACAAAGAAGGATCTTTCCCTTTGCTTTTCATCGTGTACCTGGTGTTTTCTACAATCTATGCAACGATGGAAATAGTTCTTTTTCTCAGAGTGGCAAAGATGACTTAATTGCATTACCAAAAATGTAAATTTAAGATAAACCTGTTTTGTAGCATGACCAAAATATCTAAGTGATTTAGGGTCAGAGCTGCCACTGTACTTCAGCCCTTCCCTGAGTACCTAAATATGTGGCCTAATTTTCAGCAAAGGTTTGCCTTTACAAGGTTTCTAATTTGAACAACAGTTGTTATGTTGTCCTAGGAACAGGCAGTCCTAACCTTTAAGTGCCTAAGAGTTTTATATGTTTGACTTTCAGTGGGATTTGAACACTTCAGTCCCATAGCTCCTTCTAAAATGATGAGGAATTTAACCATTACTCATTCCTTCAAAGAAGAAAAATTCTTGTGTGGATGTATTTATTTATTAGTGCCTCAGTGAAAATGCCATGTCACCTTCTGGTGCCAAGGATCTGCTTGGGCAAACTGACAACTGTGAACAACAACTAAAACTGACAACTTCATAACCTTGCCAAGCATTAGGAAAAAATGGCTGTTCATTCTGCCCATGGTGCATAAAGGGCTTTGCATGTCCCAGTACCCAAGGGTGCTGCACTGTGGGTCCTGACTCAAGTTGTTTTCTGTTCAAGTATGAAATAGTAAAAGCAAATCTTGTAGCATTAGCTGTATATTAACAAACCCTGGGTCTGACACATGTGAGTCATGAAAACAGAAGCAGAGATGCTCCTTCAGGCTTGTATGGTAAATACCAAGGTGCAATTTGGTGGCAGGGTATGTCACAGACAGGTAACTATTAAGAGACAGGTCTCATCCTACATAAAAGAAATAAACAAATTTTCTGAAACCCATTTTTAAATCACTCCCAGTGCATTGATGTAGCATATTTCCAAAGCAATTTTCCATTAACAAAAGGCAGTGACATCAGTTTTCAGAGGACATATCTCAGCGTTCATGTGACAAATGGAAGGGGAGAGCAAATGTAGCAAAAATCACCATTACCAATAAAGCTCAAGTCAGACAGATACTACTACTGATAAGATATTCTTGATTTCATTCATGATATCACATGAATGTTTAAGGTATAAATTTAATTTTTCTATTTCAAACTGATCTTAGAACTGATGCCTTCAGAAAATCTTAAGAATAGATAACATTAAAAAAAAAAAAAAAGAAAAATAGACAGATATCAGTGTATGCTGTTTTGATAATGTTAAAATCAAAGGCAACACATATTTTGTCCAGAAGGATGCACAGGAGATTCGTTCATGCTACATATACCACAAGTTGCAAATGTTTCCCAGCAGTAGAGAGCAGATTAGGCCAGAAGCCACGGGTTATGAAAGATTTCATAAGGGTCCTGCAAAAGGGGGCATGTAAGGTGTGTTTTGTTTTTATTTAGTATACAGGCACCAAACTTCTGGAGTAAAAAGTCTTTCCAAAATCTTTTTTATTGGAAACACCATATGTAACATTTCCACACTGTACAAAGAAGCCACCCATTTTTTTTCTGTTCAGGAGCTTCAGCAAAACTGACTCTTTCCTTCAAGTAAACTACATGCTTAGAATTTTCCAATGAGAAAATGAAATTTCCCATGCAGCTTTCATGTATATTTTTTTTTTTTTCCTTCTACTTCAATCATTCCTGGAGTGGAAAGAAACCATTTAGCAATGTAAAGCAATACTACACAATAGTTCAGTGACAGGAAATGAAAAATAATGTATCTTGTGGGGAAATTACACAGTCATCTAATTAGACAGGATATTGTGACATATAATTAGTTTATGTTTGCTGAGTACTTAAAAAAATGCAAAGCTCTTTATAAATGCTAACCATTAATATTTAACCTAGGCATATATAATTAACAAAAGCCTATTCTAGGCAAAGCATTAGTGCTAATTAACAACCTGACTTTCATGAGAAATACTACCATATTCTACATTTTCTGAAGATGCTATGATCTTGTTTTTAAGGATATCTGTAGAGTGCCCTTAAATATTAAAATAGGATTTTTTTTGTTGTTGTTATTAGGTGGGCTTTTTTCAAACAAAAACATATCCCACAGAATATTATATATATAATTACATATATAGTTACTATATATATATATTTTATATATCTATAATATATATATAGTTACACTTTCCCTAAGCACATGTGGGGTTGTTTTTGGAAGGATTCTACCTAACTAAATCTTATTTGACTGCTGGAAATTAATTAGATTACATTATGGGCAGCAGACTGAGCAGCTATCATTGCCATTTCACTGTCACAGATAAAAGCTGGAATTTCACAATGTCAGGGTACTCACATCAGCATGAACCAAAGCAAATGAGAACTGAACCAGGCCTGTCGTATCCAAGGCAAAGGTGAAATTTGGGATCCCAATTAGGTAGAGAAATGTGATAGGAGGAAAGTCCATTTTTTTTTTTTCCATTCAAGCAGCTAGAGTTCAATTCAAAAGGCAGCAAAAAAAATAATCCTGAATTGCAAAAATAAAGTGGCAAAGTTTTGATACATAGAGACCCGGTATTTAAGCCAAAACAAACTTTTAGGACATGAGGTGTTTATACGAAGAATAATGACTTCTGCTTTTTCCATCCAGCTACTCTATGTATCTTTGTACCACTGCAAATCTTGCTTGTTACATGAACTTTAGCACTACATTTTAACAATAAAATGTTGTGAGCTAACATTTTTGTTTTGCTTGGGTTCTTCAAGCAAAGTTTAAAACTTCTTATTTCCGTGGAGGAAATAGAATATTATGTTCAAATACAAAAAAGTAGTCATCACCAAACTTCAGTTCTGTGGTATGCATGATATGAATGTTCCTCAAATAGAAAGGTATTACTCTGCTGGCCAAATTGTCCCTTAATCCACATAAGATGAGCAATACCTGTATATTTACTAAACTGGTGAAAAAAACAAGTTAGAAAAGTCTTCTTAATCACTAGGATTAAAATAGAGACAGTCTCTAAGGATTTACTTGCATGTTATTTTACTGAGAGATTGCATAAAACATATTCAAAGTGGGACAGAAACAGAAGGAAAAACATAGGGTGAGTAGCAAAAAAAAAATAAAATCCAGCTATAACACATATTAGTGCAATGTGAGAAAATAAAAAAGCAATAAACAAAAATAGATATTGAATGAAATCAGTGCCTGGAAAGCTAAGGGAACAAAATGTGCCTAATGTCTGTCCTGCAAACCTTTACTCAGGCAAATGTGCTGTGTTCATGAAAACAGCTCTATTTTTGTTAGCTGGACTGTCCATGTAAGGATAAAATTTTACAGCTGAATTCCTAAAAAACTTAAGTATACTTGTTTGCTTGTTCATGTCTCATTAATATAATGTAATCTGCTATCTACAGTTCCTCATCCTGGAATACTCAAATAAATCTTACCATAAATTTTGAAGATCTGTAAGTATATTTACTATATACACACTGAGACAGAAACCTCAGCTTGTTTTGAATGAGTACTTATCCAATGGTCTTTTTTCCCCTGTAGCTAGTAATTGAGAACATGACCCTTTTAATTTCTACCCATTGTGTCTAAGAATCAGAGAAATATTATAAATCATTTCACAAAAAGAATAATAAGAAAGGACCCCCCCAGTATATTCAAACTCCTAGGTTGCTCTCTCTAAGTTTTCCACCCCAAGCCCTGAGGATTACATACCAATGTTATTTTTCAAATTACTGTTCCAGGTTTCTGGACTCGTGGTAACTTTAGACAAATGCATACTTTCATTCCAGCTGATACATGATCTTCTTTGAGTCTGAAGCCGAATTAAACTATAGAAATATGCAGAAAATGGAGATGCAAACCAAGTGGTCTTAACAGATGTGATCTCTTCAGGGTTCCATTTGTTGAAGGAAATCATTGAATATTAACTAAAAGTTAATTAGACTTAATTGCCAATTAGAAAGAAAAAGTAATTTGAAACTATCCACTGCCAGTGTCTTATTATTACCTTTGAGAATCCTAAATCTTGAAGATGGTTTGTTACCTGTCCATATATCAATTCTAGCATGCTAAGTCCATCAAATTCTGATTCATTAAAGGAAGTCCCACAGACCTCAAAAGATCCAGTGGAAAATATGAACAACTTGTCTTGAAATACTGGAAATACTGAAGGACTCACTAATTTGCTCTTTTCAGAAAAACATACACTTTTCTTTTAGTTTGGGTTTTTTGATTTTGTTCTTTTCTTTTCCCCAAATTCTTCACTTTCAAATGTAGATGATGGGACACCAGACTACTGGGGAGCAGAGATTATGTTAAAAGTGAAAGGACTTGTATCTGGCTGAATGAGGTACATTTGGTAAGAAGAGAGTGGACCATGGTGCCTAAGTGAACCACAATTCCATCAGCCTTTGCGTCCCAGACCATTAGCTCTACAGTCAAAGATGTCTTTACCCATCATTAGAAAAACAATCAGATTTCAGTGCAATTTGTGCAGTAAGTATTATAGAAAAATAAAGGCCTGGAGACAGAAGAACTCAAGCCTTCCATGGATCGTACACTTCTCATATGTATTTAGGAAAATGAAAGTATACTATGACATCCACTGTAGCTGAGAAAGAGCATAAGGTGAGATGGCTGAAAAGAATGTGAGTGAAGGCCATGAGGTGGTGAGCTCAATCAGTGAGTATCTTTGACACTGAACTGTTCTGATCCTTCTTTGAAAATTAATGTAAGCGATGATGTAAGAGAGTTGCAGAAGTACTTCTGTTTATCTCCTCAACCTCTTTTATCCCCCGTCTTAAAGAAAACTCAAGGTATAGTATAGTTGACACAGTCAGTTGCAGGTAAAATAATATAAAATATTAGATCCAGAAACATATTTCAGGTCCTGGGTTTTTGTTTGGGTTTGTTTTGTTTTTTTCTTATTATCTTGGCCATTATTTTTTCAAATAAAGTATTCTTTAGATAGCACAAGAAACTAGAACTTGCCTTTGAACCCATCTCATAAAGCACCAGTACCTGTGCCTGCTTAATTATTCCAAATTTGTCGCCAGTTCAGTGAAACATTAGTTATTATACAAACCCACCGGGCTGATTTGGAAGATCTTCAAATAAGATAACATCATGTTGTCTGAATTAAGAACTGATGGATTACTCCAGACACCTTACTCTAAGTTTATGTTCTGGATTCACATTACAGAGCGCACTTTTATTAAAAGAATTATTAGAAAGAGCCTCAAGGTTGCTATCGGAAAGTTTTGAAAGAAGGAATAGAAATTCACATCTTAGGCCTCATTATGAAATGAAAGACCTACTGAGACAAAAGGGACATATAAGGTCTTTCCCATATTTCTACACATTAATAGTATTTCTGCCTTCAGGATTTGGGGAAATATTTAATATTGCTTTTTAGAATCACAAAAAATTTTTTTTTGCTTTTGAGATCTCTTCTCAAACAGACTGTCTATAATCCTATAATCCAGAACTTTTACAGTTCCAAAATGAGTTTTTTAGAGCATCATGCTTATTCTTAATGGACAAGTATTGTCAGAGGCCTGTGCAATTCCTTAGTAACCTCAAAGACATTCTGTGGCAAAGAATCTAGACACTTCTGTGGTTTCTTTATAGCTTCTGAGTATAAATACAAATAAAACAGCAAAGAATCAGTGAGAATGAAAGCAAGAGCAGAAGTAATATTTAGTGAAATTGCAGCAGAAAAGTAGGGGCAGCAAAAATTCACCTCTCAATACATTGCACAAGATTGCCTTACTGAATCTGACTAGTTACATATTCAGTTTCTTTTTTTCTACTTTTGTTTCATGCTCCATGCCCTCATTCAGCACATATTTAGTTATCCTAGGATGAGCAGTTACATTGCTCTGTTGATCAAAAAAAAAATCTGAAGAAATTACATTTACAGTTCTGTTAAACCTTTTGATATTATGAAAGTATATTCTATTTTTTTTTTTTTTAAATGCCACATACATGCACTAAAAGGTGGGATGGAAAATGAGGACACAGATTACAGCTGCTTTATAATGGTAATTTTCATCGCAGAGGAAAATTTTACCTCTTTGCCTCTTTTCTTCAAGAAAGAGAGTGACAAGTTTTATTGCTTAACAGATTTATACAGAAGATACTATTTAGAGCATAGAAAGTACCTGAGTACTTATAATTCTAACAGCTAGCAAAGTCACCTACCAAATTGACCTTATGTGGAACTCCATTGCTTGTCTATACTATCAATTTGAAATTATGTTTGTATTGTGCACAGTAAACTTAACAGATATGTTCCAATCTCAAAAAAAAAAAAAAAAATTCTTAACCACCTGAAATTTCACAAACATTGTTTTGTCGTACTTTACGGGAAAAACTGACCTTTTTGTCATCATGGTACAAACCTCTCCCTTGCTCTCCCTTGTCAGCAAACAAAAATCCATTATCTGTTAGTAGTACAGGGCCTATGGCACAGAGACAGGACTACTACTAATCCTTCTGTCTTGGTCTTGCATCTCCCCCGAGTCAAGCTTAATATAAGACTTAAATTATTCTGCACAGGGAATGATTTTTTTTTGTATAAACAGTCATGAGAAGTTGTTTAGGAGAAATTATACATAATAGTAGAGGAGGCAAGAGAAGACAGATATGAAGTATTAATTAATTAATTTTATTCATTCTGCCTAAATTTCTGCTAGTAGTGAATCATGCATGATCACCTGTAATTTGCTGTATTATGTAGCAGTGGAAGTTAGGCTTCTCACTCTGTCAGTGGCTCACACAAAGCAACGTATTAATGACCCCTCGAGCTATGTTGTTTCTCAGGCTGCTGTTAATTAATAAATTATATCATAATGTTTACATTCCTTATGCTGTGGTTTCTAGTCTGCGAGGCCAAACCTATCTCAATGCATAGGCAAGTTTACCAGCAAGAGAGATGAATGAGAGTTCTTGGGTTTGCAGACCACCAAAAGCCATTGTGTGGAGCAGGAGACCATAACCAAGCTGGGGTGCAAGTGGGGAAGTTAAAACAGTGGGTGTCACTAATGAAAGATGTGGCAGATTCAGAGAGTGGTAATCTCAGAGGAGGCGCCACCTGAAGGCACAGCTATTGTGCTAAGCAGTAAAAAAGGACCAAAAGACACCAGGCAGAAATGTTAGCATCTATGGCACAGACAGCAGTGCCCTCGATGAACATCTAGTTACAGAAAATGCAGAGCAAAGGCAGTGTTTCACAGCCTGACAAAAAAAACATTAAAGTCAATGGAAAGATGCCTATCTGGAAACATTTGAAAATCCCAGATGATATTAAGAAACGGGAAGGCTCCTAAAAATAAAAGAAGAACATCTGTAACTTCATGGACCTTACTGCTGGCAATAAACATGAAGAGGTTCCACTAAGAAAGTTGAAATAAAAATTGAAGTGGGATGAACGACAGAACTTTACCTAAGTCTGGGATGGAAACCTGAGGATGGTTACCAGAAAAAATGTATTTCACTTGAAGGTCATTATGCATTTTTTCCTCTTTGTCCCAGTGACTCATAAGCCAGTAAGTTCAATAGCAACAGAAATTTGGTACAGGATGAATGCTGAGCCATATTTTAGCTTTTTGGGATCTGACCCATTTTTATGATTTTACCAACTGAGTAGCTTGTGGCTTTTGTGCTTTAAAGCCTGATATTTGCATTTGATGGACAATATCAAATTGCTGCAGTTATAGTTTTGTGGATAGTTTCTTCCCTTTTTAAAAATTTATTTTATTTTATTTTATTTGGTTTCTTTTCCCTACAGTAATGGTGCTTGACAGCATGATTCCCTCTTGGGAAAATTGGACATATGTAGCTTTTAATTTCTTCTGGAGAAAGGAGCAGTTAAATTAAAAGTAGCAGGATGTTTATCACAAAAGGACGAATTTTCTACCCAGCTTGAGTTGTGGCTCAACTTGAGTAATTCTGTGGGAGAAATCATGCTTCCTACTGGGGAATAATTGTCAGTGGCTCAGCACATTCCCAGTGCATATGTCATTTTAGCAGATTTTCCTGAAACCTTAACTCCCCACATAGTAGAGTCACTATGGGGTTGCAAGAGGATTCACGTAAGGGTGATAGGTCCCAGTAGTTTCACTGAGAAAGTTGTTTGGGTGAATAGTTCATGATTTGGCCTTAAAATCAGAATGACCTGTTAGGTGAGACCTCAATGAAAATCTCTGTTTGATTGCAGAATATGTCATAGCCTCTAGTATGGACATGAATAAGGGTTCTTATTTCCCTGTATATTGGTTACCTATCAGTAATGCTTCCATCTCTCACAGAAGTGTTCTAAAGAGTTCATTAATATTTGTGAAGTATTTAAAAGAAGAACTTACTGAAGTAGAAATAGTTCAGGGCTGGGCACATGGGTGCACACTATTATTCCCAGCACAAAACAAAACAAATCCCTAATTGATTTTTCTTCCATGTTCCCCAGAGGGCACAAAGTACAATATATACAAAATATCAGTAGAACAAGCAATCGTGCTTGAAGCAGAAACTTTGATGCTGTGCCTCAACTTAACTAGAACCATCTGCTTGCTCAGGAGCAGCAGTAAAAGGCTTGAAAGGAACACAAAGTGCAGCACATACACAAGCCTAGGTGGTAAGTATCAGTAGAGTTCACTCCATTGCAAAGTGATGAGAACAAGTTTGTCATCAGACATGCTCAAGAATAAGCAAACAGGTCCAATTAAAGACAAAAGCCCTCAGCAAGTCTGACCCTGTAACTAATCATGATAGCTGACTGAAGTAACAATTAACTGCAGCTTAAATGATAGTCTGAAGAGCAAACAGCTTCCTGGGAGACAAAAATGCATGATCTGGGAAACGAGACTTATGATTGCGATCGTTTGTACCTGCAATTGGTACCTTGTAAGATAATGTTCCCATTGCATTGCAGAACTAACATGGCTGGCCCAATTATCAGGCTGGACAGCGACCCCTATGAAAATTTGGTTTGCAATCTGTTTGAAGAGATGCACAGTATATTACCAGAAGGAAAAGCAAGAGATTTCAATAATAACGTAATGCCCAAAATTTTGATGTATTTAGTACTATTTTCCCTTAGATTGTCTTTAGCATTTTAAATCTTCAGCCTTGAATTTACAAAATAAAAAGGGAATGTGGAGATGAGGGTGCAGTCAATGAATATGACAAAAAAAGTATTTTAAGTTTCAGGTGGATACTCTTGAGATGTAAGTGGAAAGCAGGCTCAAATGAAAAGGATACAGAATCTGAATCATGTAAAATTTACCTCTAGATTCTAGTAGTATCGTCAATGTTCTCTGGTACATTTGATTTCAAGCAATATCTTTTATATTTTATTATTCTATTACATTAGAACAGTTACTCTACAATTAATAAGAACTGATTACTTTCCCTAATGAGTCATTGTTTACCATTGTAGTCTATTAGTTTAACTTAGGGTCTTGAGCCTAAAAGCACGATTTTTGCAAAACACTTAAGGTAATCATAAGTCCATAGAAGCCTTCTGTATAACCTATTTTACTGACAAACAATTACATTTTAGATTGAAGAGGTGAAATGATTAAGAATATTTGACTTAGTTGCCATGACAGCATGCATTTTTCATCAGGCAGAGTGTAATTACTACAATTTCAATGATGTAAAATCAAGAAAGATGATAACAAACAGCAGAACCATGGAGATATTGCCATTGCAACCAGGTTGCCATGGCAACAGTGATAATAATCTCAGTGATAGATGTTTTCTCTTGCTCTTTCCATTTTGTACGGTTATAACATTCAGAGCCAGTTTTTACCACAGCTTTTTATAGTTTATTAGACTGTCAAAATAGTTTATGAGATGTTGTTGCAAAGGAAATGACTGAGTTCCGCAGCCTAATAAAAATGCCAAATACTCTGTTTACATACTGCTGCAGCATTTAACAAACATTAAAAAATTGTATGAAAAATGATTTGATATTGTATCTGTATTAATCAATTTGCAAGGCATAAGCTCTGTCACTGAAGGTCAAATGAATACCTTCCAAGCATTACTTTTAGAGAGCCCTTTTAAAGTTTATTTTTGACACCATGTTGACAACTCCTTTTACCTGAATGGTTGCAAAACATGCAGTTCATGGGAAATACTTCATAAGACTAGTAGATAGCTAGAAAAACCATGTTAATGATTTAAATAATGTCAGAACATTTAATAACTTAATGTCGAAGAAGTGGCCAATGCAGATTAAAGAATGCTTTACTGAAAGTCTACCATAGATATAACACAAATAAAGAAAGTAAAATAATATGTGCATGTTTTTATATATATGTATAAATATACATATATAGAAACTATTGTATCTATATGTTACTTTATACTGTATGTATGTAGTGTATATATGAAGACAGAGAATAAATAACCTCTTCATGATGTTACCTCCTATGCTATAGAGGTATGAGAAGCCATTGATTATTAGAAGAATTGAGATTTACTTTTGAAGCAAAAATAAAACCCCTCTTTTATAGTCTTAGTCTGACTTCCTAAATCTGAAGCAATAACTCTTCAGGGAGCAATGTAAGTTTAATGGAAATTTTTAGAATTGTTTTCAAAGGAAATATTTAAATATCCATTTCTATTTTTCCCTATGTTTCTCTCCCTAGGCTTAACAACAGTCATCACCCATCTTAAAAAAAGTATAGACATCCTCTCAGAAAAAAACACATTTAAAATCTCAGTATTGACTACAACAAATCATTGTTCTTCATTGAAGTTGCCCTATATTTACTTATATATAGCTGAAAGAATTGCTAGAACTTCAGCTTTTCCTATTTTCCAGTTTGGCCAGCCAAATTACATATTTGCTCAGCACTGAGACCTTCAGTAGAGAACAAAACTCAGAGGAAGGGAAGGACTCCTGAAATGTTGCAATTAAACAGGTGGGTAATGGGGCAGGAAGATTCAGAAATAACATGAATGATTATGCACTGCTCTGAGGCATTAATGTGGATTTGAGAACTTTCATGGGAGACTATTGCCATTATACCAAGACACTGGTGACTGATGGCATCAGTTTCAGTCATGCTCCTCCTCAAAACAGTTACGTCAAGGAGAACCTGACTCTATTTATCCCATAATACGTAGAGACAAATGTCCATAATGCAATTCCTCCATGAAAATTAATAGATTTCCATTTGGAGAACTCTTAAATGTTGTAGACAACTGTAACCCACTGTTACCAGCCCCTGTTCAATCTCAGTTATCTTTTTTGAAAATAAAATAAAATACAATAAAGCAAAAGTATTGAATAAAGCCAAATATTTAGTTTGTTAACAGAACACTACTAAGTGCTACTGACAGTCTATTCCTTTGGTGTTTATAAACTAAAGGTTTTTAAATTTTAACTGGTGCTTGCAGGGGAATAAAACCCCAAACTATCTATATATCCCAACCCAGATAAGAATTTAAATGTATATGCCTTACTGCAGTTAATAGATAACGTATGTTTACATTGTCTATGTTGCTTGGAAAACTTATTTGTTGTATATGTTAAATGTTCATACAGTATGCATGTGTGAATGAGAGAGAGGAAGAGAAGGAAGTCTGGTGTCTGAGAAGACCCACTGCAAAAGCCGACAAATAATAAGCAGCAGCTGAGATTACATAATCATGAACAATCTCAGAGGTGTTTTAAGACCCGATAACTTTGTTGACACTACAGAACTGATCCTGCCAGTATATTTGGTAAAATTAATTTAATTTTGTCAGATTCTGAAAGTGGAGCACTTATTTTCTTTATATGAAAATAGCTTGTGATGGAGAATGGGGTCCTGGTATCCAAATGTAATCTCCTTCTCTTAATTTCTCATCATTACTCTTAATTATTCTTCCTTACAATTAAATAATTTGGTATAAAGTCTTGTCATTAAGGATCAAACATTTGTAGTTCCATTTCTATTTCTATGTGCAGTTTAACTAAATTATATGTACTAAGAGACACCATCAGAGTAATAGAAGCATTCTTTTCCCTGAATGCCCTTTTCAGTTTGTATTCTTTTTCATACGCCATATAAGTTCTACAAAAAGCATAACTGAAAGAAATGCAAAGAAAAAAGAATCTGGCAGGGAAAGTCAAGGGAAAGAGTAAAAGTACTTTAAGCTACTTTAATTCTTTATTTGAAACTAAAGCAGTTTTCAGGATGGTGGTGTCTCTTTAAATAAGCTTTTTTTTTTCCCCAAAGGATATCCATCCCTCCAGCTGACACACCATTTCTGTTGCTGTTCTTCAAATCTTGCCAGATTCACAGTATCTTTTTTTGATAATGTGCAGCCGAAAAAAAAACCACCACCATGCAATAGTCTAACTTGGATGACATAAGAACAGTGGAGATACTGTTACTTGGCTCCTTCGCCGTATGATGTCTTTGTGCATGCAGCCTAAAATTGCACTGCCCTTTCTCTGGCAGCTGTTACACGTTGCAAATTGATGAATACTTTGCTGTCCAGTTAATCCTGTGTTTCTTGCACTGTTATTACTTCCCAGGTTTGTCTCCTTCATCAAATGAACATCCTTGCACTATGCCTGCCAAATATTATTATAAATCATGCCAAATTTAATTTTTCTTTTTTGCTTATACAGTTACAGAGCACAGACCTTTTCATCTGTTTCCTTGGCCTCTGAGGTGTTTAAACTCTTCTAGTCTTTGAATTTCACTAATAGACCTGACTACTAATGACTTAACAAATATTATAAATAACTTGCGCCAATCATCAATACTGCTTGCACCTTGCTAGACTTTCTCCAACTCAGTTCATTTCATTTCTAATTACTTTGTGTTTACTCTTTTTCTGATCACTTTTCAGGTCTCAGATCAGTGTTTCTTTTCCAGCTTAACTTCACTCTCAATTCTTATTTGTATCAAATGCTAGGTGCAAATGCTATCACACATCCACAATTTTGCAATTTGAAGGACAGAATTAAAAAAAAAAAAAAAAGAAATCATTCATCTGGAAAGCCATATGTTTGAGACTTGCCTAGTTTTTAAAGTCTGATTTCTTATGCATTGGTATTGTGTTGGAGATTCTCATATCTTTTGTTTGGAATATACGTAAGATTTTCACTAATTGCAATGGACATTAATTACCACCTTTAAGGGTACATTTCTGCTTTCTGACATGGCATTCAGCACATCCTGCCTATCATTCTATAAACAGCTTCTTGTAAGGGATGTCCTTGGAGATTTTAAAAGCGTGGAGCCCTTTACTGGTTTTCCAGACAACACATGAATTGCACTAACATGTGAATAAACATAAGGAAATTTAAATACTGAAACAGAAATTGCAGCTTTGCAACTTTATTTAGTGCACTTAATTGAAAATCCAGAGACATTCTGTAGGCTCTAAGACTTTCTAAGTGCACAGATAATAAATTGGATTGATAGCCTAGAAAAGAGATTTACCAAGAATGACCTGCCTGCCAGGAAATGAGCTAATCCTAACCCCTCAGTTTTCGGTGGTGATCATCAGTTTTGAAGTAAAGCTGAAGCATTTCCTTTTGCTAGTTTTCTAAGTACATGATGCTTTCTAATGGAATTACATTATAGAGTGTTGAATTATCACTTCCAACTTCCCTTGAAAAGAGAGAGGGGAGGATCAGAAGCACTGAGACTCAAGAAGCAGTTCCCTTCTTCAAACAGAGAAAATGCAGGCACCTGAAAAAACAACATAAACTACTGAAAAAGAGGTATATCTACAGCAAAATGGTGATATGAATTTGAAACTGCACTCTGCTCCAAGCTTTCAATACTCCTGGAGACTACATCCTTGAGTGTGAAAGACCATCAGAAATGATGATGTCATTTTACAGAATAACTCCCATCTACATAACCCTGTGAAGGAGAGATGCTGTTTTGTCAGGGGGAGTAAGTGATCCCCTGGACTTGGTCCCATGCTGATAACTGATATACCTTGAGGCATTTTAATCTGCTGGCCGTGTGCCAACACGTTCCTCTATCTAAATGCAGGACACATCTGCTTATGGGTGGGTATGTGACAAAAAACTGAGTCACATAAAAGAGTAAGATAGTGTTGCTCAAGAGCTTATAATAGATTTTCTTTATAGAGAGAAATTAATAAACAAAGTTTCCACCTGTCCATGGCCCCTTCTTTTAATTATACTCGATGTCTTTTGTCCTGCAAAATGCTGATATATGGAACCACTTCTTGTCCCTTAATTTCAAGATTAATTAACAATTGCCATTGTGTACAATCTCATTTGGAACAATGTGGAAAAAATAATCATAATTAAGTATGGATAGAAATTCTAAAATATTATAGGTGAAGTTCTCAGCTGATGTTGAGCCCAGCATTATTCAGCAAAGCATAGAATCATAGAATCATAGAATCATAGAACAGTTAGGGCTGGAAAGGACCTTAAGATCAAGTTCCATGGGCAGGGACACCTCACACTAAACCATATCACCCAAGGCTTCGTCCAGCCTGGCCTTGAACACTGCCAGGGATGGAGCATTCACAATCCATTTCAGGGTCTCACCACCCTAGCAGGAAAGAACTTCCTCCTTATATCCAATCTAAACTTCCCCTGTTTAAGTTTGAACCCGTTACCCCTTGTCCTATCACTACAGTCCCTATTGAAGAGTCAACCCCCAGCACCCCCATAGGCCCCCTTCAGATACTGGAAGGTTGCTATGAGGTCTCCACGCAGCCTTCTCTTCTCCAGGATGAACAGCCCCAATTTTCTCAGCCTGTCTTCATACGGGAGGTGCTCCAGTCTCCTGATCATCCTCGTGGCCCTTCTCTGGAGTTGTTCAAATGTCCTTTTTATGTTGAGGACACCAGAACTGCACACAATACTCCAGGTGAGGTCTCACAAGAGCAGAGTAGAAGGGCAGGATCACCTCCTTCGACCTGCTGGTCACGCTGCTTTTGATGCAGCCCAGGATACAGTTGGCTTTCTGGGCTGTGAGCACACACTGAAGCCAGCTCATGTTCATTTTCTCATCAACCAAAACCCCCAAGTCCTTCTCTGCAGGGCTGCTCTGAATCTCTTCTCTGCCCAACCTGTAGCTGTGCCTGGGATTGCTCCAACCCAAGTGTAGGACCTTGCACTTGGCATGGTTAAACTTCATAAGGTTGGCATCTGCCCACCTCATAAGCGTGTCAAGTTCCCTCTGGATGGCATTCCTTCCCTCCAGCGTATCAACTGAACCACACAGCTTGGTGTCATCGGCAAACTTGCTGAGGGCGCACTCAATCGCACTCTCCATGTCACCAACAAAGATGTTGAACAAGACCGGTCCCAACATCGATCCCTGTGGGACACCACTCGTTATTGGTCTCCAGCTGGATATTGAGCCATTGACCACAACTCTTTTTGTGCTGCCATCCACGCAGTTCTTTATCCACCGAGTGGTCCATCCATCAAATTGATGTCTCTCCAATTTAGAGACAAGGATGTCATGTGGGACAGCGTCGAATGCTTTGCACAAGTCCAGGTAGATGACATCAGCTGCTCTACCCCTGTCCATCAGTTCTGTAGCCCCATCATAGAAGGCCACCAAATTGGTCAGGCAGGATTTCCCCTTACCAATTTGGTAATCATTGATGTCACTTGCTACAACAGCAATAATTACTTTGGAACAATATGCAGAGCAAGTACATTCAGAAACAAGGATCTAGTAAGTTGTAAATGTGCTTCGAAGACTGAATATATGCTTTGCTATAATTTTCCTAGCTGAAATTCTTCTACCTGTCTTTTCCTGCCCTATTTAAACCCATGAAGGATGGATGTTGGCATGAATGATAGAAAGACCTTGTGGTCTTCTTCCAAACAATATTTGGATGATTCTTAAAACAGATGTGCAAGCTTTAAAACCTTCATCACAATTGCTCGGGATATAGAAGAAAAACAAATTATAATATAGACTGGAAATGTCTTTTGATATTAAAAATCATTTTCTGAGGAACATTTTAGAGCAATTTTCTGTCTTATGCATTTTATCTTGCCACTATTCCCATTGACTATTATTTCCCTTGGTCTCATGTGGATATATCCTGAATTACACTCTGGAGAATATTAAGCCATGCAACAGCAAGAAAGAGCTCAAGAAAACTATTGCAGCTTAGTCTGCCTCTCACTCTACTTTAGATTTAAATGGCCATGGTATTTAATTTTCAGGGATCCTAGCTCAAATTTCTTCTTTCAACTTATAGAAACTTTCTGTGCTTTCCATCCAATAACCTCTATAAAGTCATGCATACCACTGCTAGTCACCAGCATTTTTTCCTGACACCTTGGCTTTACTTGGTAAGGTTTCTGTTTGCTTCCCCCCCCCCCCCTTTGACTTTCTACCAGAGTAAAGGAAATGCATTTAATGATATAACCCACAGAAAGTCCTCTGCTTTAGGATTAAATGTAGTCTGTTCCCTTTCGTTATCTTAAAAACTCTAACTGTTTGAGCAGAACTTTCGGTTATGCAATATGCACATTTTGTAATCCAGATCCCCAAATCAAGCACAACTAGCTGAACTGTTCTTTTAAAAGGCCCCAGATTATTAAACCTGCTTGCTGTGCATTTTTATAGGAGGGTTTTAAATTTTCAATTACTGGTTTTGCAAGTGATATATCTTTTAAAACTCTGTAACATAGCATGATAGCTTTGGTATGACTTGATGTGTTCTCTCACTATCACAGGTTACCTAGGACAGCATACATATTGCAAAGTGTAAATTACTTTTATTTTAAATGATGTAAAAAAACAAAGAAAGAACAAATGGATATCCTACAGGGCAGAGAAATCAACCTTTTAGTAGCACCGCATAAGTCACTTTTTAATTCATTTCAGTGGCTGTTTTTCCTATTGCTGGTATACATACATTTAGAGATTACCTGTGCTGTGTGCCAGTAGACTATGGATGTAAGTATGCCAAGGACATCTAGGATTTAATTTTCAATGATCATATACCATTTGCTCCAGCAATATGGGATTTCTATGACATCTTGTAGTCTCATCCTGGATGCTTTTGTGGGAACAACTGAGCACTTCTGCAGTTTCTAACTAGGATCAACAGTCATCTCTGCCCAGTTTCTATAGCAAACTTCCGAGAAGGTACGCTAAGAAAATGAACTGTAGATAGGAAGAAAGACAGTTGAGAAGAAAAAGAAGAAAAAAATGGGCACGCACCTTTTTGACAGAGTCATTTGCAACATAGCACACACTAAAGAAATACTATAATGGTAATCAGTTGGTCATGCAACCTCTGAATTGTAGGGATGCAAATTGCTGTGACTATTGTTGGTCTCTGGCTATTTCTGAAGACAAAATGTTTCTGAAATGATTTTGAACATTTCTTCTGCTGCTGAGACACTCAGAAGTCTGTACTCATCCAGCTGAATTGTACACACTGAAGCACTCAGATCAGTATTTTCCTACCCTCAGGCTGCCACTAGAGAAAATATAGTGAGATGGATACATACAGGAAGAAATTCAGCTCATCTCAGACTTAAACAGTCATTCTTAAAGTCTTGATATTTCCTTATATATGAGGCTGGATTAAACCGTACGAGATTGTTTGGTTAGGTTTTGCTTGGCTGAGGGCTTTTTTTGGGATGTGTGGGGTTTTTGTTTCTGTTGTTGTTGTTTTGGGTTTTTTTTTGGCTGCCTGCAGTCTGGATAAGCACTGTTACTGGGGAAACACTTTGGTACACATTTACTTCCAGATTTTTTTCATAACTTAAAGTCTCAGACACTTTTTAGGCGCTGAGAAGTTAAAATATCAGCACTGCCTAAGGAGAAAACCATTGCAATATAATGGAGAAAGGCAAAAAGGGGCTGTTTAAAGGAGCTTCTATTAGCAGCAAACCTTGCAAAACAACACTATATGCAAATATTTTGCCCAGTCATATCTCCTTACCCAAGCATGATGGATAAGAAAACATCATTTCTTATCACTATCATGGCATCTTTATTTTCTCAAAACCTGTTCTTTTGTCATTCACACTTCCTAGTGTAAGCTGTCTCCTAAATTGTTCTTAAGACTTTGCTCAAAATGGTCTTGAATTAGTTGAGACCTGGAGAAGGATCATTTGTCTTCAAAATTGCTAATGATTTTGTAAACACTTCTATGCTATTTACTTGAAGGTGGAAATATCTGACTTCAGCTTTAAAGCCTTTTGCTCCCGATAAATTAAAATGATGCACCTAAAGGGCCTCTTCATTAAAGCACTGGAGAGTAAAAGCTCCATTTAAGTGACATGTTTGACTCTCCCTCTCTTTTAAAGCTTCTATTTGTTGCTGATCAACACCTCAGCTCCCACTGTTTATTTTGCTATATATGGTATAGAGATAAAACCATATTCCACTCCATAGGCTTTTTCTAAGATTTCCACATGCAGCAGGAGGTAAACAGAAGAGTCAGATAAAAAGAATTACAATAGGATGTTATTTATGCATTAGAATACATGGAAGAACAGGGGAACAAGACAAATACACTTTAAAGAAATGAAAATTGAGCCTGACAAGAAATACATGATTCTTTAAATGCTTTTGCTAACCTAAATGTTGGAGATAAGCTCCCCTTTCAAAGTAAAATGATACTTAGAAACATTTTTCTTTCACAATAAAATAAAATAACCTGTGGGAGGTGAAAAGCTACTGTGGAAAATTGTTAACTCAGTGTTTGTGAGACACTATCCAACTCAGGCGAGGGAAGGGAAAGTGGTTTATCAGACACTAGTGCAGGGAAGCAAGTTGAACCTTCATCACACAAATATCATAAAATGCTTTGGGTTGGAAGGGACTTTTAAAAATCCTCTACTCCAACTATTGCAGCTTCCATAATGATGTTCAACAGATTTCGGGACTTTATGAAAAATACTTCTATCCTCTTCCCAAGGTGCCATATCTCCACATTATGCCCTTACAATCTAGATTGCCAGCCTAAGGCACTGAAGGTTATAAAGCAGGGTATTTAAAACTAAATAGCAAGAAAAAGGGTCTTCATTTTATGTGCTCTTACTTTTATTTTACTTTATTTAATTCTAATCCCTCAGACTTTGCCACTTAGCCAAATCCTCTCCATGGGTTCAAGAAGAGACTTTTTCTGCCTCTCCAAGTTGCTTCTAATTGCTTTCATCTTTTGTAAGTCACTCAGTATTAAGATGAAAACCACTCGTTGTCTTTTTTTTTTTTTTAAGCTGTGTTCAAAAGGTCCTATACAAAGCACAGTTTACTGGCAAATGAACAGTTTCTGAAAATTCTATTTTGCAGATTTTTTCTAAATATTAGCAATTTTTTTTGTTTACAGCAAGAAAGTGCTTAGATCCTGGAAAAGAAGTGCTGAAATCAGTAAAACCTAGAGTATGACAGAAAACAGAGCTGTTTTTCCAGCAGAACAAGATAAGAACCCACAGTTCTGGTAAGGTTATGCACAGCTAGAAAAGCTTTAAGCAAAAATTCCACCAATTTGCATCTCTAAATGAGTTTGAAAAACTTGCGGGACAGGAGAAGGGAGGCTTAATCTCAGAAAGCTTGACTCTTTCTCCAGTATCCCACTCAGTGCAATACAGCTCTTCTGAGCTCAGTAACATCTCTGAGGAGATCTTAATATCTTCACATCTTACATCCATTACAGTTTTTCTTCTGGTTGAGTATTGCTACATATTACTTTGTGCTGTTATTGTCCCCGCAAAATAGCTTTGGCACGCTGTTGGCCTGACTTCAAATATTCCTGCTGTTCATTGGGGTGGTGAAGCCAGTAGGCATACATCTTTTTCTTGCCTGACCCATAAAAGTGTACATCATTATACCAAATTCATAATCCCACTGTTGGCTACACATAGTATGGGCGTGCTCTGTCATAGAAAGTGTCATCTAAAAACTAGAAATGGACATAAATAACTGGTGCTAATTATCTGCCTGGAACTGCATTTATGAGGCAGAATATATGACTAGTACAGCTATGCAGAGAATGTGGAGCAATTAATATTTAAGCAAAGTCTACTGAAATTAATTATCACACAATTTAAAAAGAAGTTTTATATATCAATCCAGTTTATGTATAAATTGAAACTTAAGAATAAAGATAATAGATGAGCTTTACAGTTAAAATTCAGCCACATTAAGAATCCGAATTTCTTGTTTTATGGAACTTCTGGAGAATTAGTTTTTTAAAACATGAGGGTGCTCTGCTCCCTCCTTTTTTTCTCTTTTTTCTTTTATTTAGCAGAGATGAGATTTTTCAAAGTCAGACATGTATCTGATTTTTATACCTTCCTGTCTTTCTTGAATCTAAAACTCTGTTGTGGAAATCCTGCTCTCAGAGAGGCCAATGGAGAAAAATATCTTCATCTTCCTTGGGGTTCAGATTTCATATGATGTCTTCTGTCATGATGCAGCTTTTTAATATAAACAAGTAAATGCCTTGTTAAGTAAATGAAGGAGAAGTTAACCAATTATAAAGATTCTATTGCCAGCATTAACGTAATTTTTTTTTGCAATTTTTTTTCAGTATTAGATTACATATGAGAAGCTTATTAAAAGAACATTACATTTGCAAAGTCAATTTCTGGAAAGTTGAACGGTGGCAGGATGAGTGTTGTATAAACATATTCAGTCATAAGTAATACTGTTTTAATGCTGCATTAACTGAGAAATGTTTATAACTCTCAGAATTCCAAGTCCAGCACAATCTTGGTTTATGCAGGCCTATTTTACTGCAAAGGCAACTTTAAAATCTTCAGAATCATTCAAGTACTTACTCTTTCTAGCCTCAATTTAAATACTTTCTGAGAGTGATGGCTATGCCTCAGTTCCTTGACAAAAAAATGATAATGCCATTTTTACTGTAATTTTCCTTTCTCTCATACATGCTTTATTGAAATTGAAAACTGTGTGGCAAGGACTGTATTTTATTTGGTATCCATACTTTGGGAGACATTTCTAGGTACTGGAATAATATAGATGAATGAATAAAGAGCAACTTGTTACAGCAACACAATTTTTCAAGATAAGAAAAATATGTCTAAGACCTCAAGAACTGTGCTCCAATTCATATAGCTATGTGGTACATGTTTAAGGATCTTATGACTTTTTAATGACTTTCCTTGAAGTCAGTAGGTATACAGCAAACCTTAAGGTCTACTTGCTGCATTAGTGGACAAGGGTGCCATCAACATCTACTGTTAACAGCAGTAAATGTTAACTGTTAAGTCTATTTCTGAGTGAAATGTCTTAAGCCAGAGACTTAATCAAACCAAATGTACTAAACAACTATTCATTATTTTAATTCAGTTGGAAATATCAGAAAAGCCAGAAATGATAGTGTACATTATAGCCTTTTTCTGCTAAAATAAACTGTTGGGTATTTTTCTGTGTTTCTCTGCATTTTCAAATCCTATTTCATTAAAAATGGGATTTCCATGCAAAACTTGAGAAGGAAAAAAAATCCAGAACAGATCCAATGAGCAATTTAATTATGAATGTTCTGTTCAACTAATTGTCTCCTGCAGACAACATACTTGGTAAGAGGAGATTGCAAACAGATGAGTACATTCAATGCACTCAAATCTCTCAATGAGAGAGCAAAATAAACACATTCTTCTAGATCAGCACCTTACCTAGATTTTTGGCAGTGGCCTAAGACTTTACTCAGAGAGGATCTCTGCAAAATCCAAGAACCAGAATTAGACCTGAAACACATCTCTGAAAATTCAGAAAGGGAAATACTTGTTTAATGGACATTTTGGAAATGTTTGTAACATTAATTTTTCTAGAACAGTCCAGAGCAACAAGAGCTTGCCTAGAAACAGGGTCTTTAGAGTCCATTTGTCTTTCTACTGTGCCTGAGGATGTGAAGTACCTGAACAGGTCAGTTCCCTGGTCCTTTTTGGGCACTTGCCTGTGGGCCCCGCTCCTGGCTGTTTTGAGAAAAACAAGCAAGCAGGGAGACTGTTCAAGAGTTAAAGTATCTTTTCTGATCCATTCTGTGCCTGACAAAATACAAAGTTTGACAAAGCCTGTTTGAGAGCATCAGCAGATGGGTGCCTATTAACCATTATTGGAACTGTTTAATTCTGCTGTCAGATGAAAGAATCAAACAAAAGAACAAACTTCACAGAATCGTAGAATCATTTGGTTGGAAATCACCTTTAAGACCATCAAGTCCAAACATTAATCTAGCACTGCCAAGTTCACCACTAAACCATGTCCCTAATGCCACATCTACACATCATTTAAAATGCCTTCAAGGATGATGACACAACTGTTTCCTTGGGCAGCCTGTTCCTGTGGTTGGTAACCCTTTCAGTGAAGAAATTTTTCCTAATATCCAACTTAAACTTCTGGTGCAACTTGAGGATATTTCCCTTTGTCCTATGACCTGTTACTCAGCAGAAGAGACCAACCCCCACCCCACTACAACTTCCTTTCAGATAGTTGAAGAAAGCAAGGTCTCCCCTAAGCCTTCCTTTCTCCAGACTAAACAACCCCAGTTCCCTCGCTGTTCCTTATCAGAGTTGTGCTCTAGGCCCTTCACTAGTTTTGTTGCTTTTCTTGGGACATGCTCCAGCACCTTATTGTCTTTCTTGGATTGAGGTGGCCAGGAGCTGAACACAGTATTTGGGGTGCTGAGTACAGGGGGACAATCACTTCCCTAGTTCTGCTGGCCATACTCTTGCTTATACAAGCCGGGATGCTGTTGGCCTTCTTGGCTGGCTGGGAACACTGATGACTCATGTTCAGGGGCCACTAATTAGCACCCCCATGTTCTTTTCCACCAGTCAGCTTTCCAGCCACTTTCCCCCAAGCCTGCAGCATTGTATGGGGTTGTTGTGACCCAGGTGCAGGACCTAGCACTAAGCCTTGTTGAACCTCATATCATTGGCCACAGCCCATTGATCCAGCCTGTCCAGATCCCTCTGAAAAAACATCCAGCAGATCAACACTCCCACCCAACTTTGTGTCACCTGCAAATGTACTGATGGTCTACTTGATCCCCTCATCCAGATCACTGATAAAGACATTAAACAACACTGGCCCCAGTACTCACCCCTTGGAAACACCACTTGTCGCTAGCTGCTAACTGGATTTAACTACACTCACCACCACTCTTTGGGCCCAGCCATCAAGCCACTTTTTTACCCAGTGAAGAGTACACCTATCCAAACCATGAGCAGCCAAATTCTCCAAGAGAATGCTGTGGGAAATGGTGTCAAATTCTTTACTTAAACCTAGGTGGACAGCATCCACAGTCTCTCCCTCTTCCACTAAGCAGGTCCTTCCTCTGAGGTTGCTCCATTGAAATCATCAAAGGGATATGATGGTGTCCTGGGTTCAGCAGTAGCAGTCATGTTTGTTTTTTTTTTTTTCCTTTGTGCTAGCTGGTGCAGTGCTGTGTTTTGACTTCCAACCTGAGAACAGTGTTGGTGAAGTCAATGTTTTCAGTTGTTGCTAAGTGATGTTTACCCTGACCAAGGACTTTGTGAGGCTCATGCTCTGCCAGGGAGGAGGGGAAGCCGGGAGGAAGCAGAGATGGGGCGCCTGACTCGGGCTAGCCAGGGAGGTATTCCATACCACAGCACGTCATGGCCGGGGTGGGGGGTGACTGGGAGTTACCCGGAAGGACATGGGCTTCCGGGTGGAACTCGTCTTCTTGGCCGGTGGTATCGTATTCTCTTCCCTTGTTATTTTCCCTTATCATTGTTGTAGTTGATAGTAGCAGTGGTGATTTGTGTTGTACATTGGTTGCTGGACTGTTCTTGTCTCAACCCGTGGGAGTTGCACTCTCTCGATCCTCCTCCCCGTTCCTCCGGGAGTGGGGGAGAACCCCGGTGGGGGGGGGATGACACGGACCTCGATTGTTGTCAGCTCGGCACCACTCACAGGGAGTGAGTGAACAAGTTACCTGACTGGGTTTAAACCACGACAGATGGATGCACTTATTAGAGGCCTGATAAGGCCAGGAGGACCTGCATGACAGAGAAGGAATACTTCAGCATTTTTACAACAAGAAAAGTGTTGATTTCTTAAGAGTAGTGTCTCCTGAGAAAGACTTGTCAGTAGCCAATTTTCTGCTTGGTAAAAAGAACAGGAAAAATTTGAAATTGTCAAAATATCCCATCTGAATTATTTATAAAGCTTTTTTTGTTAAATGGTAAGTTTTAATTCACACTTTAGGTAGCTCAAAGGAGAAAGAAAAAATGTTAAAATCTAAGTGATTTTTTTTAAAGTACACAGAAAAACGCTTTCACCGATATACCTCAGTAGGGTGGGGCTTCTTTTGTTTTCATTTCCCAGAAATATTGAGTGTTCTCTGTTCTTTTATTCCTAATGAGCTGGGAAAAACATTTGGCCTCATGTATTCTCACAGGATCAGAAAATTCCTTGTCCTAAAAACCTGCAGATTAGAAGACAGACAGGCTGAGGATGTTCTGTGAGAGAAGGCAGTGATATTTTTCAGTGTCAGAGTTTATTTGTAACAAGGCAGTAGGTATGATAACAGTTGCATTTATTGGGCTTTCAGGCAGAGAGATAGATGTAGATAGATACAGGTACTTCTTACATTATTTTCCAACTTTTTAAAAATGGGATATATTATACAGCTTACTTTACAAATAGCACAGAGAAGATATGGTTCATACCCTGAAGAACTGGGGCATTCATTTCAAAACACACTGAACAGGAAATTTTACATAAAGTAGCTCTAAGAGTTCAATCTCAAAGCAGCCTTGAGTGGTTTTGTTTGCTTGTTTGCACATATTATTTGAAGGGAGGTTTTCATCATCATCTTCTTTCTCAGGCTGGCAGTCACTGACAAAGCTTCACGGAAGGGTTTGTTAAGGGGGATTTGCCTCATGGGGATGAATGCTGGTAAGAAAACAAGAGAATGAGTTCATATGGGGTTGCACAGGTCCTAATCCTTCAATCCTAAAACTGAAAAGGGAAAAAAAAAAAAAAAGGCAGAAACAAGTTATTTTTCTAGGAAGGGAGATGAGAAAAGAAGGCAGGACATGGGGCACACTGCATAGGTACTAACATAGGATGCTATGTAGGAGCCAGAAAGCTATTTTTATTCTCCTGCTCCTCCTCCACTTTTTGCTCTGTTTTCTTGAATTATAAAATCCCATACTCTTCTTATCCTCAAGAACATTATTTAATCAAGTCTTTACAGCAACAAACACATACATTCCTTCAGTATAATTCAAACAGACATTTTGTAATCCAAAACACACCAGAAATAATACTGCTTTCTCCCTTGCATTCAGGAGTCATTTTTTTTTTTTGTGTAATTTCAAAGGAAAACTGCTGGATACAAATTGAGAAATGTAATAACTGGTTTGCTGTCCATGATTTACATGAAGGGTAGACTGACAGCATAACAGCATTACTAATTATGATGTTCCAAATCAAATTCCCTTTGAGGCTGGTCTTTATCATGCTGCACCCAACTGTAAGAGAGATATCTAAGAAAATCACCTATTACTTGTCACTTCAGAGCAACCACAGCCAGCATCCTACACTGGGCTAGTAGTATCTCTCTGACAGCCTCCCAGACTATACAAAGTGTTGGTGAGCACCATGTTAATTCAGTTTGTCATCAGCTCTCCATTCTACCAGTGTAATTCAAAAAGATGCAGTACCTGTGATCTCTTATGGGAAAACACTACTCTGGGAAAACATCTCTCCAGGTAGATACTACAAACTCTCATGCAGTCTCCCTTCTAGGTCTGCCATAATTAACAGGTGTTGTAGTGAGTGTGCAGGAGCCCTCCTGGCTCAAGTAAAATTCAGCCTCTGTACCAATGCACACACCCAGAACATTTCCAACCCTAAATATTCTATGATCTATGATCCTATGTCTGTAAAGCTGGGCCTGCCTCAGGGATGCTATTCAAAGCCACATCAGACTTGCTGTCAAGGCAAGGAGAGCAGTGACTGCCCAGCTCTGACATTGTCTTTCAAGAGCATTTATTCCTCAGATTTTTTACTCCATTTTGTCTTGTCTGTAGTACAGCAGGACATATCCTTTATCCACTGTCCCTCAACATACACACTTCAGGCTCAGTTCTCAAGCTTTTATTTAGGAATACTATTCAGAGACTTTCTTTTTAAAAAATAAAGGTGGAAGATTCAGACCTGGATGTTTGTTTCTGGTCTAGGTGATTGTTAAGCATACACAGTGCTTTGAACACATTTGGCAGCAGGCCATTGTGGACTCAAGGAATGCTCATGCCAAAGTGGTAGAAAACTGCCATTATTCTAGAAGACTTTCTGGTCCATTTTTTTTTTTTTTTTTTTTCCTGGTTATTTCTTATCCATACATGTTCTCATATCTATGCAGTGCAAAGTAACAGGATGGCTCGCATTTGTGGAAAAACACACTATTTTCTGACCAGATACCAGCTGTCAAGTTAGATAGAGAATACTGCATCAGAAATTTTACAGCCCAGTTCACAAAAATTTTATGTGTCTGTAATTCATGTTTTTCTGTGAAATAGTTGTTCGAATGCTGTGCACAGTGTGCCCAATGAGTACACGCATAAAGACCAGTCAAGGGTTGTGTTGGGTCAGAGAATGGTCAAATGTGTTCTAAAAAGAAGAAATACATAAAGCTAAAATACCCTTTATTGCACTGGTAAAAATGCGTATGCATATTCTTAAATGGAGTTTAACTGGATTTCTTTTATTTATTGAAAAAATAAGGCACACTCACATAAACACATTTTTTCATTTCATCGAGTGCCTCAGACAGAAGTGAGATGGAACAACAAACAGAAAAGTCAATCAATTTTAAGGCTTTCCGATTTTAGGACCGGATCTTTACTTCTTCATTCAGTCCAAAACACAGTCTAAACTATGGCAAATTTTAGGAAGCTTTTGTTTAAGGTAGTGCGCAGTTATTGTCTACTCAAACTGATAAAGAAGCTGTTGTCACAAAACCAACGATGCCAACCTCAGGAAGCCTCAGACTTTCATTTTTTTTTGTGGAAGAAATCCACATTATAACATACAAGTATGCAACAGGCTGTGATCCAGGAAATTATATATCTCTTCTGCTGACCTCCAAGGTTAGATGAGTCCTTGAATTCACATCATAAATAGGTTGAACTTAATATCACAAAAACATTTTGAATGCAGCAGACAGGAAGTAAATTAATAATAGGGTTTTTATGCTGAATGTGATATTTTCACTACAACCGTAGCATGCACTCAGAGCTACAATGAAAGTGCTGTACCAACCCATTTTTTCATTTGCAACTGAATAATATTAATCTCATATGAAAAGAAATGGTTCTAAGCAAACTGACTGTAGTGCAAGCAGTCAGCATTTTCAAGTCTAGCAGCTCCCAGAAGCACTGTATTTTGGAGGCAGTCTTTGTAGAATAAGGTCAAAAATGCAGAGATATCTTTCAAGTTCTGATATAGGTAGGGATAACAGATTTTGTGGGTGTTGATCACCTACCAGTTCAGCTTCACTGAAGATAAAACCAAGTAAACTTGAAACTGGTATCTCAAAACCAGTCAACTTCTTAGGCATCAATATGCCTCTGTGCATTTTAATTTTATTCCCTCCAACATGCAAATACTGGTTTACTAGACTCATTCCAGTCTCTTTGTGTCACTGCCATGGGCCAACTGTCGTGGTTTAAACCCAGTCAGGTAACTTGTTCACTCACTCCTAGTGAGTGGTGCCGAGCTGACAACAATCGAGGTCCGTGTCCCCCCCCCCACCGGGGTTCTCCCCCACTCCCGGAGGAACGGGGAGGAGGATCGAAAGAGTGCAACTCCCACGGGTTGAGACAAGAACAGTCCAGCAACCAATGTACACAAATCACCACCGCTACTATCAACTACAACAATGATAAGGGAAAATAACAAGGGAAGAGAATACAGCATCTCACCACCAGCCAACCGATAACTCACCCCCCTCAGCCCGACCAAGCTCTGTCCAATACCTCCTCCAACCCTGCAGTCCCCCAGCCCTTCCAGCTAACTCCCCGTTACATCCTGGGCATGACGTGCTGTGGTATGGAATACCTCTTTGGTCAGTTTGGGTCAGGTGTCCTGTCTCTGCTTCCTCCCGGCTCCCCCTCCTCCCTGGCAGAGCATGAGGCTCACAAAGTCCTTGGCCAAACCAAAACATCGCTATCAGCTCTGTTCCCAGGCCAAAAGTCAAAACACTGCACTGCACCAGCTACCAAGAAGGAGAAAAATGACTGCTACTGCTGAACCCAGGAGTCTTGATTTTGGCTCAATGTCCTTGAATTTTTGGTCACCTGCTCAGAAAAATCAACTTGCCATTCAGCCCTCAGTTTTGTAACTAAGAAACATCAGCAGAATTATATTGTATAAAATACTAAAGGAAACATATTTCTGGGAAAATATATGCTCTTTTTCATAATGTTAAGTTTGTATACCCATGACTTTTTTTGCTCAACAAGACAAAGTGAAACAACTGGCATTTTATTAACTTATCCTTGATACAGATAACTCAGCTCACACAGACATGATTTACAAATGGAGGCAGTCACATGGTCAAACCTGTTGAGCACTAAGAATTGTGGTTCTAGTCCAGCAAAACACAATGATTTACCCTGGAAGAGGAGGCCTACAGACTACCAGGAGAATGTGCATACCTCTAAAATACTTTCCTGAAGAGCAGCCATAGTGCTTAGCATCTTAAAGGAGTAGCATGCCCTGCCCTTCAGGAAGAGAATGACAGGCAAAAGCTTCTTAATATGAATCCTAATATTAGTTGGTTTCAAAACAGAGCAGCCCCACTAATATGAACAGAGCTCTCCTGATGATTTTTTCCTTCTTACCCAGCTGAGGGCCTACCTCATTGCGTCAGCCCACTTGATGCTAAAATCCACCCACCTCTAAATTCAGTTAATTGAATGCAGAATACCCTGCATTTTCTCTCTCCCTTTTCTTTTCTTTCTTCTATTATTTTTTCTTCTTTTTTTTTTTTTTTGGCAAAGTGTCTTTATTATTTTGCATCCTGAATCATTAGAGGCTAATAAAAAGAACAAATGGAGAAGGAGATGGGAAAGGAGTTTGTTTGTACTTCACTCTCCATTGGCCCATTATGTTTAAATCCATTATGTAGTTTACCTGATGCTGTGCTCAGAGCAACTGAATGCTGTAGTTCTTTGTAATACTGACATTTTCTTAACACAATTTAAATTTAAACCCTCTATTAGTCCCAAGAAGGCTGAGCATGAAACAATAGTAGCTCTGGGAGAGTAATTATTTCTGTTCCATTGTCTGGGATGTTAGAGCTTTTGATTAGTTACACTATACAATACTTAACAGCTAACCAGCCTCACCATGGTTAACAATACATATGATTTTCCTTGTTCCAGCAGCACTTCAAATACTCCTGAAATGTTGGCTTTGTCTTTAATTTTGTTATTCACAAATACCTCTAATTTTCTGGGGTGTGTGTGAAAGCCACTGTACTGCCAGCAGCATAGAACATCATGCGTCAGGCTCTGTTGGGAAGGGATCTCTGTAAAATGGATGCATAAAGCTGTGGGTTGTAAGCCATTAAGCTTTCCCAGTACGCTTCTAATGAGCTTATGATAGCCTCACAAAATGACTGTTTTTACTGCAGCCTAGTAAATTACAGTATGTACAAATTAAATCAGTGGGACCCGATGCAAGCTGTTCCTCATCAGGTTCAACAATTCTTTTAAGAAGTGAAAAATTATGACATACTGGAACAGCTATATGTTTCAGTCATGTCATACCCTGGAAGTGTAGTGGACTTAGCTAATTTCTACAATTATCTGTATAACACTTCTCATTGTGTCCCGCAGAAACCAAGTACTTCCTCTCTTGTGCTGTTTGTTATGTTTCAAAATTGGTGTTGTAATGCGTGTGAATAATAAATTTGTTTCAGCTGTTAAAAGTTAAATGCCAACTAAATAGCTCTCTGCGGCCTTGATCCTTCTCCCATGGAGGCCAGTGGCAAAATCCCAACTGATTTTTTTTGATCACTTGTAACCTCCTGCATTACATTAAAACTGCTTTTCATATATTACCTCTTTGGCAGTAACAGGGCACCATTAAAATGCTCATAGATGTTATTTCTACATCTTCACATATTGCCTCAATTCTTTCTTCCACCAGTTTTATTTTGGTGTGACCTGAGTGGATTAGCTGCTGGTGTTCATCACTCCAAGTGACACTGCTATGAAAGAGACCTTTTGGGGAACTGGTATATAAATAACATGAAAACATGTCTCTCTCTGTTTCTTTCTCCCCTTTCACTCTACTTTTAATACTATATCATCTGAACAATATTAGCTACAGTTTGCTAAACAGTCTGAACTGTTTTAAAATTACTACTTAAGCATCACTGCAATTGGAATTGACTTGGCCTCACTGAACCCAGCAGAGCAGTGCCAATTTACTTCACCTGCAGACAGCTTTGTGGATATTTTCAGCTGAGCATTGAGACATAAATTCCTCAGAAAGTGTCTTAAGGTAAGTGGTGACATTAATACTCTATAAACATGATGTACAGTTGTTAAGTTTGCAGAAAGCATTCTGCAAGATGGCTTTTACCACAGGGGCTTGAGGCTGGGCAATAATCACCAGACACCCTGGAGGAGGTGGTACAGAGCAGACAAGCTTATGATTCAGAAAGGTTTTCCAAAGCATAGCCCTCAGAAATGTTTCCCAAGCCCTGGGGAAGCTGTGTTTCAGCTCTGTCCCAGTATATGCAGGGGGGCAGGCAGGCTGCAGGGCTGCTTGCTGCTGCCCCACTCAACACCATGCTCTTGTTTCAGAGGGGTCTTCCATCTGGTCATTCCATGGCACCCCCAGCTCTGCTGCAGTTTAGCTGGATGGCTGTGTACGGACAGGGCGGAGGAAAACCAGGTTTGTTTCTAACAGAAGCCTCATTCTCGTGATGTTCTCTGTTTACCTGGATTCCTACAAATGAGTGTGCAAATCAGCAAATATCCTCAAAGCAAAAAGTTTTACAGGTATCGGTGATCATTTTTAATAACAGAATGAGGTGACGAGGTTGTGGAACTAGGGCAATGTTGGGAGCTTCAAGCATCTGACAGGCAATAACAGATCCTTTTACCTAACTGAAGTCACAAAATTTCAATGATCATAAAGAAAGTGACGCTTTTTGCCTTCAGTACTCGAGCTTTCCCTAAAATCTCCAGAGTTAGAAATCACCTTTAAAAAGCTGATGTATTCACACATCTTCCTATTCAAGCATCAAGAAAAATACCAAACATCACATTACACAAATTATCCTTAACCCTGTCTGAAATAAAAATCAAAATAAGCTAGAAAGAGAGCAACTAGACACTGAATGCTTGATTAAAGCAATGCTGACTGCAATGAAAGGGAAAGATAAAATGAAAATGGTTGCTGTGTTGCCATATCCCTGCAACACTCACAATTAAAACATGAATGCAAGGCTGGAAACCTGTTAAGAAAGCCATTTAATTCTGTAAACAAAAGACCTAAACTAATTCTAATAACATATAAAAGCTACATTAACTACAGAAATGAAGATGAACTTCAGGTGATTTTATGAGCAGCTAGGAAAAGTTCTCCCTCCTAGTGAAAAGGCAGCACTTTTGAGCAACTGTATTGCAGATGGCAGCAGTATTTGGAGCAGCCTTCCAGCATCCACAGTAGGATATATTAGGTTTGTTAATTTTTCATTTACATATTGATCTGAATACGAGTAACAATATTACCATCTTGACTGCTGCATGATTATTTTATGTATTTATGCAAATACTCTCACACATACAATTATGTGCAAAAAATAAGGGAGTTACTTTTCCTCGTTTGTTCACATATATGTCTGTGTCTCCACTATTGGGCTGTGTCTGACATTGATTGACCTCTGAGAGATCCTGTCCACCACCACATATAATAGGATGTAGTTATAGAGAGATAATGAACATGTTATGTAGTTATAAAGAGATAACTCAGCCTGCCCACCTGCCTACCTGCCTTTTCCTTTCTTTCTTCTTGCCTTCTTACCTCTCCTTCTTCATTCCTTCCTTCTTTCCTTCCTCAGCTATGTTTTAAAACCTGGCATCATATACCATGCATATGCGATACATCAGAGATGATTAGTACAGACAGGAGATCGGAAAACCATGAAACACTTTTGAAACCCTGATAGGAAGTGACTCTTCCTGGTTGTTGATTTATTGATGCTGACAACATTAGTTTTTTTCTCATTTAAAAAAAAAACTAAAAGTACTTGGAAGAATACTGAAGCCAAGTAAATAATGGAAAAAACCTTCTGCAGAATTGAATGTCCCTGCTCCTGAAAGAACCTGCATGTGTAGCTTAAAATAAAAATACAAAAAAAAAGGAAAAGAAAAACAGAAAAAAAGAAAAGGTTAAAAATGAAAGGCTTTCAGAGATGCTTCTTTACAAGCATCCAGTATAATTTTCAGATGCTTACAAAGATCCAGCCCAGAAGCTATTTTGCTTCTTTAGAACCAGAGCCAGTATTATTCAACCTCTGTCAAGTCAAGGTCTGGGAATAGCACCACCTTTTCAAAAGCTGTCTTCCAATAGCCATATACCAATAAAATGACTAATGAGGGCATTTGACTTTAAAGTGTTCAGAGAAGGCTGAACATATGAAGTAGTAATTTTAAAGGTGAAAGTTTCTTAGGTATTTTCTTTTAAAGGGTATAAGATAATTGCCTTTTTATTTTTTTTTACTAGCCCTTAAAAAATCACTTGTAGACCTGTTTAAAGCCCTCTTAACACAGAAAAAGATGTAACTAATGTGTCAGTGGATTGTGAAAAACCACCAAGAAACCAGATTTCTACACCCCCAGTTTACTCTGGGAACCAAATGCATTCATGATAACAACAAATATAGAAAAATGTTATTTTAGCCTATAAAAAAGACTAAGAATTAATGTTGTGGATTAAAGGATTAAATTAAAAAACAAAACAAAACAAAACAAATAAAATGGATACCCCAAGCTTTCAGAATATTTAAGCCCAGCATATGATTTTTGAGCATTTAAACCTGTTCACAGACAGAAACATTCAGAAGCATGCATGTATTCAAAGGGATTTGCTCTGGCTTCACGTTGGTGACCACACATGCCTTTCCCTTATTTCACCTCTGGTGGGCTTGGAGACTTAGGCTTGAACTTCACTAGCAAATTAAGAGGTTACTGAGCACTGAAGTGCAGTGAATATTGCTGAATTTTTAGAGTCCTGGCACTGTTTTGGCCCTGGTTAATTGAGCAGTACCCCAAACACTTCTCAAGCTCATCCTGGGAGTTAGCATGTTCAGGGCAGCTTGCATGCACTCTACCCTGGATAGCAAGAGATTTGCAGAGTGGAGGAAGTTTTTGAATAGGCAGGTCTCTGAACAGTACAGAAGCAGCTAGCTGGCCTTCTTAAGAAAAAAAATGTTTTATTTAATAGCACATACTGTGTGTGAATAGCTGCCATATATTCATGCTCAAATGCAGCACCAGTTCAACAGCTGTTTGGATCTCTTGTCTTACGGATAGAATTGTAAGAGACATCATTGCAAACGATATTGTCTGTCTAGGTGTCCACAATACTATTCATAAGGTATTTCTAATGATAATAACCATTTCACCTTCTTGTGTTCAAGTATCTGATGAACATGTCCAGATATTTAGCATAGCAGAGGGACCCAGCTAAGGCCATGTTTACTCAGACACATAAATACTCTTTACGTAGTTTATGTACTGCAGCCTGATTCTGCGGGCAGCTTGATTCTGTGGGCAGCAAAAACTCTACAGTTCTCCTGATTATTCAAAAATATTTTCTCTAAAGGTAAAAACCAAAAGAAATTTCTGGTGTGTTTTCTACCTTGCTGTTAAAGAATCCAGAAAAAATTCCATGAAATCAGTGGCTGAATTCCAGTTGTCTCCACTGGGTCGATGACTGCTTATGCAGCCAAAGGTGCTGAGGGAGCCAGGTTCTCAGCTGGTGCCCATTGACTTTCATGGAGACAGACCAGGTCACATCAACTGGGGATTTTGCCAGAGATGTTGACAAAAGAGGTACAGATGAAAAGAGTCAGCTACGCGAGGCTTATAGTTAACTTGGCACATCTAAAAGTAGCACAAGCACCACTGCAAGGGATACATTTACTGCAAAGTACAACAGGGAAAGAAATTACATTCAGAAGATGAATGTTTCTAACCCTCTTAGAAACCATAATGATACATCAGGCTGAGATTTCCCCATATGGAAGCCATGGTAAGGATGACTTAGTTTGGTCCTAAAAGGCTGTCTTTAAATTGCCCCCTTTCTTTCTGCCCTAAGATTAATAACCATAGCAGATAAACCAAGCAAACCACACACTGTTTGAGAAAGACCACACTCTCAAAAGCACAGTAAACATCAATATCAGAAAAGGTATGCTCATATGTAAGGAATTATGCCCATGGCAAAAATCCTACATTTTTTGGAAAAAAAAATATAATTTCACATTAGGTGACAATTTAGGTAAAAAACACACTGAGATTTCATATTGAAAGTTCATATGAACCTTATTATAATGCTATAAAATTTCCCAACCGTAAGCATGCATGTATCTTCTGATTTTGCATTGATCTTTTTTTAAATGAAGGCAAACTGAAATTTGTACAGGATAAAACCAATCATACTATACAGCATAAGACAGCCTATGTGTTGGGAGGGGGAAGGGAACTTCTCTGAAAGTAGAAACTACATGTGGCATAATTTCTGGAAGTTTCTAGTGAGGCAGTTAATACTGACAACTGGTGGAAACACAATACTGGAGAGAATGGATATTGTTTTCATCCAATGAGGCATGCACCTTGGGCTTGAGAAGCTTAATGTAAAGAAAAAATACATGCTTGCATTGCTTTGGTTTTTATCTATGAAATGGTGGTTGTTAATAATTTAACTATCTAATATACTGCTCTATTTATTGCTGCATCCTTAATGAAGCATAAATCATTAAAATTATCCTCTAGTGAAAACAGAGAGGTGGGACTAGGAAATGCCATGCCATGTGATCCATGGGACTGTCTGAGGCATTTAGTCCTCTCTTCTTTTCCACTCATTACATATCTGAGGCTGCTTGATTAAGTACGGTTCCTGCTATAAACAAAAAATGTATATGAAGGTTAGTGGGCCTCTGCTACAAATAATGGTTGGAGATAGGCTAGTACAAGTAGTCCTTTATGGTATTGACTCTTCAACACCCTCAAGGAGCTAATAAATAGAATGTTAGTGCTAAGTCTATCTAAACCCCACCTGGTCCCTTCATGCCCTGTGGGCTATGGTGTTTTACTTAAGTTTTAATGCAGTTTTTCCACAGACTTTTTTCTCTTTTTGTCTGCTCATCCCAAACTTACACTAAAGCTGCATCATTATGAACTATATGGCAGCTCATGATACATAGTAGGGGACTCTACTTTGAAAGGGACAGAAGCACTCATCTGTCGGCCTGACCCGGTGTCAAGGGAGGTGTGTTGCCTATCAGGGGCTCAGATCATGGATGTTACTGAGAGGCTGTCGGCTCTAGTAAGTCCCACGGACTATTACTCACTTCTAGTGATACATGTGGGTGCTAGGGATATAGATAGTAGTAGCCTGGGGAACATAAAGAAGGACTACAGAGCCCTGGGAGAGGCAGTTAGGGGCTCTGGAGCTCAGATGTCTTTTCATCAATTCTCCAGGATACAGGGGAGGACCTAAAAAAAAGCTAGGAGGATTGGCCAGGTTAATAAATG
Source organism: Pezoporus flaviventris (assembly GCF_033815535.1). Taxonomy (NCBI): domain Eukaryota; kingdom Metazoa; phylum Chordata; class Aves; order Psittaciformes; family Psittacidae; genus Pezoporus; species Pezoporus flaviventris. The sequence continues at coordinate 37,775,448 of NW_026892555.1, forward strand.
GTTAAAAGGGTGGTGTCATAGTCAGGGGTTTGGGTGTCTTGAACATGGGACCCAAGTTTGTAGGCCAGGTCTACTGGGGGCTGGTGGAGCTAGGCTTTAGGGAAGAGCTGTTTTGGTAAGACACTTGCCAGACTGGTCAAGGAGGCTTTAAACTAGATGTGTTGGGGGAGGGGGGCATCATTCCATCCCAACACACCCAGTCAGTTGCCAGAACCTGTAATAAGTGCTCAGAGCAATGTAGAGATATCCCAGCTGCTCCAGCCAATGAGCCAGCTTCAGCTGGAGCTCGGCTCAGATGCCTCTATACAAACACCCATAGCATGGGGAACAAACAAGAGGAATTAGAGATGTGTGCACGTCTACGGGGGTATGATATAATAGGCATCACAGAAACGTGGTGGGATGGCTCCTGTGACTGGAGTGTTGGAATGGAAGGTTACAGGCTCTTTAGAAAAGACAGGCCCAGCAGGCAGGGAGGGGAAGTTGCCCTTTATGTTAGGGATAGGCTGGAGAGTGCAGAACTGTCTGGGGACAGGTGAGCAGTTAACAGACAGTTTGTGGGTCAGGGTTAAAGGGAAAACAGCTACGGGAGACATTATTGTGGGGATCTGTTACAGACCACCCGATCAAGGAGAACCTGCGGATGAAGCACTCTATAGACAGATAGGAAAAGCCTCACACTCACAGGCCCTTGTTCTCATGGGGGACTTCAACCACCCTGACATCTGTTGAAAGGACGGTACAGCCCGGCACAAGCAATCCAGGAGGTTCCTCAATTCTGTGGAAGACAACTTCCTTCTGCAAGTAATAGAGGAGCCGACAAGGAGAGGTGCCATGCTTGACCTTGTGCTCACCAACAGGGAAAGGCTCATTAGAAATGTGATGCTTCCGGGCAGCCTTGGATGGAGCAATCACGAGACTGTTGAATTCAAGATCCTCAGGACCGTGAGAAGAGCGTGCAGCAAGCTCGCTGCCCTGGACTTCAAGAGAGCAGACCTGCTTAGTAAGGTTCCATGGGATACAGCCTTAGAGGGCAGGGGGGCCCAAGACTCCTGGTTGATATTCAAGGATCACCAACTACAAGCTCAGGAGTGTTGCATCCCAACTAGAAGGAAGTGCAGCAGGAGAGCCAGGAAACCTCCTTGGATGGATAAGGAGCTGCTGAGGAAACTTACAAAGCTTCCTTATAAGGAGGCTTATAAAAGGTGGAAGCAAGGACAGGTGGCCTGGGAAGAATACAGGGATGTTGTCCAGGAAGCTAAAGCCTAGTTAGAATTAAAGTTGGCTAGGGATGTTAAGGATAACAGGAAGGGATTCTATAGGTACGTAGTGAATAAAAAACAGACTAAGGACAACGTAGGCCCCCTCTGGAACCTCTTGGGAGAACTAGCTACACAGGATTTGGAGAAGGCTGAGGTTCTGAATGACTTCTTTGCCTCGGTCTTCACAGGCATAGGCTCTGACTGCACCACCCAAGTCTTGGAAAGTAGATGCAGGGACTGTGAGAATGAAGACCTTGGGCCCATTGTAGGAGAGGATCTGGTTCGAGACCATCTTAAAAACCTGAACGTACACAAGTCCATGTTACCTGATGAAATCCATCCGCGGGTCCTGAAGGAGCTGGCGAATGAAGTTGCTAAGCTGCTGGCCATCATATTTGAAAAGTCATGGCAGTCAGGTGAAGTTCCCAATGACTGGAAAAAGGGAAATATAACCCCCCTTTTTAAGAAGGGGAAAATGGATGACCTGGGGAGCTACAGACCAGTCAGTCTCACCTCTGCGCCTGGCAAAATCTTGGAGCAGATTCTCCTGGAAGACATGCTAAGGCACATGAAAATCAACAAGGTGCTTGGTGACAGCCAGCATGGCTTCACTAAGGGGAAATCCTGCCTGACCAATTTGGTGGCCTTCTATGATGGGGCTACAGAACTGATGGACGGGGGTAGAGCAGCTGATGTCATCTACCTGGACTTGTGCAAAGTGTTCGACACTGCCCCACATGACATCCTTGCCTCTAAATTGGAGAGACATCAATTTGATGGATGGACCACTCGGTGGATAAAGAATGGCTGGATGGCTGCAGGCAAAGAGTTGTGGTCAATGGCTCAATGTCTGGCTGGAGACCAGTAACGAGTGGTGTCCCTCAGGGATCGGTGTTGGGACCGGTCTTGTTCAACATCTTTGTTGGTGACATGGACATGGGATTGAGTGCGCCCTCCGCAAGTTTGCCGATGACACCGAGCTGTGTGGTTCGGTTGATACGCTGGAGGGAAGGAATGCCATCCAGAGGGAACTTGACATGCTTGTGAGGTGGGCTGATGCCAACCTTATGAAGATTAACCATGCCAAGCGCAGGGTCCTACACCTGGGTTGGAGCAATCCCAGGCACAGGTACAGGATGAGCAAAGAAGAGATTCAGAGCAGCCCTGCGGAGAAGCACTTGGGGGTGTTGGTTGATGAGAAACTTAACATGAGCCAGCTCCAGTGTGCACTTGCAGCCCAGAAAGCCAACCATATCCTGGGCTGCATCAAAAGGAACATGACCAGCAGATCAAAGGAAGTGATCCTGCCCCTCTACTCTGCTCTTGTGAGACCTCACCTGGACTATTGTGTGCAGTTCTGGTGTCCTCAGCATAAAAAGGACATGGAACTGTTGGAACAAGTCTAGAGGAGCGCCACGAGGATGGTCAGGGGACTGGAACACCTCCCATATGAAGACAGGCTGAGGAAGTTGGGGCTGTTCATCCTGGAGAAGAGAAGGCTGTGTGGAGACCTCATAGCAGCCTTCCAGTATCTGAAGGGGGCCTATAAGGATGCTGGGGAGGGACTCTTCATTAGAGACTGTAGTGACAGGACAAGGAGGAACAGGTTAAAACTTAAAGAGGGGAAGTTTAGATTGGATATAAGGAGGAAATTCTTTCCTGTTAAGGTGGTGAGGCACTGGAATGGGTTGCCCAGGGAAGTTGTGAATGCTCCATCCCCAGCAGTGTTCAAGGCCAGGTTGTACAAAGCCTTGGGTGAGATGGTTTAGCGTGAGATGTCCCCGCCCTTGACAGGGGAGTTGGAGCTAGATGATCTTAAGGTTCTTTCCCACCCTAACTATTCTATGATTCTATGATTCTGTAAAATAGATCTGCTGCTTCTCCCTACCAGACAGCCAAAGAAGGAATCATGAGCCACAGGTTGTATTTGGAGTGTATCCCTGGATGATGGTTCAGGATCTTTCTTGAACTCAGAACCCCGTAAATATTCAACACTTCTCAAGTCTGTATTCATCATTTTATGTAGTCAAAATATAGATTCATGTGCTCAGTTTAAGGACATGTGTTTTGTTCAAGGTCACATCAGCAATTGGTTGTTGAATGTATCACAAGTCAAAAAAAAAACAGTGAAATTGACTTTGTAGATTTCAAAATGGGCTGTATGGATTTTTTATTTTTTTTTGTTTGCTCTCCAAAAATACTTGTATAGATCTCCACAGAAGTTTGTACAGATGAAGTATTCCCTGTGAATGATATTTTTGATGGATCTACTCCTCCACCTTGTACAGCTTGACTTTAGTTATAACCTTTCTCCATTGTGCTGTTGACTTAATTTGAAAACCAATTATTTTTTAAAAAATGAATATAAAAGCTCACTAAAAGAGAATGCCACTCCCCCAAAACATTGGTCTTCACTACAATCAAATGTCTTTGACCATTAATCTTATAGCAGCCAACTTCAATCAAAGCTTAAAGAATAAACAAAAATGTCAATCCATCCAACCTTTCTCTCTGATCTTTTCTTTAATGATTATGGAGATAGGACAAAGGGGAATGGTTTAAAACTAAAAGAGGGTAGTTTCAGGCTAGATATAAGGAAAAAAATGTTTATGATGAGAGTGGCGAAACACTGGAACAGTTTTCCCAGAGAAGTGGTAGATCTGAATATTCCGTCTACCTGGAAACATTCCATATCCCTGGAAACAGTCAAAGTCAGGTTGGACGAGGCTTTGAGCAACCTGACCAAGTTGAAGATGTCCCTGCTCTGTGCAGGGAGGTTGGACTAGATGACCTTTAAAGGGCTCTTCCACCCTAAACTATTCTATGATTCTATTATTATTACGCATGAAGAATTTGACCTGTAGTTTACATACACTGTGAAATAACCAAGCCACCCATAGTGCATGATAAACATATTCCTACTGAGCATTCTTAGTAATGCTGTATAAGTTCTGAGAAATGTATAAGTAAAAATATGGACTGATGTGAACTTCTGAGATCATAAAATTATTGTCTAACAACAATCTCTCTTAGCTGCACTTAAATGCCATGCTACTGATCTCAAACCCCTCATTTTTTTTGACTGCAAGACAATGTTTTGTAATGGTCAAAGTACTAGGCTAAGAAGCAGTGATCACTAACTTTTCTGGATAGCTTTGAAGCTGACACTTTCCTTTAGGAAAGCACTTAGTCCCTTTATAACATTTCCCCCATATCTGATACCATTTTCATGTTGATTTCCCAGCAGTGTAATTCCTTTCACTTCAATAGAAAGCTTCATGATTTACAGTAGCACAAATGAAAATACAATCAGGTTCCTCATTTCAAAGATGGAAATCCTAGTTATCATTCTCCCTTTGGGTAATGTAAGGATTAATTAGTATTAGTCTGCGCTCATGAAGTGTTTTAAAAAAATATAGTGCTAACTATGATAAATATTATTCGTTTTGCGCTGAAATTTCATGCTGACTTGCAAAAATGTTTCTAAGTTAGGTCAATGTAACAGTAATTTGAGAAGGTGAAGGTCTACTTGATAATGGAGATTTACAACCTTGTGAGATTTTTCAACCTTGAAATAATATAAATTATAATCATTTTGTACATAGTACTCATTCTTTCTTCCTCTTTAAGGAGTTAACAGTAAATCTATTTTAAACACTTGACATACATCCTAATAAGAAATAAGCATATAACTTAAGGTAACCTCCTCTTCCTGAATTCAAAGTCAGTTTTTATTCCATTCTGGCAAAGAGGCCTAAAATTGTGAATTATTAATGTGTGCATCCATTTTAAAGTCCCTTTAGAAAAGAGAAAAAAAGGCCTTGCTGTAAATGATGATTAGACCTACTGTTTATGTAAGTTCACAGCATTATCAAGTGGTAGTAATCTCATAGAAAATAAGGCAAGCAATTAACAGTTTTGAAAAGAAATAGTTAAAATAGACACAGATGTTGTCAATGAATTTGCTAAGTTCCTTTAAAGAAAGAATTGGCTGTGTACATTAATTTGGAGCTTGGGTCACTTGAGAGCATGAAAACTTACCAGGATTATCAAATGCTGAAAACACAGGCTTTTACTGTGAGGGGGTTTCATCCGCTTTTTAAACATAACTATCCCAATTTAATATAAATCTTCCAAGTGAATATTAGAAGTCATGAAGTACAAGACACAACAAACTTGGTGGTGTTCAAAAGAGGTTGCAAACATGCCATAAACCTCTGCATATTTCCTGCTCCAAACGAAACTCAGACCAGTACATATCATTCATGTGCCTGCTTTAATTAATCTTTTCCTAAGTTAAACCAATCAATCAGCGAAGCAATATTCAATTGCATATGAGGAACACGTTAGACACAATTAATATTTTAATGTAAAGCCTTGTAGAAATGAGATTAAAAGACACTTTGCGTTAAGATTTTTGAAAATATAGTGCATGCTTGTAAAAAATCCACTTCTAATAATTCTTCTTTTTTCCAGCTTGTGCACTGTTATGTCTTATATGTTTATGAAAAAGACCCCTTTCTTGCACCAAAATACACATCTGACAGAAATTAACTGAACTTTGGTATACTTTGGACCAATACAGACATTTGTATTCAATCGTCTGGCTTTTGTTGGTCAAAGTGACAACTGATGATAAGATAGATGCTATTTGTTCAAGCCTGTCCTTATGAAATGGGAAACTCACATACCATCTCAGCTTTATGTTATTAAGAATTAATTAATGCAAATGATGAATCATTTCCAAGTTTCTTTGTCATTGAAAACTAGAACACACCTTTATAATTTTGCTTGTTTCTCAGCTGAATGAAGTTAGAAAGCTAGACCTGGAATTTATAGCATTTAAACTGATTTACATATCAACCATCTCATTCACATTAAATTAATATTTTTGCAATATTTTTTAGTTTAAAATGTCCTGCAGGTGTTTTATATTCTTCATTATTTTAGGCATGTTTCAGACAAAATTGTTTTAAATTTTGCAGACATGCCAACAAAAATATGATATTGATGCATAAACAAACATCGTATATAAATGAAATTGGTTCTCTCAAGCAACATGTATAAGTCTATCACGAGTGTGATTAAAGTCAGATTGGGATAGATTTCTTTCACAAACACGGATAAACCTGGGCATTAATGCAGCCTGAACATCTAATAGAGTGCTCTGATAAGAAAATGATGTGCAAAACCAGTTACTGTAGTAACTGAACCTTGATCTAGTGCATCCAAGAAATTCCTTTTCTGTTTGCATCCTGCCAATAAGAAACAAATAAATAACTCCACTAATATGGTACAGCATCATGAAGAAATCAAACATCATCCCCCTCACTGTGAGAACAGATCTATAGAAGACAAACTCATGAAAGAAAGAGTAAAAATTCTACCAACACTCAGAAAACCGAATGTGCTTGAGGACCCTACTGAGGATAGGCACAGGCTTTGCATTTTTTTATAGAGCCTAATGAGAAAAGTAATTCACAAGTTGAATACTTTTGTTTTCTTCTATGGCCAAGTTCATCAGCTGCACTGAATCTCCCATAAGCCGCTTACTTTGTAAAGCTGTGAATGGAAGAGTGTAGGCATAATAACTTGTGACTATGTGTTACCCATAGTCACTAAAATCAAGCTGCAGGGAATTTTTACTGTTAGGCTCTAGTTCTGCATACCTGTAATAGCAAAGTAGATGGATATTTTGGAAGCTATTGACAGACTCTGTGCTGCTCTGTACTGTACTGTTGCCAGGGCTCTGCTTGCTGCTGGGAAGGCACTTACACGATTAGGTAACTGCATAGTCTTCTTTCAGGGTTGTCACATATGGATTTCATTGTCTAAGAGCATAAACTGACAACCAGATACGATTGATAGGACAGGTAAGACAGAAGACAAGTTAACGAGAATGGCAGATCTATGAAATAAGAAACCATCTATAGAATATTGCATTAAATCATGCAAAAATATGTATTTTTAAGAGTGGGCCATAAACCTCTTCTGAGTGGCTGGATGAAATTACTCATTATTGTTGTTATTATTATCGCTTACCCTGTTCTTAAAAGGATAAAATGTTATTAAATGGTAGTTCAATCTGTATTAGTAGGTATTTAATTAAGTGAGTAGATTTATTGCACACATTTTTATTAATTGACCTGTGTCAGGTAGCTATAAGGAAAAGGCAGATCTAATACAGCTCTTTAGCTTTTAAATGTCAGCAACAGAATGATAAAGTGTTACAACACTTAGCAATTTTCTTATTAACTTCTATACTGAACTCTACCCTAGACCATAAATAAAAGAGGAGTTATCCCTAATACATAAGAGAATTGAGTTGAATGGTATTATCAAAATGAATAAGATAAAAACTAAGAAAATGGAAAGAAAAAGATGAGAAAGCAAACAAATTAAAATAACATGATACACTGATTTATATGACATGTTAATCATCTATTATTTATCCTAAGTGCTTTTTGAGTTCTCATCTAATTTCACTATAACATCAGGGATAGACTGTAGTCACCTTTTCCTGAATGTTAATAATTGATAAGCAATATTTAGCTTGCAAATAGGAAGCTGATGCATATTCTTTGGAAAGCCATGTGTTGCGATGGCTTCTCCCCTTGGGTGAACTCTGCTCCATCTGTATAAAGTCATTCTATAAAGCACTGAGGGCTTTGGGAAGCAGAATCCTTCCAACCAATGTCTACAGTCAGCATGGCTTATCCTTACATTTTGTTCCTGGTTTACCTTCTTCACAGCTTTTGACACCCACTTACAGAAAGTCTTTTTTCTTCTTGCATTTTCTGATTGGCTCACCCTTTTTGCTTCCAAGGCCCTAGACAGACACTGAACACTGCAAGAGAGAATGTGCTGGATGTTTGCATCATGATAAATTTCACAAGTGCATATAAAAAGGATGCCCACAGCACTGCATATTATTCAGGGAATAACACTGGAAATTTCTGATGTGGATTCTGCAGTACCTAATGAGGAGAACTTGGACCCAACAAAGAGCAGTGTAGATTCACATCAGCTGAGAGTGCACCCAGGGAGATAAAGAAGGCAATGTAGGGGGAATATTCACATGGTGTAGATGTGAGCAGTATATTTGTAAAGACTTATATTTGCCTTTACAAACTCACAGTTCCTTGATTGAATGACAGGGATTGATTCCTTGATTGAATGACATTGTAACTTCCATGTTTCTCATGAAACAAATTTTCACACTTTTGACAAACTGGATATCATTAATTTTCACCTTTCTACTGAGAAGTGTTTTTGGTTTCTTGGCTATCATATTCTGGGTACCAAGGAGAGTATGATTGCAAAAATCTTCATAATAATTTATCATGGTTACCTGCTGCTAAAGTTCTAGATACCTATGGCTAGTTCTGTCTTGGCTGTATTTTAAAAACTCTATGGACAAAAATCACCCCAGGAATAAAATTTGTAATGCACCAAAACTTTCTGACTTCCCAGCTGAACTATAACAATTTATGCTACATAATTCCATTTGTGGTACATGTATACTACTAAATTATTTTGTTGGAACTCCCTTCACTTTGTACGACAATCACTACTTAGCTTTATAGTTTTCCTCTTCTTCTGAGTCTTTTAAAGCTTCTGACTTGTTGGAAAAAATGTATCCAGATTTTTTGTATAGCCCTAAGTGAAGAAGATGCTCTTGACTGTAGATCTTTTTCTTTTTTTTTTTTTTTAATCTCTGTGTGTGAATTTACCTTTAGAGCTTTCCATGTTGCCTGAATTTTACTTGAGTCATACTTTTACTGACATTTACTGGCATGCTGGCAATGAATAAATTAGTTGGCAAATATACTAATACTACATATTTATAAAGAGGAAGAATGGTTTCTTGATTCTGAAGCAGTTGCGTCAGTTTGGAAAGCTTATTTTAATATTTTATTGACACCATTGGAATGCCTATCAAGTAGTCTTTTATCACAGTTGCTCTGACTAAATAGTCAGTTCACATATTTAGTAATCATGTGTCCAAACCATTTGATTCAAATTGTTCATTGTTGCCTCCAAATATGAAAATAGCGCAATTTCCCAACACTTCAACTGCTATCATTATGGACCTAAACCAGCTTAATTTAGTTGTATAAGTATTCCCATTCAAATCATTTTATCAGTAATGGCTGCAAATGAACCATGAAATTTAGCTGTTTTCTAGTCAAGTATAATCTAGTGGAATACCTCATGTAGCTTTAGATCCTGATATAGAATTTTCTGGTCCAGTTTGTTAAGTTCGTTCAGAATGTATATGCCAAGTATTTGGAGTTGATTCATATTGAGACAGACAAAAATTAGCACAGGAATTATGATTTTCAGAATGTTTGTCACAGGACTTAAATGTTTTCCTTTTTCCACACAGATTCTTGAAAGTTTATTTGAGTTTTATAAAATAAATAATTTAGAAAGTTGAAAGGTAATGGTGAGAAATCATAGACTATTCTAGGTCACATAAAAATTCTAATGACTTTTTCTGAGCAAAACTCATTCTTCCTTTAAATTTTATGGAGTTTAGTAATAATAGAATTCATTTATCATGTATTTTTTACCTCATTTATATACCAAAGTACAATATCTGCTCTTTACAAGTTTATATATGCCAACAATTACTACACATAATAATCAAAATACCATAGTATGTACAATTTGATTATACAAATTTGATTTATTCTCGTAAACGGATGGTAGAATGGGGTAAATCAGAACTAGTCACTGTCAAATTGACAGCTAAAATCAGTTTTTTCAGGAGGTACTAACTTCAATTGTAATATTCAAAGAGGTTTAACATTATTTTTATGGGCTACCATAGGATACTCTTTTTATTAGTGTCACCATGGATTATTACCAGACCAACTCTGCATGAAGAAAACCAGTTCTCTTTGCACCATTTATACATTTCTGATATTTTACACAAAACCTATGTTAAAACAGCTTTACCAAGGTTTTAATTCCTGCGTTTTTACATAAGGAAATGCCAGTTACAGTGGCCTGGACTGCCTCAGTTCAGTTCCCTGTGTTATTTAGCTGTCTTCAGCAACATATCCCATATTTCATTCCTGACCAACCACTACCTGAGCTTTCTATGAGACCCTTGCTCCTTTCTGTACATAAGCTGGACAGCGATCATTTAATGAGGAGACATCCAAGATTTGTTTATTTGTCTGTTTATTTCTCACTTTTTGCAGTAAGGTCCTAGACTATGTACATGCTGAACAAACCAAGCACCAAGAAATTATTAGTCTTTCCCTTGGGATTACTATAGCAATCCCTCCTGTGCCTCACAAATACGAATCCATTTATCTGTACAAAAGTCCTGTTCAGAAGAGAAAGGTTATGCAATGAACAGTTTACAGATGGGAATTCGAGGCACACAAGGTTAAAGTCAACAGTGTGAATTAAATTTGGTAATTTTAAAATTAATTCATTTTCATAATGCTTAACAACATGTAGAACCATACACAGCTGATCACAGCTTCTGTCAACTTCACTCATGGGTGTGAGTAGAACGTAGATCTTCAAGCAAATATTTGCATTGCAGAGGTCAGATTTCTGGCATCCACATGCAGCTCCTAAGATTTCAGAAAGACAAGTCTGAAAAGGATGTTCATACAGCGGGCAGATGATTCTTGCTTCTTGGTAGGGTGGCTGAGCAAAAGAAAGAGGCATAACTCTAGTGGAAGGTCTCCAAATGACAGGGAGGGGTAAGCTCACCAAGACAGTGGTCAACATGAAGTTTGCCATGACAAGGTGAAGAACAGGGTAACATCAATGAAATGGAATGGAGGCAAACTAACAAGTGGCTCAGCACACAGACCCCAAAACCACAAACAAAAAGCACAAGATGTATGAGAGACAGAACTGCAACATTGCAGCTACTCAAGATGGAGAATGGGTAAACATGCATGTGTGTGTAGGAGAGCTTTCTAGCAAGGAGGTGAGAGGCTACTGTGTAACTTCAGGTTATCCAGACTACCAAGACAGAAATTTCAGAAAACTACCAGGCAATTATGTTATTTCAATTTAGTTTAAGAATTTAATATTGTAAAGATGGGTAGATCTGTCTCATTTATGTATTTATATTATATTGTTCTAAAAAGGTCATACAGGGGATCAGAAACATGTTGTTTACCTTGTCTTTCATTTTGTGAAATACTCTTTTGTCCTGGAAAACAGGAGAAAGTAAGATTACTCCTACAGTAGCCTGAATGAGCATGACTGGTTCTGGAAAACTGTCTGGAGTGTAAAGTGGAGCAGATAGTAGCAGAGAGAAAATGGGAGATTCAAAGTGCTCCTCCCAATAGGTAAAGCAGTCCCAAACTGGGCTTTAAGATTGTCAGGTAAGAGACTTTCCTGAAGATTCATAAGGAAGGTGTGTTTTGAAGCAGTCTGATGCTGAAGATTAGACTTACAACACAGTAAGGAGAAAAGGTATAAACACTGCAAAAGACAGTGATTAGGAAGTATGTTTATTTCCAAACATCTTGTTTAATCTGTCTCACCCAGTGCTTCTGAGGCTTCCACTATTTAGTGAGTTTCTTGCTATAGTTTTGTTGGTTTTTTTGTTCTTTAAATAAAACATTAGTTTTAGAAATTGGATGCCATTACTGTTTTTTGGTATGCTTGCATCAAAAATGAGAAGAGAAAGTGGTTTCACTTGGACAAAGATGGTCCCCTGGAGCCAGCTGCAATGTGATCCTCCCCGTGTGCTATGAGAAATAGCAGCCTAGAAAACTGCTGAAGTGCACAGTGAAGCTGTGGCAAATGCACATTTAAAATACAAAAGCCACAAAACAATAAATAGCTCAGCACTGACACCCTGGAAGCCATATGGTCATGGCTTCAGAGCAGTGCATATCAGGAATTTATTGTTTGCTGAATGGCATATTCCAGTAGAGTATTCTAACAGAGTTTAATATTATAAAGGACATAGGCTAAAGAAAAGTGACCAGGTCTTTTTTTTTAATTGAGCACAGATTTCCACACATCAAGCCAGTTATGGTCTTGCAGTATAAGAAGGAGAATCAAAGAAGACAATTGGGAAAACCACAAAACTATGATGACTCTTTGGTACAGTAGGATGGCAAACAAGCTAACACTGAAGAGGATAGGTGTTGGTCCATTGGGTATTTAAAGACTTTAGATGGGCTATAGCCAGACACAGAGAGATTGAGAACCTGTAAAGAAATACCAAGACAATGAAGGAGTCTAGTAATTGTTAGTAGAGGCTGACTATTTTAGTAAGTGTGCATACCTATTAGAAACGTACAAGCACCAAATGATTAGGCATACTGAAAGAAGGAATTCGAAGAATGGACTTCAGGAAAGGAGAGAGAATCAAAAGACAGCAATCCTGAAGTCTTAAGACCAGGCAGCTACATTGCGGAAGTCTGATGTAAGCTTTGAGGAGACTGTATTCACATGGGTTGTATTGAGCACACAAGTGGATCTGAAAGGCTGTCCTTCACTGCTCCAAGTGTGCATACACAATTTGTCTGCAGGCCATCATAAGCCACTGTTTTGTAAGATAACAAATACTTCCCAATAATAAACAAAATAAGCTTTATTACAGTCAAAGCCTTTATTTGACTCTCCTACCACCCGAATAGCTGTTAGTGCTGGGGTCTTGCAGAGAGGCTTCCTGCTAGAGGAGAAATCAGAACTGCTGGACTAGTATTGGCTTTCTATATCTTGTTTTCTTTTAGTTACATGAAACAGGCATTAAACCAAGTACGACACCAGTACGACACAAGAAAGTGCTGCTATCATTTCAGAACCAAGTGCCAGGTCTCTAGAAAGCAACTTCTATTCAAGTGACTCTATACAGAGAACTGTCTAAGAAAATATTCTTTTTTTTCCAAAATCACTTCTCAGAAATTCTCAAACCCAGCCTTCTCCTCAAGACAACCCTCAGACTCCTGAACAATGAACCATTTCCTTAAAGTCAATATGCTATTCACAGACACAAAAAAGAGTTAATTGATTATGTATGATGATGCCATTGAGTAATGTTCTCTCATTAAAGCATATTTCCAGTGAAGTCAGAACTCCTAAAGAAAAGACAATTGAGTCACATATCTCAGACTGAATATACAACTTTTTTCCTTACACAGTCTTCTTTTTCAGGGTTTATTTTGAAGGTAGCAAACTGATTTAATCTGAAAGAGATTAATTAATATTTTGTAGACTTTCATAAATCTTGAGAAGATCAGAAAAATTTTCTGCTGTTTGAATAGTTTATTACCTCAGAGCAAGCTCCAGTCTCCTTACCAACAAACCTCCAAAGGAGTTCCATTCTTTCTGTGTTTATAGGACTTTAGTACTCAGGTTTGGGTATGGAGCACTTGCTTATCTATCTTGATTGCCAAGCCTTCGTGATTCTTGCCCCATGTCAGTATTATCTGATTTGATTGACATAATCTTTATCTTGGAAACTCAACACTATTGTCAGGGCTCAGAGAAGATCAGATTTGGTCTATATGATGAGACTATTTTATTCTTAAAGTCTAATTGAACAAGTTTTGAACAAAGAGCAACACACTGTCCAATTCTAGACCTTCTATTCCAGCAAGAGTACAATGGCTTCTGTTTCCTAATTTTCTTGCTTTGTTCAACATAAAAAATCAACACTCTGTCTCAGTTCATAGATCTCTTTGTTTCAGCTTCCCTTTCTTCAGTGTTACTTATTCCTTCCTCTGTTGCATGCACACGTTTGGTTAATTTATCCAATTTAGCATCTATTGCATCTCCCTTTCATTTAAGTCTCTCTCATGCTGTGAAGAATGACTGTCCAGGTCCATTTTATTTCTCTAAATATTGCTGCAATATCTGAAGAAGCTTCTTTTTCCCTAAAGGGCACTAAGACAGATGCTGTGTTTTCCATAATGTCTCTGAATTCTCTTGAGCAGCCTTCACTATGTTTCTGTGGATTACATGACACTCCTAAACTGCTGTTGCTCTTAATGGTCTGTTGGTCTACAGTGATCTTTTGCTCAGCTTTCTCCAGTGATGGAGAAAAGTTAAGACCCAGAGAGAAATGACTAAATATGTGAATATTTGACCAGTTTGCAATTGGCCTAAAGCAATGGTGGAGAGGCTTGTGAAAGCATCCTGGCATCTCCCTCCAACACAATTCACTACCAAGCCTACAGGGGTAGCATGTTGAGTTTGGTGGGCAACTGGCCCTTGAGAGAACATTAAAAAGTGGAAAAAGTTTTCAGAGGCAAGGTGAATCAGGATTATTTTTCAAGTCTCATTGAGTAGAATAAGCATCCTGCTCATTCCTCTTACCGGGCAGCCAGGCACTGTATTCCATATTTACATCTGACTGGATGAGGGCGCAAGGGGATGGTTCCTGAATTCCTTTGGAGTGACAGGCTAGGACAATGGCAAAGTCCCGATCAAATTTAGTTAGTAATGTATGTCTGGATTGAAATTTGCCATTTCAGTAGCCTTCCATTAAATCATGCTTTGTATGTCCCTACACCTAATATTGATACTGACAGAACAGATAACAATAACTTCTTTTATTTTATTTGAAGTAGGTAAAACCCAAACCAGAAAGAATTGAGACTTTCATAATCAGGATTTTTTTTCCATCAACACCTTAAATTAAAAATACTTTAAAAGTATTTATCCCAGGCAATGATAATGGTTGAATATTTTCGTCACTCCGAGGAGTTTCTGGCCTGATTCTCAGTGGGTCAGTTTCACTTCAAATATGATGCCTTTGCTGCAATTCCAGAAGAAAGCCAGAAGATGATTAAATATGCAGAGCTGCAGATAGTGAAGGCTGAGTCTGCAAAAGAGAGGAAAGTGTGAAATAGCAATACATGGTCCTCGATCTGTTTATATTACTGATGATTTGGGATTTTAGGGCATTTATCTACCACTTTTCAAGTACCAGATTCTCTTCAGGGAGCATACATCATTTATTTTCTGTACTAATTTTTATTTAAAATATTCCACTGCTTATTTCTTGGACTTGTGGCTTGACCTTGAACAAAGACTACAGCAAAATAAGCAGATTATTATCAGGATTACAGAAAAAATGACACATTATGCTGGTCATACACATTTCAGGATGCCCATTCTAAGACATCTGAAAAGAGGCTTTGAATATACTAAATATTTATGCTGTGAAATTAGATAAATTTTTAGCATCTTTCTAAAACCTAGACAGACAAAATCATTCAAAACTTTTATAAATTTTGGTCATATGTGCATGTGTGTATTTATCTACATGCATGAGTAAGTTATTGTGAAAGTTTTACTTTTCTCTGACTTCCCTGAATAATTTGCTGGAAAGTCCTCCCTTGTCACACATAGTCATATGGACTTCTCAGGTAATTAAATATAGGTGTCATATTTAGTGATAGAAAATATTGTTTGTCAAATAACATATCCAATGAATTTCATAAAGGTTTACTATATGCCTAGGTATCTAATTAAACAGATGATAAATTTCATTAGAGAGATTTTTGAAACAATTTGTTTTTTTCTAAAACCTGGTTACTTTTAACACTTTTAAATTAAATCCTTATTTCAGTAACTATATTTAAAGTGTGACTTGAATTCCCTGTAGCTCACCTCAGAGGTTTTTTATTTTTACTTCTGGCTAATAAACTAAGAGGCATACCAGGCATACCAGTAAAACCCCAAGCAAGCTGCCCTGTATCATACTTCACACTTCATCAAGATTCTTCCCTGTGTAGTAATACTATTCATAGGGTTTTATATTTGTTTGTTTTGTTTCTATGGTTATTTTTCCACTTACCTTAGGAAGTGTGATTGGTTTTTCTCAGCTTCCAATCTCCACTAGAACATTTTGAGTTGTCCAGAAAATCACTTAAAGCTCTTACTAGTCAAATAGAGCTGAGTGAACAGACATGTGATTTATCTACATCTGTCTGAATGAGGTGAAAACAGTCTTTCAGACACAGGGAGAAAAATACAGTAATGTTTCACCTCCTAAAACTTTTTTTTTTTTTTTAATGGCTTGGCGATTTCCTTTATAAATGGTATACATCTAACATTGTAGGCACCACAACTGTCCTTAAAAATACATTATTTTGCACCATTTTCTAGAAAATAACTGCATAGAAAATCTCAGATTTAAGAACTTATTTTTTATCAACCATTCCATATCCTAAGTAAAGCCATTCTTTGTTAGGAAAAGCCTACAAAGCCAGAGCGTTTTGTAGCAATGTAGGACTCTGACAATTAAGCATCAAATTGTGTTCCAAAATCATAAACCCAGCATAATGGTTGAGAAAATGCCTTCACAGCTGTGTCCTTTTCATAGCTTCATGGAGAGATGAAAACTTGAAATATTCCAATTACCATAGCATAATATCTGTCACACAAGGATCATGACAATTATTCAAGGAACAAGAATGCATTAACAATGTGAAGGACAAAATTGGATCTTACCTCTTAGAATTTAATGAGGAATTCATGTGCCTCACAGGCAAGCTGGGGTTTCCCTCTTCAGTATACCACCAAATAAGTCCTATATCCATTGATAAAACACGGTGAAGGCTGTTAAGTCACAGTGAAGCAGTGGACATTGTTTCAACCACCATCTCAACACTTTTCCCAAGTGTTTAATCATTAGCATACCTCCTGGCATGCTTTTGGACTGTGCCAACTCCTGCTCTCCAGGAGGGTGATTTGCTCAGTGCCACAGGTCTGTGCTCTGTTTTGGCAGCTGTGCAGTCAATTTGGATGATGCTGCTTGGGACGGAAGACACCTGAGCATGAGGAAACATGCAGTGCTACACCACATGGCTGCAGAGCAAGGGAGCAGTTTCCTCTTCGTTTTGCTAAGAGTCACTGTTTGCAGTGGGTTGTTTTATCCATTCCTGAAATGATAAGGAATCAAATCCTTATTAAAAAAAAAATATTAAAATCTTCCTGCCAAGTAGAGATGAAATGCACTTTGAGACTGTCACTACATGGACAATGACAAAGAGAAATTAACAAGCTCCTCGAGAAATAAAGAGAATGCAGATAGACAATCACTGAAGAGAGGTGTCCTCTGATTTCACTACCTACCACCTTATCAAGCCTGTCATAAGCATGAGTAGAATATGTCCCAGCTAGCTCACTTAAACACAAATCTTCCACCCTTTTCCTTCAGGGTGAAAATAAACCTAGCTGTAGCACCCAGATCTGAGGAAATGGTGGTAGAAGTGGTTACATTCAACAACACAGATCCTAGAGTTGGAGTCATCTCTATGCCTCCTCTAGTGGCCTCCTCTGTATCTTGAACATGCAAATAACAGTTGCAGGATGTTAAGAGTCACTAAAAGCTCAGCCCTGTGTTTCAGGTATTAAATTACACAAGCCTATGGAGACTTATTTTTGTTCTGATTTTAGACATGGTGACTAACTATATCTCATGTTGACAAGAATGAGATCAAACTGGAAGGTAATCTGTTGCTGCCCAATGATAGGAACAATATAGCTTGCCCACTGATGCCATGCAAAGAACTTTATTCTTAAATAAAACACTTTGATAAAAATCCATCCTTCCCATGTAATTAGAAAATACAAAGGGCAAAGCGAGAATTTGAGTTTCAATAATGAAAGATAATAAATCCCCCTTACAACTCTTATGACAAAAGGCTTACTATAACCCAAAAGAGATGGATAATTCAATTTCAGAAGTATTCTGAAAGCATGTCATCTTAGAGCTTTAAATAATGAATTGCTTCTACATGCTAAGGAAGAAAAAAAGTTTCAACATAGTTTGGCAATTTCAAGGAGTGTGCAAGACTTTATCCTTCACTGGAAATGCATAATTAATAATACCACAAAACATGATCTACTACCAGGACATATTTTAACTACTGAAAAACTCAGACTGGTATCTTAAAAGGACAGGTCTTTATTTCTTGGGTTAAGATCTTTAAACATGCGATAGGTTGTCCTTGGCCTCAACACAAGAAAGCACTTACATTTCTATGTGTCTGTAAGCGTGGAAGTCACCCTTTTTGCGTACAGCAAAATACCAGTTGGCACCATGGCCTATATAGAATACCTTACAGGACATTAGAAGAAGTATGAGATCAGGTATTAATTGTAGAATATTTCAATTACCAAATATTTATTGGATCAATGTCTATAAGGATAAGGTGTAGAGATATAACTTTTGCATATAGTTAGAGGGTACTCCCAAGAAATATACGTCTTAGGGCCCAAGAAAAGATCCTGTTCTGAATTTCCTCATCGATAGTGTACGTGACATAGCTGAAAAAGTACTAGTGGGATAGTCTTTCTGTAATAGCAACCACAATACAGTGAGGTTTAACATTTTAGAGCAGAAAGAAGGCTAAATAAATCCAGGATGTGGCTGTGGAATTTCAAGAAAGATTATGTAAAAAAAAAAAAAATTAGGAAAAACATAATAGAAAAGCAAAACCAAAAAATCCAAGTAACATTCCAAAAAGCAAGATGCTTAAACCAGCCTGGATTCAGTAAAAAATACTGTAGTGGAAGAAGGGTAAAATGCATGGCACCACTCAGATAGAAAGAAAAGCACCCCCAAAAAGCTGCCATAGGATCAATGGGAAAGCTTGGAAGGCATAGAAGGTGCATTTAGAAAGTGGAAAGCTTGCCAAACTGAGAGGCCATTAAGAAAATGATAGACTTACACAAGCAAGAAATTGAGAAGTCTAAAAATAATTTGAAGTATACCTGCGAAAGAGTTTCAAACTCTGATAACAAAATGTTCTTTAAATACTTCAGACGCAGTGAAATCGGTGGGAATATTGATGAAAAGTGTGTAAAAGCAACACTCAGGGCTCACAAAGGCCACAGCAGAAAATCTCAGTGAATTCCTTGATGAAGGCAACCCCACATAGGAAATACTCTTTGCAGCAGATCGAGAAGGTAGATCCATTTGAAATAAATATAACTCAAGTACAAGACCAAACAGATAAGCTGAAAATCAGTAAGTCACCTAGTCCAAGTAGCATTCACCCAAGGCCCATGTGAAACTGCAGAAGTGATTCCCCAGGCATGTGACCATAGGGTTTCAAACGGCCCCTGTGCCAGGTGGCAGGTGGATTGCCAACCTAACTTCCTTATAAGATGAGGGCCCAGTAGGGGATCCTCTAAACTACAAACTGCAGTGGTATCCACCCTGAGGAAGATGGAGGAGTATATTTTAAAGAATAAGATTAATGGAGTCTATATTAAAGAACAGGATCACTGAGCAAGCCAGACATGGTTAGCTGGTCAAGAGTCTGTATGGCTTCTGTGAAGGGAAATCCTGTCTCTCTAAGCATGCTAGAGGACCATAAGGATGCCAGTAAGCACACAGATAAAGGACACCCAGAGGAAGTAATGTGCCTGGAGTTTCTAAAAATCTGTGAAAAGGTTGGCTTTTCTAACTATTAAAGGTTAGTTATTTGAAAAAGTTTACAAGGGACAACAAAAAAACTTGAGACTGAAGGACAGGAAACAATAAGTAGGATGTACTGTCACTTCCCAGAACGTAGAATTCATGTCAAGTGGTATCCCTCAATGATCAGTGCCTCCACAGTTTTTATCTTTCATAATTTCCCCCAAAGCACCTAAAGGAAAGGGGTTGTGAATATGAAATCTCTGTTTCCAGATAAGCCTAAGCTCTTCTTGGAAGTCAGGTGTTGTGGCAATGCCAAGAAATTCCTGAAGGACTTTATAAAACTGAGTGAATAAGCAAAAACATGTCAGATGAGCTTCAATGTGGATAAAAATACCTAGAGAGAACAATCTAAACCATCCCTCCCACAATGCAGTTTTCAGAACCAAAAATTAGGAAAGAGATCTCAGTCATAGCTGACAGGTTCCTGAAATCATTCAACTAAGTGAATGGGCAGCAGCACCCAAAGGAGACAACAGTGTATTTAGCATCATTCAGAAGGATCTTGAGAAGAGAGAACATAATATTGATACTGTATAAAAATTTGATGAGCTCATATCTTGAGTTCGATGTGCACTTCTGATTCTGGCATCTCAGGAAGGCAGGAGACCTTAAGACAGAAATGTAGCAAATAAAATGACCAAGGGTGAAGAGCAGGTCTCCTTGTGTGTAGACAGGGCTCTTGATTTTGAGGCCAAGATGGAGGGGTATGAATGATGTTTACAAAAATCTTGAAAGCAGTGAATAAGCTGACGTTGTTCTTGAAGTCCTGCAACAGGAAAACAAGAGAACACAATTAAACTAGCAGAAGATCTATATAAAATTTATAAAACTTCTTCTTAGACAGGAGGTGTGGAATTTACTAGCAAAGAACATTGTGGAATCAGAAAGTGTCAGAAAGATCAAGAGGGGGTTAGGAAGAATACAAACAACAGCTTCAGGACTTGTTTGAGTATGTGGTGTCATGAGGACAGGGAGGAAAGAGCAATGCTGTGCACATATATTATTTCAAAATGAAATCAAGATACTGTCAAGGTCCACAATCACATGCATACATGCACACTTGGGAACAAGTAAATGCTCCCAGCTTCCTTTCTCCCCAGGGAGATTAAGCAATTCTCAGATGTTCAAGAGCTTTGTAGTAAATTTAGTCAAAAAATCTCCTGTATGTGAACACATGAAGGCTTGCTTAAATCAATTATTCACAAGGGACTTTTAAGCTTGGGCCATGCCTACAGTTTCTCTGTCTTGGAAAGGAATAAAGTTCATTCTGAAAGAAAGTCTTTACCACAGTCATTTCTGTACAAGTGACAGGCAATATAAAGTATAAATATTATTGCATGTAGTAAGTTTCCATTACTCTCGAGCAGTACTTTTACTGATCATTATTCATTCATTGACTAATAGCATTTCCAACATGCCGGGCATTGCATCAAGAGGACATTTTTAATAAACTTTCCATTCTGTCCCTGTAAACAAATTTTAAAAGATGTAATAAACCAAGAATTATAGCTACTTTGGTGTTTATAATGTGAAGCTCAGAATTTCCATAGATCTTTGATGGTGCCCAAAATGAAACCAAATTATAATGTCCATGGGGGAGTCAGAGACCACAGTCTGTGACAACTCTATGCCACATACCTATTTCATGTATCAAATACCTTTCAAGTTCCTCTAACACAAGTCTTTTATGAAACAGTCCCTAACTCCCCTTATTGCTTGCTTCATGCAAAATGGGAAAGACATTTTCTCTATATCAAGTACTATTTTCAAGACTTTTTCAGCCAAAAAGCAGATGTTCAGCTAAAGTAGAAAATAAAGCATCACAAAGAGGACCTGTGAGGCTGATGTTCACTTTGAGCTTGCAGTGATATTTGTCTTCCCACCAAATGCTACCAACATAATTAGCATTGTTCACTCTTACCAGTGGAAGACTTTGGAAAGAAGGGACAGAGCATGAACTTTGGAGAAGGATATTTTGATATTCAATCTCATCAAAAGCCTCCTTGTTACACAGTTCTTGAATTGGGTCGTTTTTGCCTGAAGTGTTTATATTCTTAGTTAGAACATAGACTTTCATATACTCTTTATGGTGATCAATGATAATGATAATTATTATTGTCTAACAACCTAGAGAGGACTGAGGGCTCCAGTGTGCTCGGTGATGTGCAAACACAGTGTAGACCGTGCTGGAAGAATTAGCTCACATGGAACAGGTGGATAAAATTTATGCTACACAAAATTACCTAAACCAAGAAAGAAAATGGATAAGCACATACTGTAAAATTCAGTGTTTCTTGCCTATAATTATACCAATTGATGGAACAGAACTGGCTGTAGAGGCTCCAGAATTTCCTTGGTAGCAAGTTTGCATTCATGGATTTGTCAGTGGACAAGGCAAAGTGCAACCTCCTGCATGTGGGCTGGTGCAATCCCAAGCACAAATACAGGGTGGGGGAGACTGTCTTGAGAGCAGTATTGAGAATAACTTGGGGGTGTTGGTTTTAACTTTGTTAGTGCTGGAGAAGATTAACATAACCCAGCAGTGCACATTTGCCACCAGAAAGCCAACCATATCCTGGGCTGCATCAAAAGGGAGGTGACTCTGTTCCTCTAATCCACTCTTGTAGAACCCCACCTAGAGTACTGTGTCCAGTGCTGAAGCTTCCAACATAAAAAGGACATGGACCTGTTGGAGCAAGTCCAGAGGAGTGTCACAAAGATGATCCAAGAGCTGGAAAACCTCTCCTATGAAGACAGGCTGAGAGAGTTGGGGCTATTCAGCCTGGAGAAGAGAAGGCTCCAGGGAGACCATATAGCAGTCTTCCAACAACTAAAGGGGCCTACAAGAAATCTGGAGAGGGACCTTTTACAAGGGCATGTAATGACAGGACAACCGGGAATGGCTTTAAACTGAAAGAAGTGAGATTTAGGCTAGACATTAGGAAGAAATTCTTTACTGTGAGGGTGGTGAGATGCTGGAACAGGTTGTCCTAAGAAGTTGTGGATGCCCCAGTTCTGGAAGTGTTCAAGGACAGACTGAATGGAGCTTTGAGCAACCTGGTCTAGTGGAGTGTGTCCCTACCCATGGCAGTGGGGTTGGAACTAGATGATCTTTAAGGTCTCTTCCAACCCAAAAACAATTCTGTGCTTCACTGACTGTTCCAGGTTCAGCAGTAGCAGTCAATTTTTCTCCTTCTTGGTAGCTGGTGCAGTGCTGTGTTTTGACTTCCAGCCTGGGAACAGTGCTGGTGATACCGATGTTTTCGGTTGTTGCTAAGTGATGTTTACCCTGACCAAGGACTTTGTGAGGCTCATGCTCTGCCAGGGAGGAGGGGAAGCTGTGAGGAAGCAGAGATGGGGCGCCTGACCCAGGCTAGCCAAAGAGGTATTCCATACCACAGCACGTCATGGCCAGGGTGGGGGGTAACTGGGAGTTACCCGGAAGGACACAGGCTTCCGGGTGGGACTCGTTTCTTGGCCGGTGGTATCGTATTCTCTTCCCTTGTTATTTTCCCTTATCATTGTTGCAGTTGGTGGTAGCGGTGGTGATTTGTGTTGTACATTGGTTGCTGGACTGTTCTTGTCTCAACCCGTGGGACTTGCACCCTTTCGATCCTCCTCCCTGTTCCTCTGGGAGAGGGAAGGGAAGAGCCCTGGGGGGGGGGGGGGGCTCGATTACTTTCAGCCCAGCACCACTCACTGGGAGTGAGTGAACAAGCTGTCTGGCTAGAGTTTAAACCACAACACTGACATGCAAGAGAAATTCACCTGCATTATTTTCTAATGCAAATCCTGCATTAGAAAACTATGATGTAAGAACTTACCATGAATGTGAAGACAGGCTGCAGCTGCCTTCTGTTTGTTGCTTGTCTCAGGCTGCTACAGGTCATGCTGTAAACCATTACAATTTCAGCAGAGCATCCATTTAGTGTTATGATAATGCAAAGTGGCAAAGAAAGCCAGCTCCACTATGTCTTACCTGCCAGACAGCAGCAGATTTTGTAGTAGGCATTTTCCATTTTGTTTGACTGATCTGAACTCTATTGCAGTGGTGGCAATATAATATAATATAACGGAAGTTATAGGCTGAGAAAGATTATGAAATAAAACTTAACTTTTTGCTGTTCAGAGAGTGACTGCGTGACAAGGCACTATGAGAAACACATCAGAAGACCCAGGAATATCTACATTTGCTTCCTGCACAATGCAAAACTCAGAAAAGTTTGTTAATATTTTCTTTTAGCCAAACTTACCAACAGATTTAATGCCTAGTCACAGGGCATTAACAGTGAGCAATGCTGAGTTAAGCTAGAGTGAAGTGTACTCATGCCCTAAGCATGTTTCCCCAGGGACAACACATTGCCTGTGAACATGCAAGCTTACTTAATATGTCTCCCCATCAGCTTCCTTACTTCTGTTTTAATGAGTCAGGGAGAACCACAGCAAAATGTCTAGCCCCCAGAATTGCATTGCTGCTTCTTCATCTACATGTTCACAGATGTGTGCCTGGGAGAAAGCATGCTCCTTAAGGAAAAAGTTGAAGCAACATCTGTCAATACACTGTATTTAATGACACTGTTATACTCTGTTCTTGTATGTCTGCATTATAACTTCACTTTCTTTAATCTATTTAGAAATGGAACTCCACCTGAAAAAGAGGAATTTCCCTGCTACGATCTTATACATTATATGTCTGCCATAGTCTGAGCCAGAAAACATGGCAGCTAGATAAGCCTTGAAGCTTTGTGCAGGTCAACTCTGCTTCTTAACTTGAGGTGATTGAATTCACATATGATATCAACAGCCATATGTGACCTTCGTCAGAAGCTGTTGATATATTTAATGGTCAAAACTAGGCCAAAGAGTTGTTGATGAGTGATGAGAATAAAATTGGTTTGGTTTGCTGTAGTTTAAAGGATAGATGGTTTTGCAGCATGCTGTTTGCTTTAGAACTATGGACAACACAACAAACATGGAACATAGTCAGCAATGTAATTGGCAATGTTCTAGAATAATTTTGTCCTTGTCTTCAGAAAAACTGTTCATATATGATTGCCCTCTGGAACATCAGAAATGCCAGCTAAGAAAAATACTTTCCTGAAACTGAGTTTTTTTGTATATACAGTAGTGCAAGCAGACTGAAAAGTGCTTTCCTTCCTGGTGAACTTTCATATTATAGTCTTGAGCAAACAGGGATAGTTTTCTTTTCATTTTTGGCACAATGTCCTCACTTAACCAAACTGCACTAGACTTGCAGGCTTATAAATCTTGACTACTTCTCTTAACTACACACAAGCTTATTATACATGTATTTCAGAGACTGTGCCTAGTGCACTCCAAGAAGCTCATAATTAGAGTCATTTTCTGAGATCTTTGCTTCTATTATATCTGATAAATGAAAGATTAGATATTTTGCACATTTCTCGGTAACAAACCTTTTACTTTGAATTTAAAATCTTTAGAAAGTTTAGAAACAATCAAGAAAAAATAATAACAGTTAACCAAGATAAGGGAAAATAATTGAAATGCTAAATATCTAGTTTTGTCAGAAAATAGATATGTTACAACCACGAACAGCTTCAGATATCTTATGATAATCACTATAAAAACCTGAACAGAAAAAGTCAGTGGAGTCAACTTTTCTGGGAACTTCAAACATACTTTGAAGAAAGTCTGTTTTCAGCCTTGATTGAAGCCAGAGGAAAATCTGGTAATTGAGTTTAAGATTAGAAATGGGCATTACATTTAAAAAATGTTTAAATGTGTAAGTTGTCTCTGGGTGATGAAACTTGCTTGGTAATATGAGATTCTTTTTCTTTTTCCTTCTAATATGATATCTTCCTTCAACATAGTCCATAATGATTACTGCTCAGTGTGCCCACATGTAATTTCTATACAATCTTTCACTGTTTAGCCAAAATAAAAATCAAGTGATTCCAATGACAGAATTCTTTTTGCCTTTTTCCTTTTTTTTTTTTCCTGAAAAGCAAGCAATAACATTTGTGCTGATCAGAGGTCCTTCCCTCCCCCACATCTGTTTCTTTTCTTTTTCCAGTATGAAGCATGTAAGCTGTAGTCATCTTAACCACTTCAAGAAGTATCTCGACAACTCACACAAATGGGTTTCCTCATCACTCATCCTTCTATATCATAAACTATATTTTTTCCCTTGAGAATTGCAGATGTAAAATCTTATTTTGCTGACATATAAAATTCCAGAATATGGAACTAAGTTGTTAATATAAATCTGTTGACTGATATGAAGTTTAGATCTAAAGCTAGGATGAATTCTCAATCTTACCAAATATATATATATATATATCCTGGAAAGGCCAACATCAGCAACATGTTGAAGCAAATAGAGTTAACGCATAGGTAACAAACCACTGACATTATGAAAATAGAAAAAAAAAAAGGCAGAGACAAAAAAGGAAAGATAAAAATTTAAAAGAAACACCTTGGCAGTGATTTGTTTGATTTGGGAGTGTCACCAGGAAATTCACTTGGGTGAGATGGCTTCAAGAATGCACCCACAGCACCTAGGGACACATAATTGAAAATGTATTTACTTAACAGTACAAGTATAGTAGATGGATGGCAATTTTTATTCTACTACACATACTAAATGCCCACGGAAACCAGGGCATCCACCCCTCTGCCCAGTTTAGACCCAGTAGGGACACATGCAATTAGAGCCCACTACACAACAGGTCAACCTGCCGGGTCCATGGCCTACTGTTTGCCTTGTACATGTGCCAGTGTCTCCTTGTCTCTAGTTTCCACATGATCTTGGATATCCATGTATGGCATTCCAACAAGTGACATTTTCTTAACTGTTTTTTTCTTTCTAAATTAGATTGTTGTCATAGGCCGTACTAATCATGTAGCTTAGCACCAATCTCTCTGACTTTCTCCATACCTAAGGCCAAGCAGCAGTTGCTACTGTCTCTGTCACCAGCTGGCCTTCTGCCTCAAATGTGAATCAAAAGCTGTGAACTCAGTAATAGCTGCCAGGTCAATTTTGTCTACTGCGACTGTATTTCTAACTCATCTAAAACTAATCCAGCTAAAACTGAGCTGGGCAGGAGTAATCAAGGACATGTGTCTGGAGGCACTGTTTTCAGAGTAGGCTTCACATCATGACAGGATGATTCAGTGAGCAGATATAGAAGCATGAGGTCTAAACCACTTAGGGCCACCTATGCTTGATATACCTATGTACAACCTATGCATGTAGAAAAGACTCTTAGTGTCATTGCCTCCAACCTCCATAGCTGTTTTGAGCTCTCATAATAACATTATTTCTGTTACAACTAGAAATAGCTCTACAGGGTGGGAGAACTTCTTGTACTGGAGGGAAACTTTTCTTAAGGTGTTCTGTATCTATAAGGCCATTTATTTGCTCAGGCTTCAATTTAGCCATAATGTACAGAGAAAAATTACATGGCAGAAACCAATAACAACTACTGAGACAGTTCAACATTGGGGTTTTATTTTGGTTGGTTGGTTGGTTTTTGGTGGTGTTTTTAGTTTATTACATTGAATGAACATTAAGCTAACATTAGCATTCTTTCTAATTTGGTCAGATACCTTCTGTGTAGCACTATCTTAAACCTAAAAAAGCAGAAGAGTATGGCCATAGCATATGACCATTGCATAACAAGGTGCATGGATTTTGCAATTGCATTGCAAATTTACCACATTACAGATACTCTTTTCCTATAGAAAACCAGTGGAATTTAGATAGCCTGAAGACTTCTCAAAAACTTGTAAAGAATGAAGGAAACTGAGGGTAATCTCTAGGTCTAGTGCCACTAATCTGTTATGCTTCTTTCTGCTTTCTTCTCCATTCTTCTTTTTGGACTGCCAATATAGCTGATCTTTGGAAAAAAATAGTTTCTGATAGATGTATTACAAATATTTCTATGTACTTTTATGGACACAAATACGTCTATTTCTATGCTTTCCTTGTATACCCTGAGACATTCCCCTAAAGCCTTTTCTTGCTTTACATCTCATTAGTTTTGATGTAGTAAGAAAAGTAAAAGGAACAGCATATCTGTGGTCTATAAAACTAATGGTTGTTGGAGATCAGAAGATGGGATTAGCCAGAGTATATCAGGTCAAAAGACCACTAAATCCCACATCCCATTTGCAATCTAGAAAAGAGTAAGAGCAGGGTAGGCAAATATGATTCAGCAACAAAGCAATTAGGGCTTTCAGAACTCAGCGCTATTTACAATATATATCTAATAACACTTAATTCATCCTTTATCTTCTTGAAGCCATGTAAGCTTTTAAATCAAACCTCGAGAATATTTTTAAAATGTATTCAGATAACCATACATGCAAAGAAGAAAGCAACTAAGAGGGAAAAATAACACTATAAATAAATATTGAAAGTTTAATTTATGAAATGAAAATAACTTTCAACAATGCACAAGATAAATAATAACTTTTTTTAATAAAATCAGTTTTAAAATTACTGATAAAATGCACCAGTGAGTTTTATACAATATTTTGTTGGTTCTGGTACTTCCAAAGAAACTTTCCCATAATCTAAAAGTAGCGCCAAGTGATACTTAGAAGTAACAAACACACTGAAAACTTCCCTTCTCCTAGCACTTTCAGAGATTTATAACTTAGAAAAATGTACATATCTAGTATATAGCTTTGCTAGTATAATGGGTATCATCACTTTAGAAATAATTGCTAGTGGGACCTCTCCAGAGCTGATGGTGCACGGAGCTGGCACTAATGAGAAAAAGGTAAGAGCCAGTGGCTGCTCTACACAAGTAGGATGTTAGGGTTTGAATGATGCTACATATAACATGAGAAAATATTTGACAATAAGGGTGCTAACGAGAAACTTCTGCTAAAACCTTAAAAGGTTTATTCACAGATGAACTGAAAAATCTTAGCTCTTTACAAACACTTGTTTCTGTCCAGTTTGTAAAACATTTGAACTTGAATGTCTTACGGCTGCCACAGTCATTTGGTTTGATTAATGTATCCTCCTCTGGGACAGTATATTAAATGTTGCAAAAACGCCACAGTGTTCAGGAACACAAAGAGCTCTTCATACTGACAAAATTTACTGTACTTTCTTACCATCTTCATGAAGTGGCAGAAATTGTCTGTTGCTGCCCATGCTGTTGTATACAATATCCTTTCAGCTAGAAAATACTTTCATGTACTTGCATAGTAATAGAAATGATAGGTTTTTTGCTGTTGTTTTTGCAAATTACTGAGGCCTGGTACCACTGTGACTCAAACCTTTCCACATGACTTTATGACTTTTAAAGGCCTCACTACTTTATACAGGAGACTTTCCACAAGATCTCAAAGGAAGTAGTATTAACCCTTCAGTTTAAAAATAAAAACTTCCACCTATGGAAAAAAAATGTTGCATGAGGGAGTTGACCAGAAATCCCAGTAGCAGCCAAAATTATCTGCGTGTAATGTAAGAAACAGAAAGCTCTGTTTAGCACCTGCTCATCAAGTCACTGATAATAAGAAACCACAGATACCATAAAATGGAGAAGTACTGTAAGAAATAAGGTAAAGGTATCAGTTTAAATGTCTTTTGGCTGTTTAAAGAATTGTTCTCGGTATGAAAAGGGTAAAAATAATTGCTAGACTGCAATAAATTTTGCCTTAGTACAGCTGACTATATAGCTCAGTTAACATAGCTCAATTAAGTACAGTAAGTGCTGGCAGGCTCTTGCAGTGGTCTTCAAAGGAGTGAAGAACCCCCCCAGAAACAACTTCAAAGTTGACCTCTGCTTGTCCCTTGCCCCTCCTCATTGTTCCTTAGTGATCCAGCCACCCTTGTCCTAGTAGGAAAGTGAGCTACTTTACTAGAGAGTTTGGACATTTCCTTTTCAAGGCAGAACCAATCAGTTTGGCTCTCTCTTTTCTGCCTCAACCCACATCACACTATACATGAGGAAAAGAAAATACTCAAGTGAAGTGAATTGTCTGGGCATTCAGGTTCATATTCCTCCTCTGGTCTATTCAAGCTGTCTGTTTCAGAAAAGTTTTGAAGGGCTTCATAGTGTAAAACCTGTTCAGGATAAGACTGCAGTACAGTCTGATCTCTCTCTCAGTATTATTCCTTGATTTCAGCCCTGGATTGTCTTTGGAGCAGAGTAACTTTCCTGCTGATATTTTTGTATATTTTTTTAAAATCTGTGTGTTCACTGACTATACACAAAAAAAGAGAATGGTGGCCTTGAAATGGGGGAAATAGCAAAAAGGCAAGGTATCTGGGAATTGTCAGGGTTTTCTGGTCAGGACGGTGCGTCTTGGGTGAACAGCCCTCTGTGAACCTTGGTCTCAGAAGATGGACGATGAGACACTTGCAAGTGGAGTAGATTTGGAGTTTTAATAAATATTAGAATTGCAAGATTTTTACTATTTGGTCCAGGGCTGCTTTCAGAAGCTTAGTTCTATTGAAAATAAACTAAATTTCCCTCTTGTGTGCGGTTTTTATTTTTCCATGCATAGTAAGGTTATTGCAGGGTGCAGAATATATTAGAACTCTGCAGAAGACGGTATTGGATTGATTCATGTTATGTGGGCTAAACACATATTAGAAAAGTTGTTATGTGAGATTTTGTGGTGAAATTGCCTCATGCACACATATAGTAAATGTATCTTAAATGGAAGCTTGCTACTTATCATTTATGGTCAAAAATAAAATAAGTAAATAATATACATCATATTATGCAAAATGAAGTAAAAACAAATTTCTGTATTTTGGCTCAGTACTTCGCCATATGTTGCCTGAAACCTCCTGATTTCAGTTTTGAGAGGTACAATTCATATGAAGAGAACATGAATTCACCAGAAACCCTAACAAGAGAGTTTGGTTCTGGATTGCTGACCTACAGCATCTGTCCCTACCAAACTCTCCCTGAACGTATGGGTGCTCCAAAATATTACCTTAGGAAAGAGTAAACTCATTTACTTCAGTGAATTTATCTTTTTCCTCTAAAAAAAATCATAAAATACTCATGTTAAATGTCCCCTACCCATTAGAAGATCCTGTCTTTATTCATTGTGAATACAAAAAAAGGTTTTACTGTGGACATGCATTGAACAATGTTGTTTGATTGTTCAAGATTCAAAGCATTTAGAATAAAAATCTCATCTAGCTTCTTCATTTCCTATCCTCAAAATGTAATACACTTCTATTTTTTAATTAATTCACTAAGCTAGGCTAGCATACAACATTTGAAGTCAAGTGTACAGAAACAATAAGCTGTAACACAAACCCCATAATGTTCATAAATGTTTAAAGGAACCAGGAAGTCCAATATATATGGACTGGCTGAAGCCTGCCCTCTTAGCTTTAACTAGTTATTATTTCTCAGCAGCAATTATGACAACAACATGTCATTCTATACTGAATGGATTCCAATCAATTACAAGTGATTGCACATCACTTTGCATCAATCAGAGGATAATTCTTGATTCGTTGAGATGCAAAGGCTGATGTCAATTACGCTTTGTTGATGTTCTTTGATTGCATATTCTTTTGCAAATACTATAGCACCTGAATTGTACCACACTGACTAACCTGGCTAGTCTACATTTCACAGGTTATGTCTAAAGTCATGAACATGAACAGAAGTGGTAAAATATAGCCTGTACAGTGCATAAAAATGTATTAGCAATAATACCAGTGCATAGTATGACAGATTGCATTGTGACATAGAGGGATGAAAGGATCCACTGGAATATAGCCTGGGGAAAAAGGAAGGAGATATCACCTCTAATTTGTTTTTTTTCCTCATTTTTCCTCTTTTTTTTTCTTTTTTTTTTTTTTTTTCCCTTGAAACTTGAGTATAAGCCAAATAGCCAAATTCTTGGCTTCTTTTTTGGTATCGTCTAGTTATGTAGGCATGCACTGGCATTAAGTTTGTATAAGCCTAAAGGTATGTGTGTGTTTCATTGAAGACTCATGTGCACTTCATTTCTACACCTAATACATTTAATGCTGTGATGTTCATTAGATTGTCTTGTGCCAGTGGAAAGTAAGCTCAAACTATGCCAGCCTTATGGGAACAGCCAAAGGGTATTACCCACAGTTCCTGACAGTGTAAGCCCTAAGTGAAGGAGGTGTTGCAGCCTTTTGTCACTCAGCAACAGGCTGAAGGGTTCTTGAGCTAAGCAAAGGCTACTTACCAGGCCAAGGGGTGGTACTACTATGTGGTACACACACAGATATTTTTTCTTTATTTATTTTCTTCTCTGTATTCTGTGCATTTTGGGGACAAGGCATAACAAGATTAACCTAGAGAATTTCTTTGGACTTGCTGTAAGTAGTTTTCTTTGCTTGGATTAAAAAGAACCCCATGTATCCCACCCTGTTATGGGTTTAATATGACTCATGAGCAACAGAACTGCAGTCCAGAAGCACAAAAAAGGAGAATGATTATGTACATTCATACAGAGAGAAGTGACGATAATCTATGTTTGAGTAGCAGTCATAGGAGCTTAAATTACTACTGTTTTTTTAATCATAACTAAAGGGTAAAAGCAATGCATAGAACCCACTGAGACCTACTTCAGTGCTTATTCAGAGAAAAATAGCCTTGTATTGGCTTTGTACACTGAGACAGTGTTCTTCTAGCCGAACTGTATGGCTACCACCAAGTAACGCTCAAATGAATATATCGTCCTTCTCATAGCAGGATTTATTAAAAAAAATCATTCTCTATAGTGGGTTAATTTTGTGGGAAAATTTTTCATCTGACAAAAAATAGTCGCTATTCAGAGAAAAGCCAAACCAAGTAGATTTTAAACTGAGGAGAGGCATAGAGAAAAGACTTGCATGTCAAATTCTGGCATAATATCTGTGCCTTTATATAGAGTAAACGTTCTGTAAAGAGACAGTAAATTATAAAATGAAATGGGAGATGAGGATGATCAGCAGATGTAAAGGCTTAAGTCCAGGGTGACTTAGAAACTTTCCTAGAAACTACAGGGTGCTCCTACAAAACTGATACCTTCTTGCCAGCACAGCTGGTACAGTGTGTACTTCTGTCATTTGGGAGAGGGGAACATCACCAGGCCTCTCAGGATGACTGAAGCTCAAACAAATTGTATAACATAATGATGTAATACATTGTATTGCAATTGTAATATTGTTGTAGTGCAAGCAAAGAGAAGACCTCTTCAGATGACTCTTGTGTTCCAAAAAATAGTTTATTGCTGAATAATGAGAGACAACTCTAGCAGTAGCACTGTTGTTCTTACTCTTTTTTCTGTTGTGAAGGGCTCCTGCAAGCATTCAGGGCCAAGGAGAAAATCTGAAACAGGTCCTGCACAACCTATGAACATAAAATATTCTCAGATACCAGCAGATTCCCAGTATTTAATTCTCCAACTCTGATGCACAAAATGAAGGAAATCAAAATTGTGAAAATATACTGAAATTTCTGACCCAAGAAACTCTAAGCCAGCTTCTCAACTGTATTTAATAACCTTGAAGTCCTGGAATAAATCAAACAGGGAGATCCAGTGCACCACAGCTGAATGTAGAGTGAGTTAAATGAAAGCAAACCAGGCATCTTCTTAGCTATATTTTTGGAACTGCCACTTTTGGCAGTTAATTTATTTCTGCCAGAAATCACCCATTCAACAGATTAAAATCTCTCTGTGGGAAGAGAGTCAGAACTGAGTGAGTAAAAGTTTTTGAGGGTCAGTGTGGAACCTGTACTGAAAGCATGAATATTAAGTGGCCAACTATCTGTTGAATCAGCACTAACATGCAATGTCTGAGCACTCTTAACTAAATGGCTTGTCATTCTCAATATATTGCTCTTCCCACCGGTGAATTACACAACATCAAAAAGCAAGAGGAAAAACTAAGACCTGCAAACAGTAATAGAAGTTTTTTGTGACTTTAGACAACTAGCCTCAAGGTTTTGGTCTGGATCAGGCAGGTCTTGTCCTGTACATCTTATAAATTATAGGATAGTCTGGTGCAGCCCAGCCTCCTTTCCCTTCATTTGGAATTTTGGAAAATCTTCAGTTTTTTCCTTCACATCAAGTCCTATGATATCTTTGACCAGGAAACAGCTATGAAAGATGATTTTGCAACCTTCTAAATCCTACTTGGCCATGGAGTATGTCTGTAGACTATGCTGATTGTGGCCTCTGCAAAAGGTCTAAGGAGTACCATCTGGAAAATTGAATTAGTCCTTCTGTTCTCTAACAGTCCTTATCAGACCTGAATCACTTGCTTTTTTGTCCCTGAAGAGATAGAGAGTCCCTAGATAGAAGTGAAAGTTATTGTTATAAAATGGATTAGAAAAATCTAGCAACTGCCAGGTTCATCTTCATGTTATTAAGAAGCTAAAACATCAGGGCAGGAAAGTTTTCTTCATTTGTCAGTAGCTGAACTGTGACCAATTTGAATTCCCTTTTTCTCTGATGGAATCTCTGCAGCCACATTTCAGGCTTCAAAATCACTCAATTTTTGTTTTGTAAATGTTTATTTGTGTCTTTAATGTGCTAAATGAAACACTTTAAAACTAAAGAGAAGATTTAAAAGCCTTAGAGATGTTAACAATGACTGGTGCCTTGCCCAGCAGAGCTAGCAATTTAAATGACTTATTGGAAACATCAGTTATTGGACATGAGCAAAGAGAACATAACAAAGGGGCTCCAAATCCTGTTGCATAATGGAAAATTTTGTACAGCCAATTCCAGCTGTGAAAAGGGTAAAAGAAAAAGTCAGTCTAGGCTCACAAGCATCTTAAAACCAACTTGCTTATTTCAAGTTTTGTGTTTCAGTAGTGAAACACTAACTTGTTGACTGTAATAATATCTAGAGAGTAAAAATCACCACTTTCCTTTGAAAATAACTCAGACTTTTTATGTGCATTTTATCTAGGGTGAAACTCCTTTATGTTTGTATAAAGACATGAGTAACGTTTTCTCTGGAAAACAGAGAGCAAGTTTAAAATAGATTTTCTCCAGAATAAAATATCTCACATTTAAAAGCCAAATAAGATTTCCAATGTGTGACGCCTGTCATTCATATAACAACTAACTAAATCAAAATCATTAACAAAACATGTCAAATTTTGTCTTTTCAAGGCAATATGATTTTCCACAGATCTCTTAGCAGTATATTAAATGTATATTTTGTCCCTACCAGCCTCATATGATAGAAGATGTAATAACTGGTTCAAGCATCTTGAACATTTTGCATTTAGAGTACTAGCAGCATATAATTAAACAAGTGACTATGTCAGCAGGGAAATCTCCATTGAAGTGAGGATCTGATCACACTAGCAGTTAATTTTGTGACTGTTTTCATGAATAGAAATGCTTCTTGTTATGCAAGCCTCAAAGCTGCTTCTATTCAAGTCACTGGGACTATTGGAATCATTGAGACTTCAGCAGAAATAGGATCTAAGTCATTATTATTTGAGCCGCCAGCAATTCTTGAAATGCTAGTGACTTTTTCCTTTCTGTGAAATGAAATTTTTGGAAGAGTGAAAAGTTAAGTCATTAGAACACACAAATTGGACAAAGACTTTTGTAATACAAGGAGCTGTCCTAACAGGATTTTATGCCCTTGCTGACCCATAGAGATATAGCAGATATGTATTTGTTCAAAAAGAAGGTTGATTTAAAGGAGGCAGTACATGATTTTACCAAACATTCACATCAGAGAGCCTCTACTTTATAAAGATCACATAGCTTCATATTGTAATGCAAACTGTAAATGTTTATCTCAAATAGAAACCAGCACTACTTTAAAATGGCGGAGGTAGGTAATTTTTGATGGGGCACCAATGAGTCGAAAAAGCAGACTAATAATCCTCCCCCCATCATTTCATCCTAGGCAAGTGAGCTAAATTTAGAAAATAAGCTGGATACAAGGTTCTATATGCTTGTCAAAATATGATGGCAATTAAACTGGCATCTATTCTGTACCTCATTTTTGTAAGGAATATATTTTTCAAGGCTTTGACAGTTAAAAACTATTTAGATTATTTATGACATTTTCAATGAGTTAGTAACATTTTTTTTATTGCATTGCATTTTGCATAATATAATTTGTCACTACTTCTTTATTAAGCTTGTTTTATATTCATAGTTGTCCCACAACACTATATTTTCCTCTTTGTCAGCTCAGAACTTCATTATGAAGGATGAGGTTTTATCGTTTCCTAGTGATGCAAATGTCTACAGTGAATAAGTGTCATTATGCAGGAACAGGAATTTAGTTTTCCTCCATTAAGCAGCCAGGCTAATGACTCAACAAGTTTATAGCCCACCACAAAATTTGATAGCTTGGTGTGAGTTAAACAAATGATGGTTACATATTTATATGAAAATGAAAGTGGCTTTTTGGGGGTGGGTATTGTACATCTCTCATTTAAAGACTAGACTTCCATTTTTAATTTAAAGAAGAAACATTCTCAGTTATACCTTAGGATGAGCATGCCTTCTACTTCTATGTGCCTGACATGACTGCTATATGACAACACAATTGTAGAGAAACAAACAAACAAACAAACAAATTTATTTCATGACCAAATTTCAAATTCCACTGACACCCATAAAAACATCCTCATTTAATGGCTTCCAATTTTTACTATTTTTTGTTATATGCAGAAAAAAAATCTATTCATAATGAATATTACATACAGCTGAAGATCATATATGCTATGTTCCCAGCAACGGAATTCTTACAGCCTTGTATGATACCCACTGAAAACTGTTTCAGTTCCAGCAGACAAACTATAGGCAAAACCACTGCCAAGCTTTCTTTTCCTTATACAGTCAGTTTTAAGTAATTAAAAGAATGTGTGAAAAGACCAATTTGACTATTTCATCTCCCCTCCAGTACAAATTTGTCCCCATGGTACATTTTTTCAAATGCTTTGCCTAATCTAATTCCAAATATGTCCAGGCTTAATGCTTTCAGTGTTTCCCTGGGGAAGCTGTTTCTCAATTTAAGAGATCATGCTGTTAGGATTCTTATTCAGATATTTAGCTAAAGTTTAATTTTTTTCCTTAATTTCCATCTACTTCTCCTGGGGACAGATTCCTGGCTGTCATAAATTGTCAGAGCTTCCCTAATTCCCTTTGGGTTTGGGCAGTGTAAGAATCTGGTCAAGGTTTTCCCTTCCTTCTATGCTAACAATTCTTCTCTCTTCTGATATGTTATCTATTAATCAGCATGCTCACACTTAGTCATTGCATTCTGTATTTAATAACGCTTTCAAATTCTGCTTTCTAATACCATATTGCTTGCTGTGTCAATCATTCCATCCCATAATTCACTTATTAATCCATACTTCATGTAGAGATTAAAATCGGCTTCTGAACTAGATTAAACTTCTCTATAGTGAAGGTAGAACAGCTGCCATGATCATAAAAGAGGATTGTACTGAGGGCAATGAAGTAAGATCCTCCTTTTGATAAACCTTGTATTTGATATTTCTGCTTTCAGATAAAAGAAAACAGAGCCAATAGTATGGTCTGGTTTTGTTGAGAATTCTTTTTTTTTTTAAAGGACAAAAACTCTTCTACTTTACACCTCAGATTTGTAAAGCATAGCTGGATGTTTCAGAACAACTCCATACTTCCAGCGGTGCTTCCTACCTATAATCTGCTGTGTGCCCCTAACACAGGCTCTTATTACTTGCTGATAAAAAATTACCACCTCTTCACTAGCTTGTAAATCCACTAGTTCCACAGTGGATATTTTAAAAATACCATGGGAATACATTAGCACAAACAGGTTTCATAACTGAACTGCCCCTAGCTCATCACTCACATAGAATCATAGTATCACAGAATAGTTAGTGTTGGAAAGGAGCTTAAGATCATCAAGTTCCAGCACCCCTGCCATGGGCACAGACACCT
Organism: Pezoporus flaviventris; assembly: GCF_033815535.1. Classification (NCBI taxonomy): domain Eukaryota; kingdom Metazoa; phylum Chordata; class Aves; order Psittaciformes; family Psittacidae; genus Pezoporus; species Pezoporus flaviventris. The sequence goes on from NW_026892555.1 coordinate 37,813,047, forward strand.
CACACTAAACCATGCCACCCAAGGCTCTGTCCAGCCCATCTTCTTTTGTAGGTACTTTTGTTAATTTCTGAACTAGCCTATCACTGCAGCAATCTCCAGAAGACCAAAACAAAACAAAACAATCTTTTCCATGGGCAGAGTTCCATGGTAATGAGGTCATGGCTAAGATATATTTTAAAAGTAACCGGTATTTCCTATTTTAAATTAAATTCAAGCTCTCCTGTGCCTTTACACATGATAAATTGAGCTCTCTGAAGCCAACAGTTCTTGGGATTTTCAAACCCAAATCAAAACAAGAACTGGACTTTAATCAGCTAAACTTTGCTCCACTAGTTCTCAGTTTATTTGGACCAGTAATATAAATGCTTTTTTATTTTCTTGCCAACATTTCTTACAAAATGACAAAACACAAAAGTTTTTGAATGTTGTTGAGAACATACTTTTGGCAGTTTAATGTCCAATTCACTTAACATACTGCCATGGCCCAGGCCTGCCTGAACTATTATTGCTTATGAAATCTATCATGTTTTAAAGGGGGGACTTCAGAACATGACACCTATTTATGTAGGAGTGTCTATGAGGCTGTCTTATTGAAGACCTCCTACTGTGTTGCCAAGTGCCTACTGTCAAATTGTGACTCATACAAGAGTCTTGAGCCCAGCACTTAGCCACTAGTAATCTGCAGAAGCCTGGCAAAGTGAGATCACTGCTGTGATATGGCCACTTTCTTTTAAAAGTCAGAGATAGACTCACTCTTTGAACACAGCGCCGGTGCACCATAGAATAACCTGTGGTGAACTTTTTCGTATGTGATAAGTAAGGTCATCACTAGCAGAAGCTCAGTAGCTATACTACTTATTAGAAGTAATGTCTGGTAATGATAACACTGTACAATTCAATGGTATTCGAACACCCTGATCATGCTTATCTCTAACCTAATACTTACAGAGGTTCATCTGTAACAGGAGTTACTGACAGTATCAAGGCAGCACACATTTTTGAGCAATATTCACAGTGAGAGCACACAGAAGTTTCTCTTTGGTTCTATGAACTTCTTCAGCTATGCACCATTAGTGCTGAGATCCCTAACAGTATTTCAAGCATACCCATGGCATTGAGAAGTACATTAGGTAAAATTCTAAAATACTACTTCACTAGCTTCTTGTGAACAGTAGATCATTAGATCGTGTTCTAGACTGTAGGCTTAGATTGGTGGCATTCTTTTTCCTACAGTAGAAATAAATCTCCCAGGTAGAATGAATGTATAATGTTAGATTTTATATAAAGAGAAAAAAAGCATGAACTACTTCACAAGTAGGGTTTCAGTTAGTTCTACATATTAACTGTCACAAAAATGAGGTTTGTGGCCTTAGGCACTGAATTCAATCACTTCGTATTTCCAAGTACCAACCCTATTTTTGCTTCCTTCCAGGCACATACTCACAGGGCAATCAAGTTGAATTCTCAATTCAAGTATGAATGGTTAGCTAAGCTTTTCTCTCAACAAACCATATTACAGAAAATCACAGAATCTAGATTTTGGCAACATGATGGCTCTAGGGTGTGAAATAAGAAAATCAAACAACTGATCAAGGCTAATCCATAATACAGAAGTCATACTTGATGTCATCTTGTAGTACATGTTATAGACCCTGTGTGAAGGGAGACAGTGGTCCCAACTCTATAACTAAAGGTCAGGGGTTCAAATAGCAAAGTTGCAAATGCAATTTTTTTAATACATTTTAGCAGATAGATGATGATACGCTAGAACTGATGATCTGGAGAAGGTACCTCCAAATCCAGTTTAAAGTATTATTGAAACATTCCCAGTGATGACACTGTCCTGGGATGGGAAAGATTTCAATAACTCTTTTCAGAGAGTTGGGTTTGTTTTTCATAAGAATAAAGGCTGCATATGTAATTTTGTATCACAGAGAGTTATCACCTACCATTTTACCACTGATGTAAAGCAGAAAATAAACAGCACTGTCACATTATGTCAAACGGGGAGAGAGGGACAGCATGCTTTTGAGTCCCCTAAAAAACTAGCAAGGACCAAAAGTATATTCTCAGCAGCTTTTGGGCCTGGGCCAGATTAATAGAATCATAGAATAGTTAGGGTTGGAAAGGACCTTAAGATCATCTATTTCCAACCCCCCTGCCATGGGCAGGGACACCTCACACTAAAGTAGCAACATTTTCTAGTATTCACTTGCACAGCAGCATTTTCTAGTATTTCATTTCTGCTATTTCATTTCATTTTCATAGTATTTCATAGTGATTTTCTAGTATTTCATTTAACCACTGTATATTGTAAGGTAAGACTAACCATAAAACAAATCCTTGGTGTAATAACGTGACAACAAAATATAACCTTAATAACACATTCTGTATGTGTTATTACTTAACTTCAGTGATATTTTTGTGTTACAGAATTATTATTTCTATTTTATTGATTGAGAAATCAAGGCCCAGAAAGACTATGTGGCATTTTTCAGACATGCAGAGCTTCCCCATCTAAATGAATTGTTGTCAGTCCTGTTCCCATAGGTCAAATGTTCAGCTCATTAAAATGTTCCATCATGGACATCCACCATCATAATTCAATGACCTCTTTGGCAATCTTTGCAGAGGCTAATGGCTTATTTAACATCAGCATTGATCTGCCAGGTATGATCTCTTTGAGTTAGAAGATCTATAAATACAGCTTAATCATTCACATGGCTTAATTAGCTACAGCATTACTGCAGTTTTATGTTGATGCAATATTATCCGACTTAAATGAGATTACTGAAAAATCACACTGTGATGTAATATTCACTAGCTAGTCTTTCAAGCATATCAGACTCATCACACCCTGTTTTCAGAGGTGCTGTTATATAGTGCTTGTGGTTCTGCATGAATATTAGTTTGGGCCAGTGGTTAGTCAGAACTTCTGAATCTTGGCATGCTGTTGTGACGACTGCTTGCACAGCAAGTGTAGAGCAGCCTATATTAATGTGCAAAAATAAATCCACACAAAAAAGTTAGTATTTGCACTCACACACATACATCTCTGGGAAACTGACCTACAAAGACAACTTTTGGTTTCAAAATCTTTAGTGAAATATAGATATGTTAGGGACATCACTGTTCTTTTCCTTAAAGACTGTCTCATGTGTGAATAGACAGAAAACCATTCTCTCATTTACCTTTCTCAAAACTAAAAATATGTGATTGTGTTCATAATCCTTATACTTCAATTATATTTCATAGTAATATTTGCCACTTAAATATTATGCAAACTGTTCCTTGCTTAATAAATGTTTGCTTCTGTTCACAAAATTTCAAGGTTAGCACAAGGTCAAGCTGCACTTTGCTGAAAAAGCCAGTTATAAATTTAACTAATGTATTTCATCATGTGATGTTTTTCTGGTCATACTGATGATTGTTCTGGTGTGAAGAAAGGATAGCTTAGCACACATAATACATTGATTACTCCTGAGTTCACTGTCTTGGTGGACAAAATACAATGTTACTCCTATGGCTCTCTTTCTAATTGCTGTATTTCAACTGAGAAATAAGTTCTTGCTTAAACAAAATAAAACTTATTTAGCCTGATGGCAATTAAATAAAATAGGCTTCTATGTGCAAATTTAAGTTGCGTCTGTAGTTTCTAGGAACATCTGCAATGAACAGTTTGTTAGCGGTTTGCTAATTGATGGGCTCTTGACTATTAGCTGTTTCCCAATATTCTGATTCTTGATTAAAAAGGATCCACACCTTTAATCTCTAGCTGCTTGACAAGCAGAGTGTAACTGAGCAGGGGACACTTGTTCACTTAGTAAGTGGGCATATAGCAAACAGGCTTTGAGAGTTTGGGTGGAGGGGGGTAGAAATGGGCTCTAGATAGTGTGGGAACAACGCTGATGGCTATAGGCCACAGGGTTCAGTCCCCAGACTTGACTGGAGAAACCAGCCCTGGAAAAACAGAGACTATGACTTAGATGGAGCTCTGGAGCAAGGCTGCTGCTGCAAAGGTCTCAGGCAGCATCAGCCTCAGGTATCTTTAGATCTTTGTTATGAAAACTGAAAAAAACCCTGATCTCATTATTCTCTCTTTCTATTTCATGGAGTGAAGGATATCCAAGAAAAAATGAGCAAAGGGTGAGCAGGCAAAGGTTAACCTGTTAACTCTATCTTCACACACAGAGAAGCTCTTCCAGACCTTTCATTTTTTGCATGAAATGTCACTCTTCCACTCTTCCCCATGGATGTACCAGGCCAAAAGTAGTACAGCATTCCAAAGTATAGCATGCTGTCATGCCTGCATCTTGTAAAGCTAATTCTAAACTAATGGTTGTTCATATCATCACCTGGACATGATGAGGATGAAAGAGGAGGCAACCAAGATGAGAAGTGTCCCTGAGATAGAAGTTCCATGAGTGACAGAGCATGGACAGGCTGAGTTTTCTGCTAGATTCTCCATTTTCACTAGATTTCAGGGAACCCAATCCCTAAGAGAAGCAGAAAATATTAATTCACTGAATGGCCTTTTGGCTTGCCAGGTTTTAATTTCTTATTGTTGTTTAGTGGTTCAGGACCAAATTATTTTAGACAAATGGTTACTTTATATGAATGGTAAAATACTTGAAAACATTCTGCAGGCATTTTTGGATGTCATGCATTTTCACACTAGCAATGTTGCATCAAATGGCCATAGTGGTAATAAAGAGCCAAAATAGTTGATTGAGTTAATAATGCACAGGTTGAATTATTTTAAAAGTATTATTCACAAAATAATCAATGTCAAATTATAACATGTCTGGTCAATTGCCCGTGAACTATGAAGAACTAAAATAAGCCTTGATAGGGTAGGTTGTACGCACCAACACAAGTATCAACGTGGCCATTTGCTTCATGAAGATATCCACAGCATGTGTGAGTAGAAGTGCAATTTTCACTATATTCCTGTCTTTTAAATATTTACCTACATTCTGCTACAATTTTGACAAAAGGGTTTGCAGGATCTTTGTATTTATAATTTGTAGTAGATATTCCAGCAGTAGGAAGAAAAAGTTGACTGAACTTGTTTAGGTGGAAGAAAGGAGCATGTGAAAACGTGACAGTGCCTTCCAGGAGCACATGCTAGAAGCAGTCGGGTATGAGGCTTGATCAAGATCTACCAAAAGAGATGCTGGAATAGCAGCATATGTCTGCATACTCACTGCCACATCTCTATGCAGCAGGTGCCTATTTATACAGTAAAAGCTCTCATCCCAGTGTTTACTGAAAAAGCTCTTGGAATTTTTTTCCCCAGTCACATGCAATGTATGCTCATGATCAAATGGCATGCAGTTGGCCTTGTGCCTGTGAGTGCCTGTGAACCAGTACAGTCAGGGTGTGAGAAGGTCTCTGTACAACATTTTGATGACAAGGGCTTGCAGTGCCTCAAGCAGAAAATCACTTGCCTAACTACTGGCTTTCTGTCATCACTGCTAAGCAAACCCTTAGAGAGCATTTAGGTTAGTGTTTAAGGAAAAAAGATGTTAACCTTGATGTGAAATGTTGAGCTGTATTCTTTAAACTAGAGAATAATCTTGGGAAATAAACAGAGAATAATCTGGTAAAAACAAACAAAAAAAAAACAAAAATCAACAAACCCTCAAGGTTGTAAAATCCAATAGATTATAATTAGGCATTGTAATCTAAATAGCTTCATCTGGAAATCACTACATCACTAAGAAGAGAAGAAGCTGAAGTATTTTTTTATAGGCAGGTTGCAATCTATGCTAGTTCCTCTCAGATTAATAGCACTTTCATCTCTGAAAGAATATTAATCATCATTAACAGATTGAATACCAGGCTTCTGACATCATTGCATTTCTGATTATTGAGGACTCATAGATATAAGGTACATGTGCTGTCAATAATGAACCTAACTAGTCTTCAGCCAAAATTACAAAGATAGGAAATTGCAGACTTGGGTGATCTGCATAAATCTCATATATCTGAGATTTGAATGGATTATTTAAATTTTTTCATATCTTCAACTTAATTGACAACAGAACTCACTACACGGTAAAATATATATAAAATGTATATATGTTATGGAGTAGCAATATATATATTTATAAACTAGCCATTAAGCCTTCAGTGTGGTTTCTCACTTTTCAGTCCAAGGCGTTTTGCAGTGGACAGCTACAAGTAGAGAAGACCACAAGCTGTATTTCTCTGTGCATCAAGGTAAATAGTTATTTGTACTGAGAATTTCTTCAGCCAGTTCCATAAAGGATTCAGTTGTAAAATTTAGATTAGGCTTCAAAGCAAACTTTAACTCATCTCCAGGCAGAGTAATTTCCTCTAGTGCTCTAGGCTACTTCTATATGCAGTTAGAAGTATCCAATAACTATTGTGTTACTCATTCATGTAAACATAGTGTTTTTTTTATAGAAAACAAGATAAGCTGATGGGCATTGACTGTTCATATTTTCTTTCCTATTACCTGAGAACTGCAAGTCCTTTGTGACTTTTAAAACTAGGTTGTTAAATCTCTCTTAAGTCTAAAATAAGAATTTACTATATTCTGTATATGCATATTGAAGAACTAATGAGGATTTTATAAATCAGTTGCATGCATCATTCATCTAAAAATGTACTATATATTACAAAAACCTATGCTAAAACCACTATTTAAAGTAGTTAAAGCTGTAAGTTAGCTGAATACAAAGCTTTTGCTTAGCTCCCTCGTGTATATGACACAGTAATTACAAGATAACTGTGATATTTGGCACAGAATAGATAATGCTGTCTAACTAAGAAGCTGTTGAGCTCTGTTTGTCTTTTTTTCAGTGTGTAGCTCTGTTGTTATCCCCAACAATGTCCCAAGCTCTCAGTTGCCAGAAAAAGCCTTGACAGCAGTGAAAAGCAAAGTATTTTCCCCAGTCACAGTGTCAGAAATGGAACAGTTGTTTTGGCTGTAGTTTAAGAAAAACACATAAGGGGCTGATACCTGTCATGAAGAATATTAACCAGAATGCATAAAAATTGGCAAATTAATAAGCAACTAGGTCTTATGACTGTGTCCAATACTTTAACAACAAACAGGACTATGAATCCTGACTTCAGTCTGTTTTCTGTGCACAGTTTTTTGGATCAGAACTAGAAGGGCTTGCAGTAAGGATGTGGTTTTCTAACTTCAGAGCAGGAAGCCAGGTTATGGCTGAGATAATTATAGGAAGCTCCTGAGTGAGGGAGTAAGCCAAGTTAAAGGACAGGGTTTGAATGGAACCTAGGGCATTAAGCAGCCTGCACCTTTGATAGCCAATTGGAAACTGCAGCTGCCTGTGCACTGTGGGAGGAACACCACCTAGCAAAGTAATCTCTGTTTGCCTTCAAGGGTATCGCCACTCAAGTGGAATGAAAAGTGCGCAAAGCAAAATGCTTGGCAAACGAAGGACTTACTGTTGCAGCTCAGTCAATCAGAAAGGTTTCCTGGAGAAGAAACAGGTTTTCTTCTGATAAAGCATTCTTACAAAGGAGCTACAAGCAATGACAATATTGTAAAGACTGGGAATCCATAAACAGAACTCAAGGGTCAAAGATGCATCTACATACAAGAGAGACAGAAATAAAAGTATTTTTTTGTGTCCCAAATACAGCACAAACAGGCAAATTGCTGTGATCTCTTTGAACAAATGACACCTGGATCTTAGATGATATTTGTCATCATGGCAACTTTGTCTTCACAGGGAGAAACATATGAACCATGTATTTTTCAATCAAAGAGCAGGGAGATTATGTTTCTTTACAGTTTTAAGGTAAAATAGAAACTGAAAAAGTAATCAGGCAGTCACTAAGAGCTATAGAGAGGATCAAGATGGAAGTTAGGTCAGCACTGCTAAGTATTAGCAGCAAATCAGTCCATAAGCCACTTGTTTTTTTAAAACAATGTGTAAGAGTCATGAGCTATGGGAACAACAATTTGCCAGCACTTGCATGAGGAGCATGCCTGATGCCTCCCAGCCCCAGGTTCAGGGTGCCCAAATAGATGCAGGGTTTGCACTCCGTGCACATGCAGGTAGACCAAGACATGTTCAAGTGTTCCACAGACGGAAGCAAGGTCAGGTCAAATGAAACGTCCCAACAGACTAGTCCAGAGGCCAAAATACCCAAATTAAACAGGTAAAAGGTAAAATTATTGGAAAAACATGGTGGTTGATGGTGGCGGACGAGGAAGAAATAGCAACACAAGGAAGCAAAAGTATTTTACAATACTAATTTAAAGAACAGCAGAAAAAAACCAACCCTAGAGGTTAAACTTTATTTTGGTCTATATTTCTAAGAACTTTAAGTTTCCCATGGTGGCAGAACAACTTATGTATTTTCACAGTTGCATATGCACAGAATACCACCCTCCCCTTTATTCCCTAAAATCTGGCTCCTCACTAACAAAACTACCAAATGTTGTTTACTTCCTGTACCAGTCCTCCCTTTTTCTCTTTTCTTACTATCTTCTGTAAATTTTGCAGGTTGTGGCTGTAGTCATCTACATTTGTCTCTTATCTCAAAACTTCAACAAGACCGCTCATGCTGTTTTTTTCCTAAATTCATTTCATAATATTAGATTCAATCATACTGCTTTTCAGCAAGAGAGAACTGTTGGCAATCCCATCTGCCTTTGTGCTCTACTATCATCGTCACTAAGAGCTGTTTTGGTCTCTATGGCTTTCTGTTTGAGAAGAAATACTCAGGCCCTATATTTGATCTTTCACCTAACACTTCATGTCGGTCTTGATGAAAATTTTTCTATTAGACAGCATTAGGACAATGAAATCTGTTCTGAGCTAACTTGAAAATAAAAGAGTTTTTTATGATCTTGAATTTGCTGAGTAATTGTTCAGTTGACACAGTCTAAGTAAACACAGGGGCATAAAAGAACACACTCCAAAACTGGCTTTGCTTGTCTTCAGGTGAATAATTTCTTCAGTCAGCTCAAACACACAGGAATTTTTCTGGAGATGTGAAAGTCCAGCACAGGCCTTGAATAGAACCCCAAAATATTTCCACAAACTGTTGAAAAGCTGGCTGACAGTCCAAGAATGACTAAATTAAGCTGTTAATGCTGCTATTCCTCTGTCAAATATGCTGTTAATCTGAAATTTGTTTCCTATTTTTTTTGGCAGTAGCAAAATGTCCAGCTTTGTTCAAAACAAGCTCTACAATACTGTTCCATATGATTTTCAGTCAATATATCAAGTTTTGCAGAATTTCTACTTCTGCATCTCCAGTTTTTCTGGAATTACTCAGTTCTCTTAGTCAACGGCTACCAGTGTGCTGTACATGCAAGAGAGTATGTGTTATAGCTTCACTTACTTCATGCCATGTCTTAGTCATTTTTAAAATTAGATTTTTCTAAATTATTTTCTAAATTTGTGTTGATGCCTGCTAAGCAAGCTGTGAAGGATCAGCCACCATTAACACAATCTGTCTCTCCTTCACCAGAGAGCCCTTGAAGGGAATTTCTAGCATGACACTGCAGGGTGTCTTGGCTTTTTGGAATGCTACAAAGCAAATTGTAAACAGTCTTCACTATACCAGCATAAGCAACAGCTTTGGTACTGCTTTCTGCTGATTCTGCTTCACAAAGATTCAGTGAATGACAGTTATTTAGGAAGAGTAGTCACTATTTACCTTCCTGCTTTAGCACACTGCAGTTTTCCACAAAACTTACATACCATACTAGCTGCATTAATCACATTATTCTGTTATACAGCCTTATAATGACACTCCCAAAACCATCAAGTCTGTTTTAACTTTTTCCATTCCAACTTTTCTAGGTACAAATGATTCATCATCACCCTCAAGGGCAACAAGCTTTATGTCTGATCAGCTTTCATACAGATATGACATACCATATTTCTGGTGAATTCTATCTTGGCACACTTTTTTTTCAGAAGCTGGCACTGATGACTCAACCTCACAGTCACTTCTTGGTTTCACAGATAATCATCTTAACCACCTTCAAAAGAAGCTCTGTGAACATCTGCCTATGTTATTGTTCTGCATCACTGCACTTGGTATTTAATTGTTGTAATGATTCTCACAGATCAGGTGAGTCATGTTTCTGAACATGGATTTTTCTCTAGGCTTTCATCAGCCTAATTATTGGTCATAGGCAGGCCATACACTCCAAGGAAGAGGATTGTCTTCTTGACTTATATTTTGTATGGGACAACATGGTACTATCCTATTACTTCATTTCATCAATGTCTGAATGGGATGATTCAGTAACTGAAATAGGTTCTTCACATTATGTTTGAACACATAATGGCTATGTCTCAGCTGCAGGGCCCAGATGTGTCTCATGTTTTGGGTCTACTTGTACGTGAGCTTCAGCTCCACCACTTTTCCATCTTCTGATGGAGACCTAGGCATTCACAACCCTCTCCCTGAGCTTTGATTTTGTGGGAACGGAAGCTGGATGTTCCGTCAGCAGAACTGTCTTGACACAATCCAGTCAACCTCTCGGTGCAGATTGAGATGTGGAAGGTGCATTCCCGGCCACCAATCTTCTGCACAGATTATGAATTTCTACTTTGATTTTTGCCTAGTATATTCATCACCAAAAATTGACGTTACCTACAGGTTGTAATGAACTGTTGATTTGGAGAAGATAAGTATATTTGGGGGATTTTTACTAGAATAACTTAGTCTGACTTCATTATTCTATTAATGCGAGAATGTCTTCTCTAAATATTTGCTAATCTAATTTATTATGTGTTAACCAATCTCTTATTATCATCATAATCAGGAATTATTAATTGCTCTTTGCATCCGGATTTCTTCAGACTTTAGAATTTCAGCTTCTGTAGAGGGAAGGTGGTTTGAAATTTGCAGCTTGTACCTAGTTTTCTAAAGAACCAACTCAAACTCTAAATTCTAGCCACAGCTATTATGTACAAATCCAGAGATGATATATTGTTCCTTTGCTGGAGAGAATGTCTGAAGCTACTAGAGTGTTTCTACAGACTGTGTCTCAGTGCGACGGTTTCAATTTCATTGGGAAAATTTTGATAAAGAGTAAGAAGATCATAGAATCATAGAATCATAGAACTGTTAGGGTTGGAAAGGACCTGAAGATCATCTAGTTCCAACCCCCCTGCCATGGGCAGGGACACCTTACGCTAAATCATATCACCTAAGGCTTCGTACAACCTGGCCTTGAACACTGACAGGGATGGAGCATTCACAACCTCCCTGGGCAACCCATTCCAGTGCCTCACCACCCTAACAGGAAAGAATTTCCTTCTTATATCCAATCTAAACTTCCCCTGTTTAAGTTATAACCTGTTACCCCTTGTCCTATCACTACAGTCCCTAATGAAGAGTCCCTCCCCAGCATCCCTATAGGCCCCCTTCAGATACTGGAAGGCTGCTATGAGGTCTCCACACAGCCTTCTCTTCTCCAGGCTGAACAGCCCCAACTTTCTCAGCCTATCTTCATACGGGAGGTGCTCCAGTCCCCTGATCATCCCCGTGGCCCTCCTCTGGACTTGTTCCAACAGTTCCATGTCCTTTTAATGTTGAGGACACCAGAACCACACACAATACTCCAAGTGAGGTCTCACAAGAGCAGAGTTGAGGGGCAGGATCACCTCCTTCGACCTGCTGGTCAATGCTCCTTTTGATGCAGCCCAGAATACGGTTGGCTTCCTGGCCTGCAAGCGCACACTGCCAGCTCATTTCCATTTTCTCATCAACCAACAGCCTGAAGTCCTTCTCCGCAGGGCTGCTCTGAATCTCTTCCCTGCCCAGCCTGTAGCTGTGCCTGGGATTGCTCCGACCCAGGTGTAGGACCTTGCACTTGGCATGGTTAAAGATGATACCAGCAACTCAGGCCTAGCCTAAGCAGATTTTTCATTCTTCATTCTCTTCAAAAGTTCAGAGTTGGAATCCTGTTTTACAGGTTTTTTTTGGTGCTGCAGAGAGAGATAACACCCGAACACCACAAATTTTATAAACTGTTCTCCCTTCAACTCAGCTCCTACTTTCATTTTAGCTTCAAAACACAAAGCCCTTAACACAGCTCTGAAAATACTTTGTTTGCAAATAGACAGTAAAGCACACACTATATTTGTCAGCTATCACCTTTTATCTAAAAACTCAGTGATTCAGAAAATTTATAATATTAAATATGCAGAAGGAATTAATTATTGAGAATTATTTTCATCTTATTTATAGACAAATTGAGACACGGGTACCTTCAATAAATCAATGGCAAAGCTAAGCCTGGACCATTCCACCCACCATCCTCTCTTCTAACTGTGCAATATACATAAGCTATGACACGATGAAGTATGAAAAGCTTCAGAAAATGAGGAGAACACTTTTTGAGAAGAATGAACGTCCTTCATTGTAGTATGCATGTGTTTGTCTAACAATAATTTTAACTATAGAACAGTGAACACTAAACTTATGCTCACATTTTATTGCTTACATTGCAGTTGTAGAGGTTTTATAGTACTATTACTCAAGTTAGCCTAATATAAAGTCTCAAATGCATACCCTACCTGTGATTTTGCTTTAAATTAAATACACACATTCAATATTTGTTTCCAGCTTCTCATTTTTCATTAAATCCATGAAATTTTTTAAAATTGAATAATGAGAACTTTTTGCAACCATTTGAGAATCTGGGTTATGTAGCTAAAACACTGTGCAAATAATTCATATGACCAGACTAATATAACTTTAGTGTTATAGTCAGTTTTGAAATTTTGAGATTGTAATTTAGCTACCAGGAATCCATAACCAATTGTCTTTGCATGGTCCTGCTTGACTATTCCTTATATAATGAATGACTTTGGAAACCTCTTGCTCTTGGAATACATTATAGTACATAAATTAAGTTGCAATTTTCCTGACAATTTTGTTGCTACAATGTCTGCTGGAATGTGGATTCTAGTTTAGTTTTGTATTACTGCATGCGCTGTTTATAGTGCAGATAGGCCTCAGTAGCTCATTTTTCTGAGAGATATGAATATCTGGAATTTATCTCATTGTTATGGGAGTTATCACTCATGAACAGAGCTGCCCCCAAGGGGTAATGGGACCATTGTTATCAGCCAAAGATTTACCCTGAGGGCAATATCCTGCCATTGCCTTTCAAGCACCATTTATTGATTTCAGAGGATATTTTGTGTAATATCTGATATCCTTATACAGTCATTACTTCAATGTACAATTGGCAACTTAGTGGTACTGTACAAATTAGGTTTGGGGTGGGGTGTGGTGGGGGAAGTACAGATCATTCAGTAAAATTTTGGCTATTATTTTTTCATAGGAAATTGTAGTTTATACTGTCTACTTCATTCTATGTATATATACATTAACAGACAAGCACAGAAGGCACCCATGAGACAAGCCTGCTTTTTAAGTACATATTTAAGTACATAGATACACATGCAGTTGCTGCCACATATGCTTTGATAAACTGCTCATCCTAATTGAGTAGGTAATACTAAGGAGCAGGAAAAAGAAGGGAAAAAAGAGTACTGTGGTACGGTGGGGTGTAGGTGTGAAAAGGAAATAAGCATCAAGGTCTGGCCAAGTAACCCCCACTGCTTTTCCACTGACTGAGGATGACTCTGAAGAGCCACTTGGAACCAGGAAGTTCTTTGATAAAATGGCAGCCATGTCAGTGTGCAATATCATGCAACCAAGGGTAATAAGATCAGAACTCCTGTGACAGCAAGTCAGGCACCCAAAATGTCCATTAATTAGTGAATATTGGATGGATTAGGCTTTGAGGGCAGATTTGAAGCCCCATTCTTTAAAATAAGTCCATTGTAGAGAGAGTTAACGTACAGATACTTTTGCTCACCCTTGAAAATCTTTGCCATAACATCTCTGTCTCATTTCCTTCTGTAAAACAGAGACAACAGTTATTTTAACGTGTTTTTCTGAAGGTTGCCTAATTCTTTGAAGGTGCTAAACCCCTTATAAATGAGAAGCAACCCTACTTGACAACCAGCGATAAGCAGTGTGCCCACATTTTTATCTGTAAATTACTGATTACAGGTCTGATGATCATGGGATTTTCTGCTGTGTGTTAACTCCAGTAGGCAGCTAAATGCCACGCAGCTGTTCCCTCTCTTCTTCTGCAGTAAAATGAGAGAGCATCTGAAGTGAGGAAAAGCATGGGCTGAGTTAAGATGTTTTAATAAGTGAAAGAGAAAAAGACGAAACAAAGAGAAACAGGTTGTGCAAAAATCAGTTGCTCACCACCAGTAGACCAACAGCCCAGGCAACAGCAACCCTTGCAAAACTCCTTCTCACCATAGGAGCTACTATGAAATAACTCTATCTCAGCCAAAACCACTACACTTATCTAAACAGGATCACAAAACACACACCTGTATAATAACTGGAATACAAATCCATGCAGTTTTTCCAAATAAAAATAATGAAATTTCAGTTACAGTTGACCATATGAAGTATTTTATTTATTAAATTATTATTAAAATATTTACATATTAAAGCATAGACTTCTGGGCATTAATTAGGTTTTGAAGGTAATTAACCATTAGGTAATTAACTCTTAGGTAAATAGGCAAATCTTTGGCTATCAAAAATTTAGGATAAATATTGTATTTGAAACATTTTAATATATTTCTGAGTGAACAGGGTAAGATAAAGGTAGAAAATTGATGGGGTCATGGTTGCCAAATAAACAGAAAACTACAGAAAAACATACTAATGTTGGGGCAGCAGATATTAATATGCTAATGTTGAGAAATGCAAAATTACATTTAGTGGCAGGGATTGTTTACCTCTATTTTATTCACTGATGTATTCTAAAAATATCAAAAAAAAAAAAAAAAAAAAGGCAGGAAAGCTTAATGACAATCTTTTACACCTGTATAAGAATAAAGTCTTAAGAAATAGGGTGGAAGAAAGTCCTAGAAGATGTTATGACACCAATAGCAAATAATGTCTGCTTACTTGTTCCACTGGCTGAAATCTTCTTAAATGCAAAGTGTCAGGAACTTATGTTGAGTTTAATGGTAACAGGATCTTGCTTAATGAAATATGTTTCTGGAAAAAATAAAAAGTATTCAAAGGCAGGTGATGAAAAGAGTTACAAACCGCAAGTTGTTTCTAAGTGGTTGAAGAAACATAGGTGACTGGGGCTGCTTAATTAAAATAAAAAGCCAAACACATCAGAGGGAATACATTTGATTCAGATAAACCAACAAAAGTTGCTGAGAAGGTTAATAACGACCTCTTATTTACCCTTTAACGGTACAAGAATAAAAACTTCTGATGAACTAGAAAAGCAATATACTTTTACACAGTTTGTAATTAACCTGTGGAACTGGCTGTCACGAAATATCAGTGTGCTGAAGAGTTTAAGAGCCTTTGAAAAAGAGATGACATTTATCTCAGTAATGAGAACAACCACAGTTAATTTAGTAAAAAACCATATTATTTTGGATAAGATGCAAACTTTCATACTTTGGGATGTTAACCAATTTCCATTTAAAAGATTAAAAGAATTTTTTTTGCCTGAAAAGTGCTTTTAAAAATTCTGTGTGCATTTCACAGTTAATTTTGTAGTGTCCACAGACAGATAGACTCTGTGATCACAGTCGTGCAGTGTTTCATAGTGACTAGATGGTCCACTGGCAGTGTCTGGCATTCAATGTATCCTAGATTCAAGATTCTCACACTGTGTAGAATTATAGTCCTTATATTACTGTAAAGCACACAGATTCTGGAAGACTTTCCAAGCTCTAAATTGCTATAGGTTTTATGTTTCTATTATTTTCTGGGTTTCAGAATTTAAATAGACTTTTAAATTGTAGAATTAGTCTCCAAAAGTTGGAAGGCTCTGTGTTGGAGTCTTTATACATGCAAGATTTCGGTCTCAGTCTTGCTTGCTGCTTATTACAAGAAAAATAATATTTCACTTTTCTTATCAATGCAATTCACTATTTTACCTATTGTGTCTCTTACATTCTTCGACATGACTTTCTCTTGTGACTATTCTTGCTCTAAACTTCTTGTCATTGAACACAATGGAAGCTTTATTCAGTCCATCTCTCTTTCCATGGTGTTTCATTGTTTGGTTGTTTTGTAAAGAATTGTAAATGTGAGAAACTGTTCATTAAAATAATCCTTTCAGTTTCTACATCTTTCAGTGCTACAGATACACACACAGAGTCATGTGTTGCACCTGCAGTTATCAAGCTAAAAACTAAACGGTCAAAAGTCTGCTGTATCCCTTCAGAGAGATGTTAAGAATTTTGCCTCTTTTTTTTCTTTCTTAGTAAAAACTAAGGGTAGACAGGCTATGTGAGGAAGGCAAAACAATTTTTTACTACAAAATTTCAATATGTTTTCCTTGTTGAGCAATATGGAAAGGTTTTTAAAAGTTATTTTGGAAAGTGAAAGGGTTCAACAACCAGGCAAACTTACTCTTGTCACACTGCTTTTCCTTGTTGAAGCTAAAGGCTTGACCCTTAGCCTTGCATTTCCGAAGCACCTGACTCATTGAACTGTTCTGGAAATGGCTGTCTAACAATCTAATTCAGTAAAAGAATTTTAGTAGTTAACTACCAACTGGCCAAAGAACAGAACTAACCCCATAAGTGGGGTTAGGATAGTTGCTTGTCTCACAGGATGACTGGAGGCTTCTAACTTCAACTTTTCTCTTTTCTCTGGCACAGATGATAAGCTGTTGCTCTGACTTACCCTTTTTAAAAGTCCATCTCTAATGAAATCTTATGGAAAGCAGACTCCTAACACTAAATGACTATCTTTGTTGTTGTTTCTTAACATCACATTTATTCTGAATGTAAATGAGAGTATCTGAGTATTTGATGAAATTATCATTGAAACGACATGTTCTGTAACCCCATTAAATCTGCATTTTCAGATAAAAATATTCCGCTGGAAAATTCCCAAACGGCTTTTATAGTCAATACATCCTGTTTTCTTGTTTTCTCGTAGAACACCTAAAATAACAACAAATTGCAGTCTGTATTTTTCACTCAAGATCCCTATCCCAGTGTTCACAAGCCCAGTTCATGTCGTCCTCCTATTTGCAGTATATACATTGTGATTAATACATAGAATAACCTTCAAACATAGCATCCAGATAGAAAATACTGTGGTCAGATTCTGCAAAACGTTTTAGTGCACTGATGGTCTTAATACAATTAAGATGCAATGATTTGGTTGAAAAAAATGAATATGTGTTCATGCAATTGTTGAGGACCCAAACTCTTAACATGTCCAGGCAAATACTGTGTTAATGTGGAAGCTGGACAGTTACACAAAAGTATGAGTGGTTTGTGGCATAACACCTCCCCCATATAGGATGCTTTCAACATTGTTACACTTTCGACAGTAAGGATGGTACATTAATACTGGGTGATGGCAGAAATACCTCATTCAGCAAGAACTAGTTTTCTATTGTGCAATCTTTTGGTTAACTGTTACTTCACAGTACACAAAAATTCCACTAGTTTGTAGGAGTTAAGTACTACTTACTGACCTTGAATAAAGTGGTTAGGATGTGCCTGCTATTAACTTTGGGGGAAAGAAACCCCGTGTTCTTTTCCAGGCTCTGCTATTTCATTTAGAACAAAACTGAGCCTTTTTGATCATATGTAGAACTAATACAATGTAATTGGTCAAATGCATCCTTCTTCAGCTTATCATCAAACCATCTGTCATCTAAACCCAATTGGGTATGGGGAGATGGACAGTGATTCTCCCCATCCCTGCTGCTGTCTCTATAGGGAGCCTATTTAGAACAAGATTCCTGGGGATACACCATTAGCTTAAAACATATTGTGTAGCTCTTCTTTTTTTGTTGTTTTGTTTTTTGATTTGGATTTTTTGCATTTGTGTGTGTGTGTTTTGTTTTGTTCTCCAGCCAAAAATCTTCAAAAGCTTTTAAACAACAGTGGGCCAGGAGAAATTGTCTGAATTTAAAAAGCAGAAAAAACAGCAGAGTCTCCTGTACACATGATTTCTTTCATTCTCTATTTCTTGCATTAAGCCAATTACTTAATGGACAGAAAGTTATTTTAAAATCCTTCCGAGTGTGAGGCAGATTACAGAAAAATCTCCCTAAGCAATGGAAAACAATGTATAAATAATAAGAACCCAATCATTCCCTTTAATGAAAAACTGCTCACAAGGGAGGAAAGATACGCATGCATATGCACTAAAATTAAGTCATCCTACTTACATGCTCATGTCCCTGTGAAGCATGCTCTTCAAGCACCATTCTGAAGCTTAAATGCTGCTATGCTTCATGATCCAAGACATATGTAGGGAGAAGACAGTGCTGTACTTGTGTCAGCTCATTTTTGGCAGCTCTCCTGACTACCAAAACCAAGAGAAAACTATCGAGCTATTTCTGTTTTGGCAAATTCTACAGAATCAGACATTTCTTCACCCCTCCAAGAAAAAAAAACAACCCACAAACCAACCAACCAAACCTAAACAAAGAAGACCCAAAACAGCTGAGGAAGCCTGATAGTCATGCACTTAGATACAGGTGTAGAGAAGTTTAAAAGAGTTTGTCTTCTCCAGGGACTTAATTTCATTCCTTTGGTATGCACTCCTCATTACCATAAAAGGCAGACAAAGGCTCTGGCTACTCATCTGGGGCAAGAAAAGTCCAGCTTTAAAGCCTCTTCTTATCAGATGGAGCAGATTCAAACATTCAGCAGCTTTCATTCATGCAGTATCAATAAACAGTTTCTAGTTATAGGTAGGTAGGACAATAAAGACTCTATATGATTACTAAATAACATTCCTTTCTTGCTCTTTTCCCTTTCCTTTCCTAGATGTTGGCTTAAGCAATTGTTCACTAAAAATTGAGGACTGTAGGTGGGGTAGGAGGGGTTGAGGAGGCAAAACTGGCATCTGCAGGATAAAAGAAGGTGGTGAAAGGTAATATTCTTCAAAAGCGTGCTGTCCATGAAGGAGTGGAGGTTTGTGGGAGCTGAAGTTCACACTTAAAAACTGTTAAGTGTCTGCTTGTCTTGAGTCATTTCAAGCAAATCAGGGAGCTCCCACTGACATCAGCGAGTTTTTACCCTTATCTTCCTTCTGCATTTCTAAAATAAATGATTATTTAGGGCTGAAGATGTAATGAAAGTAGTATTTGTCTCAAAACTATTTTCATTAGGGTGTTTGGGGGCTATAAAATGAGTGTTTGAGGAGAAAAATGAGTTTCTGTTTCCTATCATCATACCTACTTAGGTAATTAAACTATTTCTATGTTCAAAAGACCTGCTGAACACAGTGGTCTTTTATTTATTGTGCACAGAGTGGCTGGAGGTGTTTCGTTTTTCTCTCACTTGATCTGTTTGTGCTATATAAGTATATTGCATCCTCTACTATCCTCTTTATAAGAATGTGAATACATTACTTCATTAAGTTTGCAACTCTCAGAAATTATTCTTTGTGAAAGAAAGAAGAAACTCTCTTAACCTATTAACTAATGTGCTATTTTGTTCCCTAAATTCTCCTCTGATAGTGTGCGTAGACAAAAAAGGAGTCAGAGCTGCCATAAGGTTTAGTACATTTCACTTGTATATCCTCTGTGAATTTATCACATGGTAAAGAAAACTTTTCCAGTCTGAACTCAGCTGTTAAAATCCCTTCAGTTGTTATAGTTGCCTGAAACACTTTTTAGCCTAGTTTCCCCTACAGCTAGACTGGTTACTTTTGATATTCTTCTGTCTGTTTTACTGTTGGGACTGTAGTCACTGTTTTGATCATGTATAGTGTGTATAATATTCTGTATTTAGTTAAGTGAACTTTTTTCTTATTAGAAAAAGCACAATTTCTTATATCATTCTCTGCCAGATGTATTGACTATACAGTCATCTAAGACTATGCAATATATTTAATGAACATTTGTGGAGCCTAGATAAGAAAACTGTCTTTTTCTGCTAATTCACCTACTTTACAAAATTATATTAAGCTAAACAATAAATCACAAGCAGTCCTGACATAATTCTAATTGTTATTTGATTCTCTTGAAGCATTCTCATATAAGCTGAATTTAGAAGATTTCTTCACAGCCCTTTTCAGACATCTCTAAAAGACAGTTAAGCAGATGCTTTTACTAAAGAACAAAGGCAAATGCAATGTCACTCAGGAATTCATGTGACCTGTGAAGAGGGGTTTTTCCTGAGCCCTGCTTTGGGGATGAGAACAGGGGTGGAGACACAGGCAGAAAAGAAAGCTTTTTCCAAGGGTAATTTCTGTCAGCATCAGCGCCAGATTGGCAGATCCTGGTTCACTCCCCACTTTCATTTGCTCATTTCTGCCACCACATACCTCCTCAGTTGTTTCAGAACAGCTATTTGTGGGGCTCTGCACTGAACCACACCAGAGAACTGGTATCTGTTAAAAATAACAGGGTATTTTTTACCTGCTTCAGTTTCTTTATTGGCTCACCACATGGCCTCCCAGCTATGCTCCCCTAACAGAGGGGGCAGTGCAGGAACAGATGATGAGAGGCAGGGGGACAAAAGCCATCAGAAAGAGGTTAAGCTGGTGCTGCTGTTGAAGTCTGTGAAAGTTTGGCCTGAGCCAGCCCCAATGAAAATGTTGTCGTAACCCTGAACTTGCAAAAAAAAAAGATGCTGTTGTCCAAAAGAGATTTGGATTCTGAATACAAAATCTGAAACAGGATTTCTCCTTTGGCAAAAGATTCCTGTCTTTGATAATTTTTGAAAATGAGAATATCTGAATTAGAGACCTTTCTGTCTGCTATCAATTTCTGCTGATTTTAATAAACACAAAACCAGATTGGTGAAAAATAGCTAAAAATCATTGAAATAAGTACAAATGTGAGAAGCTTGAAACATCAGTTTGTCTGTTTTCCCACTTTTCTTCATGAAGAAGCAAGTAATGGAAAATCAGCTTGGCAAATTAATGTAATTGCAAACAGTCCTCCCTACCCATCTTGTTTGGTAGGCCAGGCCACAATCACACTTGCTTATGGGAAATCTTCCAGTAGATTAATTTAATTATACTGGATGTTTGGCAGTTATATTAGCCAGTTTCAATATTAAGTTGTCCGATCAATGTAATAGGTGACATTGATAGTAGCAAGAGTATGTTTATGCAAGAAATCTACACGCTTTTCCAGGTCGTTTCTACTTTGAGAACTTTAGATTTTCTTTCTTTGAAAATCAAAATCAAAAGCTTTATTTCAGGCATCAGACAAAGACATTACTGCAGGTTAACACAGGGCTGTGCAGCAGCTGAGCGTTGGTAACTGTCAAATCAGTTTTAACAAAAAAGTAAATGCAAACTGATGTAACATATCTTTGTGCTATTTAATTACCTGCAAAATAATGTCAAATTATCTGACTTTTTTTGTTCCCTACCAACAACCTGATCCTGACTTCAGTGGGAATCTGAGAGCTCTGTATTGATCTATTCATTATTCCTTCCTGGTAACCCCTTCCTTTTCTGTCAAAATGTTGCTCGATTGTTCTTTTACAGAGCAGTTACATCTATTGTACAGCTTAAACAAAGCCATACTCTGGTTCTAAATACACCAAAATACACATGCTTAGCTAAGCCATGGAAGTCAAAGCTGTGTCAGTTGAAGAACCTATGTAACTATCCAAAGGATCGGGTCCATAACCATGTAAAGATAAGTATTGGAAACACAAACGAAAATATTTGAGCATATGCACAGCTTACTGTGTCATTACTAAGTCATTAGGGGTGATTGCTTGTGCCAGCAGCCTAATATAAACTTTAGATGATTTTGCATCTCCCTGATTGATCATACATTTGTTAGAGATGCTGAGATGAATTTCATATTTCCATACAGCCTGAAAAAAAACTGATAAAATGGAATAGGGCAGCATCAAACAGAGAGGACCTTCTTCTGAATCCTGAAGGTCATTTCTTCATGAATACAGAAATACAGCATCTCCTGGTAAAAAAAGTACAAATATATTCTGTAACATAACACTCTGTATTTATAGTTTAAACATTTTAATGAAATATTAAACAGATTCAATTTGAGATCCTGTTATTAAGCTGTAGGAAAGGTCATGACAGTAGAGAGACTGCAATAGCTACTCTTAATAAAGTAGCTTGTTATTCAGTAACAACATGAAGTTTTAACCCGGAGCTGATCTGCAATAACTAAAAATCATAACGTTTTCTGGGAGAGGTGTTTCTTTAAAATATATGTTCTCAAACTCATGTATTTCTTACCCTTTCCTTAATTTTTCCTTTCTAGCCCCTGTTTTTACTCTGCCTCCTCCCCACCCCCAATTCTCTTCAATTTGATCTCATCCATATGGTCTTAGACAAATTGGCTGCAAAGATCTGGGTAAGGTGAGCAGATGTCCTGTGGAAAAGAAGTCATCAGGGTGTCCATTTTTTCCCTATTTCTTCATATTACACTACTCAGTTGCACAGTAGGGGAAAAATAATAGGCAATTTACATAAAGAAATCTGTATTAAAATACTGGAAAAGAAACTTTTGCAATAGTTTGTCAAAATTAAAAAAGAAAAACAAAAAACATTGTCCATTCTTTGCAGTTATGCCAGCAGGTTGTCTAAAACATCTGCTCTGGTAATATGTCACAAGAAATAGCCTGTGCAGGTTAGGCCAGTACATAATAGAAGTAAATGTATTTTTAAATGCCAGGTTTTAAAAGAAGACAGGTTTGCTTGGTATCTCATTATAAGGGAAATGGCTTTTCATGTCACCCCATCAGTAGTTGTGCAGCTTTGGGGAAAGTTTCAAAGGTTACGCTCCATACCTTTTAACTCTTAACTAGCTTACAATTTTTCCCATAAAAAAACTTTGGGTGGTTTTAATTCTCAAATAATAAATTTGACTCCTTTTCTATCTTTAAAAATTGAGTGGAAATTTGCCTTATATATGCATATGGCAAATAATCTTCCTATTTCTGTAGAGGAAATCCTTTTTTAGGAACATGATGTGGATGTTCCAAAACACTGTTGATGTTTTCTTCTCTGCATGTACATGTGCATATACATAAATGAATCTTAAAAATATTTTAGGGCTGATTCTGACTTAGTGCAGCATAACACTGAAGTAAAATCACTGATTTCCCTAGAAATGCCTAGTCATATAAGTGAAGCATAGATTCAGATTTCGTAAAGCTTCAGCTTTTTCTAGAGACAGCAAAACGGACCAGTCTTAAGTCAAAAATCATTGTATAAATCTGCATGGTTTGGGCCCAAATTCAATCAACAGCTAAAATATGTTCTGAATTTAAGTATGCTTGCCCCATGTTTGCACAATTTGACCAAAAGAGACATATTTAAGCGGGCAATTACGTAATTTAGTAGATCATGGGTTACCCAGAAAAGTATAAAAAGCTTTTTAAGTGATACAAAGTTCCCTACTGAATTCAATGTTTTTTGTATTTAAATACTTGGTTCCCTTGGAACTACTTAGGATGTAGCAGTTATACTGCTACATACAGATGTATAGATTTTGTACAGATGTACAAAGATATACATCTTCAAGTATTTGATGCATATCATCAAGTACTTGTACATATGAGTACCTGTACATGTACAGATGCATATCATTTCATACACAACACTAATAAGCGTTGATTTGCTTTTGCTTGCACTGGTTGTAAACATATAATAAAAATGAAAATCTCACTGACCAAGTAAGAAATCAGTACCTTTCTGGATGCACTATGATTGTCTCTGAAGTTGGAGTGTTATTAATTCACTCAGCTGCTCATCAGAAAAGACACAGATATGTACCAGTTTTGACTAAATTTTCAGTGGGAAGTTGGGTATACATATTCCTGATTAAAATCTTAGAGATGATAGCAGTAATAGAAGTAACCTGCACAATTTTTCATTTACTACAGAAAAATCCTTGCTCTGCCCATTTTGGAAAAGGGTTTTCGAGATATCCCAGTGCAGTCATACTGATTCTTCTGGAGTGGCTCCAACTCTAGTTTTTCACAGGCAAAAATGGCATATTGTGAAAGCTTATAAATCTACTTCCTTGTGGCTATGTACAAAATAGTAAAACTCAAAATATTTTTTAGAGTAAGATGACTCTTCATTGTTTGAATTATTTTTTGATTGAAATTGAACAGGAAAACTTCCACATCTTTCCTTTGTATCAGCTAATCCTCTATATCTCATCTTAAAAAAAAAAAAAATCTAAAAGAAAGTACTATTTTCTTTGTTGAAAAATTGAACACAATTTAAACCACAATTAAGAAGTGTGAGAAAGAAGGAAAATGAATGATGAAGTATAAAAATGTGTCAGAAAAAAAAGGACCCGATTATCTGGGGAAGGTTCTGCTTTGCATTGATATTACATAATAGTACTCTGGTCTGAACTACTCTCCATTTCTTAACCAAATTACCCTTTAAATTACAAAGCAAGGGCCATATGCTTTCCTCATTTATGCTGCGCATATCTCAGATTTTCACTTAATTTAAACAAGAGAGACATGATAAGTGTCTCTTTAGTTTAAAGGAAACCAATATGCACTTCTTTTAGTGCAATTTTCTGAAAGTTACCATGGTGAGAAATGCTTTTTCACAGAGTCCTCCTGATCCCTGTCTCAGTCTAGAAGTTATTCCTTTTCAACTTATTTACACCGTCATCTTTCTGGTCAAGGACTAGTCAAGACTCTTTTTTAGTGCTTTACAATGGCTACTTTTATTTTCCTAAGGACAGTTATGGTTGGATGAATGTCTGAGACAATAAAAAGATTTAGAAATTGATTTCAATTTGCTCTTAAATTTAAATTTGCTAATAACTCAGCAAGACCACAAAGATTAATAGCAAGCCTAAAATAATGCATATTCTTTAGGTAACTCACAAAATCTGTGTTCCTTTTCTTGGGAAAATGTCCAGAGTAACTGAACAGGTGTCAGAATGCACAAATTAAGACTGTTTATGTCCATATGTCCATAATTTGATTAAGTGATTTTTTTTTTATTGGTGGACTTGTACATGCATTGTGGTACTGAAGCATTTACTCCACTGCTTCATATGTTGCTGAGACTGTTTTTTTAGGGGCATCCTGCTCTGTGATAAAAACAAAATGGTAGAACCTCTATAACACCACATGCAACTATGTCCTAGCATCTGCCAACCAGCTAGACCTAGTGCCATGGTGTAATTGTTTCAGTGTTAGAAATACATTCCCTGGTAGTAACTCACATTTCAAAGGATTGCTGCCACCCAGTCCTTCATGGCTGCTGCAGCCAAGCCTGGCAACCTCCTCTGTGGGTAGCGATGACCTGCCCAACTCTAGGCTTCTCACACAGTAGGTAGAAGAATATTGCATTCAGGGACAGACAGCAAGAGAAGAATGATACAGAGAAAGATGCCCTTCAAGTTCAGTGGTTCTTTTTATTTCAAAGGCTGGCTAAAAAAAAAAAGGAAACTAAAATCAAGAGAGACTGAGATTTGGAGGAGAAAGAGGTGTTCATGTTGGCTGGTTTTGCAAGTATCTTTTTTTCTGGATCAATGTAATTTTTGAATTAGCTAAAGCATAAGGACAATTTTGATGATACTTGAAAGCATCAGTGTCCTTGTGTGTCCTGGGTTCAGCAGTAGCAGTCATGTTTTTCCTTTGTGTTAACTGGTGCAGTGCTGTGTTTTGACTTCTAGCTTGAGAACAGTGTTGGTGAAGCCGATGTTTTCGGTTGTTGCTAAGTGATGTTTACCCTGACCAAGGACTCTGTGAGGCTCATGCTCTGCCAGGGAGGAGGGGAAGCTGTGAGGAAGCAGAGACGGGGCGCCTGACCCGGGCTAGCCAAGGAGGTATTCCATACCACAGCACGTCATGCCCGGGGTGGGGGGGGTAACTGGGAGTTACCCGGAAGGACAGGGGCTTCCGGGTGGAACTCGCTTTCTTGGCCGGTGGTATCGTATTCTCTTCCCTTGTTATTTTCCCTTATCATTGTTTTAGCTGATAGTAGCGGTGGTGATTTGTTGCTGGACTGTTCTTGTCTCAACCCGTGGGAGTTGCACTCTCTCGATCCTCCTCCCTGTTCCTCCGGGAGCGGGGAAGTGGAGAGCCCCGGTGCGGGGGGGGGGGGGGAGACGGACACGGACCTCGATTGTTGTCAGCTCGGCACCACTCACTGGGAGTGAGTGAACAAGTTACCTGACTGGGTTTAAACCACGACAGTTCTTTTTGGCGCCCAATGTGGGGCACGAGGGGTTGAGATAAGAACAGATCTGACTGGATTGATAGTCACTCGTCACAATGCTGATTTATTGGCTCTCAAGGTTGTTCCTCTTGATCTCACAGTTTCAGTATATCGTATCTTACGTCCATCCGGTATTTGCTGTATTAGTGTTTTTCAAGTGTGGGGCTTGGGCTAAGGTTTTTATCCCATTGTACTTTATGGTAATGACTTGTAATACAATAGAATCATTGATCATGAAACTGATCTGGCTTATGTTCCCAGTGTGGTCACCACCTTTATACTTTGGGAGGTATATGATGGAGGTGCTTAGCAATTACACATCTTTTTTCTCCTTCTCAGGTGCTCAACCTGTGAAGGAGACATCCTTTTACCCTCCTAGTCGTCCCCCCAGACCATTTACATTTGAGAGTTTTGAATTTTTTGAATGGCCTTTTAATGCTGTTGAGACTTGTTTGCTGATGGTGATGGGAATCACCATGCTAACACGCATACAGAGTGTGTTTTGCCCACTACTGATTTCAAGAGTTAAGCAGATTCAGGTTTGGGTCTTGTCTGGGGTCAAACGACAATGTAGGAGGACCGAGAGATTTTCCCTGAGGCTGGACAGCCATGAGTGGCAGGGTGTGTGGGATAGTATGGGCAAGTATCTAGGTCAGTGGGCCCCTCCAGTACTTTGGAATTTCACTACCGAACAACTGCAAAATCCAGAAGAATTAGTAAAACACTTAAATGAGGTGTGTGGTCATTCTGGCCATACCAGAGATGGACAAATCACGGCAACGTGCTGGGGCTTGGCCTATGCTTACAGGGCCTTGTTCAACACTATCCAGCACCTTCAAAAGGAAAAGAATGTCAGCGGATTTGAGGGCAAAGTGACAGTCGCTACTCAAACTTTGGCTGCAATGAACTGAGCAGCTACCCCAGTGGCAAGTACAGCAGCTGCTCAAACTTCAACTGCAACAGACAGCGCGGTTACCCCAGCTCCAAGCACAGTAGCTACACCACCCCCAGCAACAAGTACAGTCGCTACTCAAACCACAGTGATAATCACTGCAGCCAAACCAGAGGACCAATTCGTACCAATATCAGTTGCCCCTGTACGCAAGAGAACAAGCAAAAAGGAGGCAAAAAGGGTGAAGCGAGATGAAGAACCAATGAATTCACCACCCGGTCCAGAATCTGATCAGGAGTCATCATCACATGACGAAGAAGAAGAAGAAGAGGTAACTTCTCGACCTCGGACCTCAACCGAGCTGTGGAATATGCGAAAAGATTTTACCCGTCAACCAGGGGAGCACATCGTCACCTGGTTACTCCGATGCTGGGACAATGGGGCCGATGGTCACGAACTAGAAGGTACAGAAGCCAAGCAGCTGGGATCACTTGCTAGAGAAGGGGGAATTGACAATGCAATTGCAAGAGAGAAAAAGTCCCTCAGCCTTTGGAGGAGGCTCTTGGCAGCTGTGAAAGAAAGGTTTCCGTACAAGGATGATGTTACGAGTCGTTCGGCCAAGTGGACTACTATAGACAAAGGCATCCAGTCTCTGAGGGAATCAGCCATTGTAGAGATGATCTATCACATCAAGCCAAATAACGGGGATACACCTATAGATCCAGATGAAGTTGAATGTACACGACCCATGTGGCGAAAACTTACACGGAATGCACCGTCATCATATGCCCATTCATTGGCAACAGTGACCTGGAATGACATAGTACCACTAACAGTGGATGAAATGGTTCATAAACTCCGAGAGTTCGAAGACAATCTCACTCCTTCCATCATCTCAGCTGTGGAAAAACTGTCCCAGGACCTCGAAAAATTGAGGGACGATGTATCTGATTTATCCAGCTCCTCACGTGTACCAACACACGTCTCAGCTATTAACAAAAGGCGTCCTATTGTTCAAGAGGGGAGATACAGAAGGTATACGCCACGGGGTACCCTATGGTTTTACCTGCTGGATCACGGAGAAGACATGACAAAGTGGGATGGAAAACCTACTTCAGCTTTGGAGGAACGGGTGAGTGAACTGAAGAGGGGAGCAAGGGCCAAGACTGATCGTCCCATGAGAGCTACGGCTTCAGTCTCTGGTGAGCAGTTTCCCAGATGGAGTGGAAGAGCTGATTTTACTCCAGCTCCTGTGATAATGAAGAATAATCCCTTTCAACACGACTTAAGTGTCCAATGCTGTGACGACCATTAGAGGGGCCCTGCCTCCAGCCAGGTGGAGGTAGGGGACAATCGGATTTACTGGACTGTGTGGATCAGATGGCCTGGCACATCAGTCCCACAGAAGTATAAGGCTCTAGTAGATACCGGTGCACAGTGTACCCTGATGCCATCAAGCTGTCAAGGGGTGGAACCCATCTATATTTCTGGAGTAACAGGAGGATCCCAAGAGTTGACTGTGCTGGAGGCTGAAATCAGCCTGACTGGGAGGGAATGGCAAAAGCACCCTATTGTGACTGGTCCAGAGGCTCCATGCATCCTCGGCATAGACTACCTCAAGAGAGGGTACTTCAAAGACCCAAAAGGGTACCGGTGGGCTTTTGGTATTGCTGCTTTGGAGACTGAGGAAATTGAGCAGCTGTCCACCTTGCCTGGTCTCTCAGAAGATCCCTCTGCTGTGGGGTTGCTGAAAGTTGAAGAACAACAAGTGCCAATTGCGACCACAACAGTGCACCGGCGTCAATATCGCACCAACCGAGACTCCCTGATTCCCATCCATCAGTTGATCTGTAGACTGGAGAGTCAGGGGGTGATCAGCAGGACCCGCTCACCCTTCAATAGCCCCATATGGCCAGTGCGAAAGTCTAATGGAGAATGGAGACTAACAGTAGACTATCGTGGCCTGAATGAAGTCACACCACCATTGAGTGCTGCCGTACCGGACATGCTAGAACTTCAGTATGAACTACAGTCAAAGGCAGCCAAGTGGTATGCCACGATTGACATTGCCAATGCATTTTTCTCAATTCCTTTGGCAGCAGAGTGCAGGCCACAGTTTGCTTTTACTTGGAGAAGTGTCCAATTCACTTGGAACCGACTGCCCCAGGGGTGGAAACACAGCCCCACCATTTGCCATGGACTGATCCAGACTGCACTGGAACAGGGGCAAGCTCCAGAACACCTGCAATACATTGATGACATTATTGTGTGGGGCGATACAGCGGAAGAAGTCTTTGAGAAAGGGAGGAAAATAATCCAAATCCTGCTGAAAGCCGGTTTTGCCATAAAACGGAGTAAGGTCAAGGGACCTGCACAGGAGATTCAATTTTTGGGAATAAAATGGCAAGATGGACGTAGACAGATCCCCACAGATGTGATCAACAAGATAACAGCAATGTCTCCACCAACTAATAAGAAAGAAACGCAAGCTTTCTTGGGTGCAGTGGGGTTCTGGAGAATGCACATCCCAAATTACAGTTCGATTGTAAGCCCTCTCTATCATGTGACCCGGAAGAAGAATGATTTTAAATGGGGCCCTGAGCAGCAACAAGCCTTTGAGCAAATTAAACGCGAGATAGTTCATGCAGTAGCCCTTGGACCAGTTCGGACCGGACCAGATGTAAAAAATGTGCTGTACACTGCAGCTGGGGAGAACGGTCCTACCTGGAGCCTCTGGCAGAAAGCTCCAGGGGAGACTCGAGGTCGACCCCTTGGCTTTTGGAGTCGGGGATACAAAGGATCTGAGGCCAGCTATACCCCAACTGAGAAAGAGATACTGGCAGCGTATGAAGGGGTTCGAGCTGCTTTGGAAGTGATTGGCACTGAAGCACAGCTCCTCCTGGCACCCCGGCTGCCCGTGCTGGGCTGGATGTTCAAAGGCAGGGTCTCCTCTACACATCATGCAACTGATGCTACATGGAGTAAATGGGCTGCACTAATTACACAACGAACTCGAATAGGAAATCCCAGTCGTCCAGGCATTCTAGAAGTCATCATGGACTGGCCAGAGGGCAAAGATTTCGGAATGTCACCAGAGGAGGAGGTGATGCGCACTGAAGAGGCCCCACCATATAATAAACTGTCAGAAAGTGAAAAGCAGTATGCCTTGTTTACTGATGGCTCTTGCCGTATTGTGGGAAAGCATCGGAGATGGAAGGCAGCTGTATGGAGTCCTGGACGACAAGTTGCAGAAACTGCTGACGGAGAGGGTGAATAGAGTCAATTTGCCGAGGTGAAAGCCATCCAGCTGGCCCTGGACATTGCTGAACGAGAAAAGTGGCCAGTACTTTATCTCTATACTGACTCATGGATGGTGGCAAATGCCCTGTGGGGGTGGTTGAAGCAATGGAAGCAGAGCAACTGGCAACGCAGAGGTAAACCCATCTGGGCTGCTGTACTGTGGAAAGATATTGCTGCCAGGGTGCAGAACCTGGTGGTGAAGGTACGTCATGTAGATGCCCATGTACCCAAGAGTCGGGTCACTGAGGAACACCAGAACAACCAACAAGTGGATAAAGCGGCTAAGATTGAAGTGGCTCAGATGGACTTAGATTGGCAACATAAAGGTGAATTATTTTTGGCCCGGTGGGCCCATGACACTTCAGGCCATCAGGGCAGAGATGCAACATATAGATGGGCCCGTGATCGAGGGGTGGACTTAACAATGGACACTATTGCCCAGGTTATTCATGAGTGTGAAACATGTGCTGCAATTAAACAAGCCAAGCGGTTTAAAGCCTCTTTTGTATGGAGGACGATGGTTGAAGTATAAATATGGGGAGGCCTGGCAGATTGACTATATCACACTGCCACCAACCCGCCAAGGCAAGCGCCATGTGCTTACCATGGTGGAAGCAACCACCGGGTGGCTGGAAACATACGCTGTGCCCCATGCCACTGCCCGGAACACCATCCTGGGCCTTGAGAAACAGATTTTGTGGCGACACGGCACCCCAGAGAGAATTGAGTCAGACAATGGGACTCATTTCCGGAATAACCTTATAGATATTTGGGCCAAAGAGCATGGCATTGAGGGGGGATATCACATCCCCTACCATGCACCAGCCTCTGGGAAAATCGAACGGTACAATGGGCTGTTAAAAACTACACTGAGAGCAATGGGTGGGGGGAGCTTTCAAGCATTGGGATACACATTTACCAAAGGCCACCTGGTTGGTCAACACCAGAGGATCTGCCAACAGGGCCGGCCCAGCCCACTCAGAACTTTTACATATTGTAGAGGGGGACAAAGTTCCCGTGGTGCATATGAAGAATTTGCTGGGGAAGACAGTCTGGGTTATTCCTGCTTCAGGTAAAGGCAAACCCACTCGTGGGATTGCTTTTGGCTCAGGGACCTGGATATACTTGGTGGGTAATGCGGGAAGATGGGGAAGTCAGATGTATACCTCAAGGGGATTTGATTTTAGGGGAAAACAGCCAGTGAACTCAATTGTATGCTGTTGCCTGCTGTGTAATGCTTTTATAGCCCATCAACTAGATGTCTCCAGGTCACGAGCGACTGGCCCTGACTTCCCTCCAGCCATCATCCCAACAGAGAATGAACTTTGAACATCATGGACCGAATGGACTCGGCAGCATAATAGGGATTGGTCCATGCACTAAGAAAATGATTTTTTCCTCTTGGTCTGTATGTATATGGATGTATATATGTGGGAGAGCGATGGTGTATTGAAAATGTGGGATCTGAGCACGACGTGAATGGCATAGAATAAGGGGTGGATAATGTCCTGGGTTCAGCAGTAGCAGTCATGTTTTTCCTTTGTGTTTACTGGTGCAGTGCTGTGTTTTGACTTCTAGCTTGAGAACAGTGTTGGTGAAGCCGATGTTTTCGGTTGTTGCTAAGTGATGTTTACCCTGACCAAGGACTCTGTGAGGCTCATGCTCTGCCAGGGAGGAGGGGAAGCTGTGAGGAAGCAGAGACGGGGCGCCTGACCTGGGCTGGCAGGGGAGGTATTCCATACCACAGCACGTCATGCCCGGGGTGGGGGGGTAACTGGGAGTTACCCGGAAGGACAGGGGCTTCCGGGTGGAACTCGCTTTCTTGGCCGGTGGTATCGTATTCTCTTCCCTTGTTATTTTCCCTTATCATTGTTTTAGCTGATAGTAGCGGTGGTGATTTGTTGCTGGACTGTTCTTGTCTCAACCAGTAGGAGTTGCAGTCTCTCGATCCTCCTCCCTGTTCCTCCGGGAGTGGGGAAGGGGAGAGCCCTGGTGCGGGGGGGGGGGGGGGGGGGGGGGGAGACGGACACGGACCTCGATTGTTGTCAGCTCGGCACCACTCACTGGGAGTGAGTGAACAAGTTACCTGACTGGGTTTAAACCACGGCATTGTGTGTTAGCTACCCTTGAGAAACAGAGCATATCTGTACAGGATTGCCAACAACCTTGATGTCATGAGAGATGTTTTTAGGCTTGTGGGATCTTGCTTATGAGGATGGGGTGGCTTTAGTCTCTGGTCTATTAGCACTGTGGGCCTGAAGCAGCTGGGTCTCCCACCTTATAACAGTCCTCAGGAAGAGTGATTATAAACGTACGGCAGAGGTCAAGAGGTACCAGTGTTCCATCCTACTAAGCAAAAGCCTAAGTAAATCTTAAGACAACACACAGAATTTTGTTGGCACCTTAACTCAATCCACACTGGGAAGGAGATAAAGGATGGTACCATATGTGTGTGATGTGCAACTTGAACTGTACTAAAGCTATGGCTCGCAATGAAAACCAGTAGCAAAAATCTGACTTACTATAGATCCAACAACAAGTTTTTATGCACAATTTTTTTCTATTGCTTTTGTGAATTACCTGTCATTTACTATTTTTCTATTCATTCATAGTATACAGTTGCAGGAATCAATGCTTTATGCCCACTGTGGAAATTTGATGGGAAAAGGCCAGTTCAGTGAAACACCATAAAAACACCAGCAACAAAGATTTAGTATTTTATCTTTGTTTTTGTTTCTTGCTCTGGTTTACCAGATTTAGTTACTTTGTGAGACTCTTTGGTAGATAGCAGAGATCTCCTTGCCAAATCTAGAGGCACAATCAGATTGTCATTCTCAATTTTATCCTCAACAGACTTTCAGCCTTCATCTTCCATCATCTGTGTTCACTGCATATATTAGAATAATACTGTGGCAGTGTTTCTGCAGTGATGCCTGTGTGTTTATGGTCTTCATATGGCATTTGTTAAACATGGCTGCCATAGTTATTTCAACACAATGCAGAAAACATTAGTTTAGTTGTGAACATTGAGTTTCATGGGCTATCGGAAAGAATGGCACTGGAAGAGTTAAAAAAATATGAAAGGCATTTGAAAAGGACTGATACGCTTTATTTGGTCTAATATATTAATTTCAGCACTTAGCAGGTTCATTCAGTGTAGATCAGTGGTACTTCTGCAGCACTTGTGCAAATCATTTGATCTGTCTTTCATGCATTTCATTTTCATTTCTACCATAAGAGTCTAAACCTAATGCACAACAGTACCTAAGTATTAGTTTTGCATGTGGCCAAAAAAAGATAAACTCCTTTCACTCTTTGTGCAAATCAATATTATGGCAGGTAAGATGTCATTTTGTGGCTATTTTGTATACTGTAAAGTACTCTGTATTCTGTATACTATTTCTACAGTAATTTTTTTGCTGTCTTCTGACTGTTTCATGTTTAGTATGACAGATACAAACCACAGAATGGGGATCTATGAATCTCCATCACAGTCGTGTCATACACAGAGAGACGACAGGGTTATCAGCCTCTGATGGTAGAATTAATTTTGTTAACCTTAGATGTAGTGGAAGTAGAAAATATGCAGGTGGTGAATAAATAGTTTGAAGAGATAATAGAATTACTCAGCCTCATTAAATGGCTACACATTGTGCTATTTAGTAATGCACTCAATAGCCAGGTGTCTTGAAGAGCAGGTACAATAGATTATTAACTGTAGGGGGACTGTGCACATAAAGACATAACTGCTAAGGGGATTCAATGCATTCTGCTCACCACCATATGCATAGAGACATAAAACAGTTATTATTACAACATTATCTCAGCTTGTCTAACACAGCTATCCCTATCCTTTCACACAGTCCTCTTTTCTCTGCTTTCTTTTTTTTTTTTTCAGATTCTAAATCTATAAAGGAACATAACAAAATCTTTCAAATTGAAATCTCACACCTCTCCACTCTCTTTAAGAAAGAAACACATGCTATCAACAATACACATTAATCAGTTCTAAATGAAAGTAATAATAATCTGCCATGCTCTTCTGCCTATTATCATAAGTAGCATGAAATGATAATTTAATAGCATGCAGTACTTCACTTCATCAATAAAAGTATCCAAGCAGCAAAGCACAAACACTAACAAGTGTGCAGTGCAGTCAATTCTCATCGCATCCCCAGGACTTGATTCATTTTTCATCAGCTGTAATGCCAGCTTGCCAATTCACAGATGGGAGGAATGAAAGCTGCTACTTCAGCCTCACGAATGTGTGAAAGGGAAAAGGGCTGCCACTCCCTTAGCAGTGCCTGCCTCAAAAGCTGTAATGACCCCGTGGCGTTGCCAGCAGAGACCCCACTATCGTCTTCTGCTGCTACTGTTGTGGTTTTATTCCAGTCCTATACAGCTGCTAAGAACAGCTGTTTCTTCCTTTCCACATCATCTTATCTCACCTTAGAATGAAGATTGTCTCATGTTTGGCTTTTGGAATTGAAAGCACTGCAGCTGCACAGTGGCGCAGTGTGCTGTAGTGTTGCTGACACACATACACTGCTTTGCTGGGACCCCATTTGCAGCTTGGCTGTCCCTCCATCAGGTTATTACTGTGGCTCCCATTCATGCAGGCATTTGTCCTTGTACATACTGCTTTAACAGGTGAAAACTTTCATCCAGATGGAGCTGGCTGGAAATTCTCTATCAAAATGTTCTATAGAAAATGAAGTTTCCACAGCATGATGTTTATCCACAACATCATGTTTACCATGATAAAAGATCTTGCCCAAACTGAAACAAAACGGAAGCATTTTCTTACAAGGAAGTAGTGACTTGTTATCTGCTCCACGTGTCTCCTCAGGGAAGACTCTGTCCTTCGAGGTTTATTGCTCTTTCCTTAGCTTTGACTGACAGTCCCCATATTGGAGATACAGCCCAGCTCATAGAACCACAGAGGTGAAGGCAGCAGTAGGCATTGAAGCCTCTGTGTGGCATCCTGGCAGCTCCATAAACACTGCATCAGGTGAAAATGTAAATATTTCCACATTACAAAACTGATTATTCTTTTTTAACACTGACAGCCCTGCAAACAATTTGTCAGCACATTTTAATATTTTAGGGTTGTCAATACATTATACATCATATTAATATAGGAGGACAAAAAACTTGACACCAGAATCACATATTAATTTTAACTTTGATGACTAAAACCATGCCAATGTGTCTACTTCAGTAGCATTCTACAAGTTCCTATGTATACAGGAACATTGCGGTAACCAGCTCAGAAGAACAGTATGGTGTTTATTTAAGTGTTGGGATTTTGGCTGCATATAACCTTTTCCAAAAAAGCTGCACAACAGCTTAGAGTGAGTTCATGTCTCCCCTGACATTTACATGTGCCTGTAAATGAACCATCTAGGAAATTCCAGGCAGAGATCTTTCTTGTAATCCTACAAAAGAATTGAATGATAAATGCAATAATAAAAGTAAGGAAAATTAGGAAGATACACTCATAACCGAGGAAAGTTACAGGAAAGTGGAGGAAAAAAAATAAAGAAAATGACTTTCAGAAGTTCAAAAGCCATCCTTCCCACAGAACTATAACAGGCCCATGTTATCTATCTCACTGTTAATTAAAATTTATGTTGCAGTTGCTAGAAGATGCTTTTTCCTCACCAGCTTTTAACAACAAAAACACGGAAAGAATAATACAATTAAAAAACCTGGAAGTTCTAAAGCTAAATTTTGCCCATTTTAAATTTTCACTTAGTCCATATCTAGTAAGACTGAAAAATAATATTATCCTTTAAAGAAGTACTAACAACATTTTATGTTCTCAAGCTGCAGACAAGCTACAACTGCTTCCATATTCAATTACAATCTGTCATGTACACCATCCAACACAGTCTATGCTATGTTCACGTCAGGGCTGTTGACATGATTTCTAATGTGTTGAGTTGTTCCATGCTTGGGTTTTGGTTCTGATGAACAGATCTGCAAGATCTAAAGCTGAATAATGCTTTTTCAAAAACCTCATTGTCTTCTTCCTATATTAGTGCTAGTAGCTGTGAAGTGTCAAATCACCATACTGCCTAGCAATTCAACCAGTAAGTAGAGCTTATTTTCTATTGCTGGTTGAAAGGAAATTCCCACAAGATTTTGGTATGTGAAAGGCTGGACAACAGTACTCAAAAATATAAGAATGGGTTTAATATGCTTGGAAAAGGGCATATGTGACTATATTACTAAACTGCACATAAAGCTATAGAATGACTTCATAAACCCTGAAATGAGTACTGTGAACATTTCAATTCCTTTTATCACTCAACCACCTGGTAAGCCCAATAGTTAACCCAAACTTTTGGTGGGATGAGAAAAGAATATTTCTTCTGGAAAGCCATTCTTGCACACTGAATATGTAAACAGGTGGTTGTGTCAAGTGGAAAATAACTATTTTGTGACAACTTTTTTCTGTGCCATT
Source organism: Pezoporus flaviventris (assembly GCF_033815535.1). NCBI lineage: Eukaryota > Metazoa > Chordata > Aves > Psittaciformes > Psittacidae > Pezoporus > Pezoporus flaviventris. Next base: position 37,849,931 of record NW_026892555.1, read on the forward strand.
CTCTTATAGTGGTACAAACTTTGTTATATATAATGACATATTATTGAAACACCAAACTGCTTTCAGCAGTCACTACAATTCTCTTTTTACTTCACATCTCCATCATATGACTCTGATTTTAAAATGAGAATTTATAACAGACAACTCTTTTTTTCACTGTCAGTTTAACACTCCCTGCCTTGGTGACTTCAACACTAAGCAATCTTAGCTAATACTTAATGTTGTTGTTTCAGGTTATTTTTAGGTTTCTTTAAAAAGAAATTGCTTCAAACTGTGATAGTTAATAGTTACCAGATTCCACTGGGAAGAATGACTCATCATTTAGTGCTGATTTTAATACTTGGGTTTTGGATGAAGTCCACCTGTGGTTTACTGAAGAAGTGCCTTGCTGACATCACTTTTATCAGATTGTTATGGCAAATTGTACACCAATGTACCAACTCTACTTGTTGTTGTTCTGTGACACTATTAAAATCATAGAATCATTTAGTCTAGAAAAAGACAGATTATTACTACAAATAATCCCTTTAAAGCTGTCTCTTCTTTTAATTACTTAGTGATTAGATTTAGCCATTCTCCTGAAGGAAATGTTCTGCCTAAGCTACAGCAATTATTTTTTCAAACATATTTCATTGGAGAAATCTACCGCTGTGTTATTGAACCCAGTGTATAACACTGAGAATTTTCTGGTTTGTATGCATACATTGATATAGCTAATTTGTGGAGATTTTTACACTAACTGAAGAAGTGGAACAGAAACATGTTTGAAACAGCACATCAATGACAGACAAAAAATAAATCTAATAACGTGTTACTTTTCAGCTGAGATCCACCCATTATGTGGAATATGCTGATGATGTAAAAACAGCCCCTTAACATTGCTTTCCCTCTCCAACTTGTAAAAAAAAAAAATAAAAAAAAGAGCCCCAAACAAACCCGAAGCCAAAAAGCCATGTTGAAAAAGTTGCTAAGGAAATATAAGGAAGTTGAATTGTAGCAGAGGCACTGTCATGTTTATCCTGGCTCCTGCCTTTATGATTATTGCAATGGGCCTGTGTGTGTTTATATTGGTCTGTACACAGAACAGACGAAGAAAAATTGCTATGTACTCTGACAAAAGGGAAAACTACAGCACACTTCCTTTACTTTCTCCAGCAACTGCCATTCTCATGAGCTAGAAGAATCATCTAAAATAGTAGTAGGTGAATTCCCTGTACCCAGACTAATGGGCAAAAAGTTTGTGTAAGCCAGTTTATTTAGGTCTAAGAATTTGTATAGTATCTGCGTGACTTTCAGTACTCTTTCAGTATGTATAAGAGTCATTGGAAACCTCTGAGAATAAGGTCAGGGTATATGAGCACGTATAAGTGACTGTATTTGTTCATGTTTGATGCAGTAACCATCAAACTTTTGCTGTTCTGCTTCTATTTTATAATCTTGCTCTGCTCTGAATATTTCTTTTCTTCTGAGGCAATCAGTTGTTTGCCCATGAAGACCCACTTTAAAAGTCCATATGCTCATGTACACAAGTTGCCTGCTGCTTTAACACAAGTGTTATTTAATGCACACAGCACAGCTACTGCAAGCCATGTAGCTATTTAGCACTTCTGATATTTTTAATTCATTTGTACTCTTGCTAGCTCTTCACAGTGGAATGTACTCCTTCACATGTGTGGTTGCAACCATAGCAGTAAGTTAATACAAGTACAGAAGCAATTGGAGTTGCCCACCATGAAAGAAAAAAATGGATATTTTGGCTTCTTACTTGAGGTCTTTATTGCACATAATGCTGGCTGCTTTGTCAAGCTTTCAGTTTTTTAATGCTGCCATGAAAGACATCCTGTCATTTTCAGGTAGGCAACAGTTTCCAGTAGAAAGGATCCATCCCTCTGTGCCTTTCTGGCTTAGACTACTTTGATTTCCTGATTCTTTCCTTCTTTTCCAGTGCTATCATCAGAGGATGTCAGTGTTAAATGTAATGCCTGTTTTTTTCATGACATTAGCACCATTAAAAGTAGCTTCTCAGGAACAACTCATTGCTTTCTCCCAGGCGGTCAAGTAAGTAGTGCCACAGTACAGATTCTCTCAGATTGTGAAATAATGATTTTCAGACTCCATGCAGAAAGTAGAACCAACAGAAAAATCATCAATAAAATATAATTTTAATCATAGAATGGTTTGGGTTGGAAGGGACCTTAAAGATCATCTAGATCCAATCCCCCAGCAACAGGGTCCACTAGACCAGATTTCTCAAAGCCCTATCCAAACTCTTTCAGTTTAAAGCCATTAACCCTTCCCCTATTTCTCTATACCCTTATAAAAAGTCTGTCTTCAGATTTCTTGTAGGCCCCTTTTAGGCACTGGAAGGCTTCTCTAAGGTCTCCCTAGAGCCTTCTCTTCTCCAGGCTGAGCAAATCCAACTCTCTCACCCTGTCTTCATAGGAGAGGTGCTCCAGCCCTCTGATCAGCCTCATGGTCCTCCTCTGGACTCACTCCAACAGGTCCACATCCTTCTCATGTTGGGGGGTCCAGAGCTGAATACAGTACTCCAGGCGAGGTCTCATGAGAGTGGAGTAGAAGGGGAGAATCACTTCCCTTAACCTATTGGCCACACTCCTTTTGATGCAGCCCAGGATGTGGCTTTCTGGGGTACATCACACACTGTCGGTTCACATTGAGCTTCTCATCAAGCAACATCCCTGAGACTTTCTTCTCAGGACTGCTCTCAAAACATTCTCCACCCAGCCTGTATTTGTGCTTGGGATTGCCCCAGCCTATGTGCAGGACTTTGCACTTGTCCTTGTTGAACTTCCTGAGGTTCACATGAGTCCAGCTTTCCAGGCCGTCAAGGTCCCTCTGGATGGCATCTTCTCCCTCCAGCACAAAGCTTGGTGTCTTCAAGAAGACTTGCTGAGGTGCACTCTATCCCACCGTCTGTGTTGCCAACAAAGATGTTAAACAGCACTGGTCCCAGTACCAACCCCTGAGGTTGATGCAGGACAGTGTCAAATGTTTTGCACAAGTCCAGGTAGATGATGTCTGTTGATCTTCCCTTATTCACCACTGCTATACCCCGGTAGTAGTAGGCCACCAAATTTGTCAGGCACAACTTGCCTTTAGTGAAGCCATGTTGGCTGTCATCAATCACTTCCTCATGTCCTTGTGCCTTAGCAAAGTTTCCAGGAGGATCTGCTTCATGATCTTTCTGTGCACTGAGGTGAGACTGGCCTGTGGTTCCCCAAGTCTTCTTTTGTTGTTTTTAAAAGTGGGGGATTATGTTTCCCTTTTTCCAGTCGGTGGGAACTTCACTGGAATGCCACAGCTTCTCAAAATGTGAGGGCTAGAAGCTTAACCACTTCGCCAGTTCCCTGAAGATGCCTCTCATCAGGTCCCATGGACTTGTGCATAAGGTTCCTTAGATGTTCTCAAACATGATCTTCTCCTACAGCAAGCAGTTCCTCATTCTCCCAGTCCCAGCCTTTGCCTTCTGCAACTTGAGCGGTGTGGCTGGAACACTTGGTGGTGAAGACCAAGGTAAAAAGTCATTGAATACCTCTGCCTCCTCCATGTCCTATGTGTCCAGGTCATCTGCTTCCTTCCAGAGAGGGCCCACATTTTCCCTAGTCTCCTTTTTATCACCTATATACCTAAAGAAGGGGTATTTTTTTGACCTTGACATCCTTGGTCAGATTTAAATCTATCTTTAGGTCTCCTGACCAGATTCCTGGCTGCTTGGACACAATTTCTCTGTATTCCTCCCAGGCTACCTGTCCTTGCTTCTACACTCTAGGCTTCCTTTTCGTGCCTGAGTTTGTCCCGGAGTTTCTTGTTTATCCAAGCAGACCTCATGGCATTTTTGCCTGACTTGCTCTTTGTTGGGTGCATCACTCCTGGGCTTGGAGAAGGTGAATTAATATCCTTGAATATTGACCAGCTTTCTTGGGCCCCTCTTCCCTCTAGGGCTTTGGAGGGATCCCATGGTTCTCTACCAAGCAGATCCCTCAAGTCCAATGTCTGGTCTCCTAAAGTCGATGGAAATGTTTGGGTCAAACAGGGACTCTCATCCACAACCGTTCTGGTGTTGTAATGAGGCTTCATTACAAACACAAAACTTGTTCCATAAGTAAATAGAGGGGAGTTGTCATCCTCTGTAGAGTAACGCCTTTTTATCACTCCCACATATCCTTGTTGGACCAAAAAATAAAGACAAAAATCTCCAATGAATGAAAGCTTTGCCAAGTTTGGTTTGACAGCAAAAGTAGGTTCAGTGATAAGGTCCCAGCTGCTGCCTTGCCCTGTTCTAGCTGACAGAGCCACAATAGAAAAATAGACACCTCTGTGCTAGACTAATGGGAAGACTGATCGTGTTAAAAATCTGAGCCCAAATGCTAGAAGAAAAATAGCTGTTAGGTTTTATAAAATAAAGTCAGTGCTTTATTATTTTTTTTCATCAGTCTTGTTTTTGACAGAACTGCTGTCAATAAAATGCTGTGAGCACTCTGAACAAAACCTATTTCTTGAGGAATGTTGGTCAAACTTTTCTTTTATAAAAGGAAAATATATCTCCCAAGAATACAAGAAACAGTTAAAGTAATATGATGGCAGGATGGCAACCTGTGTAAGGTTCATCATTCCCAAACAAGCTCTGTGCTGTTGCTTTTTTAGCTTTGATCTCGCATTTTTGCTTCTTCATTACAAGGACTCTTTACTATCACGTATGAATGTACTGAATAGTAGGGTGGTATAAAGATGTTCAAAATGGTTTTCACCAAAGGCTAGTGCTGTCTTTCATTTTGAAATCCCACTCTGAAAGCTAGTTACAGACCACCTGTCTAGCCCAAATAATCAGCACCTTGTCTCCCAAGGAGTGCACTGCTATGCACTCCTTTTTATATTTGCTCATATGTGTGTGTGCCCATGGTTCTCAGTTCCTTACACAGAGATGCTCATGAATTTCTAATCAATAAATTCACTTCTGCAAAGCTGTTCTCTTGCTACGAGAAACACAGAAAAACTTTTGGGAGGCTACCAGCACATAATTTTTTTTCACTGTGAGTATTAGAAGTAGTTCAGTCACGTGAGAATACAAGCATGCTTAAAACAACTCTAAACACAGCATTTCCTCTGTAATGGGTCTGGACTGAAAATCCATTCAATTTGGATTAACTGGGTAGTATAGACTTACACTTAAATCACATCTTGCTTTTAACTTGCTAGCTTGAGTGTCAGTGCAAGCTAGCGATAATCTGATCACCTGGAATTTGGTATCCTGTGCAAAATTTTTCCAGGAAGAGTTAAATACTTTGAAAAGCTGCCCTTGCTAAAGTCCAGCTATCTCAGCTACATAGGAACAAGCATGTTAATTACTTTTAAAGATGGAACTAATGTACTTCTACATTACACTTCAGTCCCAGTGAATTCTGTAGAAAGTCATTGCATGCATATGTATCATTTATAAGGGAAGCATACGCAATATAAAATCATTAGCTCCTGGCACAAGAAACCACTGGATTCAGCAGTACCTGCATAGTTAGTAGCATTCAAAAATCTGTACTGTTGAAATTAGTTTACTCAGAACCATGTTTGCAAACCTGAGTGCTCAATCCAATACACTTAGTTCCTAAACCTTCATTTCTATTAAACAAAAAAAGAAAAAAAATCTGCATTTGCTATTGCAGTGTTTACTTTTGAACCTGTGCCTTTGATGGTTTATTTCAGTGATTCTCAAAGTCTTTGAACTATGCATGCTTGCCATCATTTTTTTGATTCAGCATTATACAAAGGTGGCATTGTTCTACAACCCACTGAAGACCATTTGTGGCTACAGACCACAGTTCAGGATCTGATGGTTTATTCTCCTGAAAATAACTTTGTTGTATTTGTGTAGTCTGCTGGGATAGAGAATTGATGACTTTGTTAATGGCTGTTGCCAGATGTTTAGTCTCTGTATTTTCATATGCTTTGTTTTGGAGCTAATTACCTACAAGATAGTTCAGTTTTACAAAACTGTTGCCAACCAACAAAGAACAGCATGCAAATGATGGTATGGCAAAAGATGTTATGCTGGTTGTAGCTCAAGACCAGGCTTTTAATGACTAAAGCACCTGGACTCTTGGAGCATCAGACCAACACAACTGCTCATTTCCAGAAACACTCTTCTTCAGTTCAACATAAGCTACTCCTCAAAAATTTAATTTCCAGTGAAATTTATACTCTTATCTAGAAAATAATTCTTCTGGAGATAAATAACAGAACCATTATTGAGCAAACAGTAGGAAATGCAGTTTTGGTTGTTAGTGCATTTTGCACTTTGAGACGTAAGTTTTGGTTAAGAGAAGAAATGCTCTCTTATTTATTGCCTGACCATTTAAAATGAAAAGTATGGATAGTTGCATCTTTGATGTGCAACTTTTGTATTTTTTCTATGTTTTAAAAGGTTTCAAAATAAAGGACTACACATTAATTTCTTTCATTTTTGTTATTTATTTTTGTAAGCTGCTAAAGCTGTGCTTTATTTATTGCAAGTCATCCATACATAATTCTCTGTAGCTTAGAAAACTGCATCTAACATTTTCACCCCAACTTTATAAATTGCATTGATTTATTTCTGTCTCTGAGGCCTACAACCATTTATTACAACAACAAAACATCCTCCAATTCTGGTGATCAAGGAACAAAGTCTACTCATTTACTGTGTAGTGAGAATTGACAGATGGCCAAATAGGGTGATAGATTTGATTTTAATGTGTCTTAAGAGAGTAAATGAACCAAAGGCAATCTTCATCTCATGTGAAAAGTTGGATATTTGTGTGGCTTTTCTGCAACAGTGAGGTGCAATCCTCAGAGCACTTCATTGATTTTCCAGTCAACCATGACCACTCAGATGGCAAAAAGCAGGGTCAAAGAATTTCTATAAAGGGTTTTTTTTTTTACTGTTTCTCTGGAACTGCACAAACAAGCCTGAATGTACATAACATAAAACAATCTTCAGTGTTTTGTGGGTTTTTTTTTTCCTCCTGAAAAATCTCTACAGGTTTCACCTTATGCATTTTTACTTTCACATCCTATGAAGAGGTCCTGTGAAGAGAATCATTTACATCATAAAGATAATGAGGATAAAATTTCCTCACATCTCCCCACATGTTATTTTAGCATATATCATTGATAACAAAGCACTTTGCATTTCTTGCTTTAAGCTTTGATCAGTGATAGATTCCCTGTTTCAGGACATGGAATAACACATGGAACAGTGCAGAGAAGCCAAAATTCAGTAGATTACAGTAGTTTTTCCATGCAGTAAGAACATAATATAATTGTAAGTAAGTCCTTACACATCATTAGAGACACAAAATGTAATTGCACAGTCTGTGTCAAATAGGGTTAGTATGTTAGTTAGATCTCAGTGTGTTTGGGGATTGGTAAAGAATCTCTGAGGTGGACTTGAAAGTTACCATGTAGGAGCATAAACACTTCCAGCTACAGCCAGCAGTATCTCAGAAGCAGTGGATATAACATCAATTTAGGATTTGAGTGGTAAGCAGAAGTGAAAATATTTACAATCTGATCTTGAACCAGTTCATGGTTTTGTACAGTGAAATATGGATTGTGAGCTATAAGAGCTATAATTTTTCAAATAGATGGCATGTCACATCATACCTCTTTAAAAATGGGGGTCATATTTCCCCTTTTGCAGTCAACAGGAACTTCCGTCAGACTGCCATGACTTCTCAAATATGAGAGATAATGGCTTGGCATATTTAGTAATGGTTAGTATTTTGCTTGTGTCTGGTATAATCTTCTATTTTCTCACAGCTTGAGCAGCTAACATAAAATCCTCCCATTTTATGATCCTTTCACTAGCTGGAGATGTAGGATAACTATTTTTCTCTTGGTCTGTGAAACGAATTTGGACATCTCACATTTCATATATGCAAAACTTGATTTTTAAGATTACTTCTTATTTCAAAATTGAGGACAGTAATTTGAACTTTGGAGATGAGTATTGATACCCAGAAATAAATTTGTCTCTAATTATTTGCCTGCAAATCAGGCTAAGTCACCTAAAGGACAGTCCATAATCTTTTCTAATTACCAGTCAGAAGACTACAGCTATCAAAGTGTACTATTGGTGAAGTAAAATTTCTGCACTTATTTTCTTCTGATCCTCATTTTTCTGCTCATCCCTCTATAATAATAATATACATTTTAATTCGTCTGGATTTTGAAAGAAAATTATATGTGCAAAAAATTTCCTTTTTGCACTGAACTCTTTACAAAAACAAAGCTCAGAAGAGCTTTGGATCAGGTTCTATGTGGTTCCAGCAAGAGACTGAAAAAAAGCAATGAAAGTTTCAGTTTAAATTCTTAAAGAACATATTATCATGAAAAATAAAAGAAAAGAAGTTGCTCTTTTCTTTAAATACTGTTTCACTACTGCAAAAGTCAAAATCACTCAAAAAATAAATACTGCTAAAATCTAGGAAGTACTTTTCTTCCTAAAAAAAACCCTCAAATATTCCAAACCTGTCATACATCCAAAATATAACCTGATTACAAAGAAATTAAAGTTAGTAGAATAGCCATCTGCTTTGTCTGCCGTTCAAGTACCTCTAATGGTACAGGTGTGTGTTCTTGGTTTTTTGCAAATACACTATGTATTGAACATATGGAGCTGTCTCTCTTACATTGAGTGTTTTATTTTATTGTACTGTAAAACTATTTAAGAAGATAATTATTCATTTATTTATTTTTAAAACAAATATTTCCCTTTTAGGAAGGGAATTCAAGTAAGGGCACTTCATGGAACCAGAATTCTGGACTTGACTGCAGTGGGACCATGATCCTCACTAAGTGGTACCACATGTAATTTGAGTTGAGGAAAAGGATATGTTAATTTTCATATGGTTTTGTAGCAATACCTTAAATATGCTATTGGTGAAGGCCACTAGTCAAAACAGCTATATTTCCTTAATATGGGTGACACTTGTGCTGTTCAAATGCACCATATCCGTTGGGAAAGCTCCTGAGTTATGATAATTGGACATTCATTCTACCACCTGGATCCTTGAGGACACTGTAAATAAAGTCTGTGGAGTTTTTTTCCTGAAATATCCTGCTTTCTCTCTGGAAACAAAATTAAAAGGAATAAAGAAAGGCAGAAAGGCGAACAGGGTAGAAGGCAGGAAGGCAGGTACGAAGAGATTATGCAGCTTTTGAACAAACTGAAGCTTATGAATGACAATGTCTTCATTTCCAAGTTCACAGAACTTGTGGCAATTCTGGAGGCTATGGGGGCAATATCCACCATGGCCAACTTTCAGGCTTAAAAGACACACAAGGAATGTAGATATGACATGTCAAGTACCCTAAATTTTTGTCACTTTGGTTCACAGAAGAATCTAAAATCCCAGGACATGTACACTGGATCCCCATATATTCTAAGAAAAGAGTACACTACTTAAACCAGTGATAGGAAGTTCTTGGCTGTCAGGCACTTCAATGCTCTTGCCTAAAATCTTTTTTCTAAAATCTAGTGGCTGCATCTGCCCATTCAAGTATGGAAGTGAAGTACCTGAGATCACCTACCAGACCATGCTTAGAGTTCTCATACAAGACGTAAGAGACCTGCATTCAGTTCATTCCTCTGTCTCTGTGAGTTTGATCACACATGTCCCACAGAAGCGTTGTAGCCAGAGACTGTTAAAGTATTAAATACTAGTAAGAGTAATCAAAATTGGAGTTTCTCCATGTGTCCTACTGAAACTTCTGTTTTGTGCAGAATAATCATTACTGAGCTGAGTACAAAAAGTGCCACTGTACTCTGTATTCAAAGTTCTGTAATGAATAACAAAGAGACAAAAATTAATGGGAGCAGACACCAGAATCCAGAGTTTCATTTTCTCAAGTGAACCCTTTGATCCGTAGGAAAAACTGCTTTGAGTACGCCCACCAGATAAGGCTCTAAGCAGACAGGGCCAGCAAACAGGGCAAGTTTACACATGTCAACGATGATAGATGAGTAAAATCAAATTATGACAAAAATCAGGAAGAAGATAGAAGAGCTTCTAGTCTTCAAGAATCCCATGACAACTCCTTCTGCCCCAGCTGTGAATATTTTGTCACTGGTAAATCAGAGCAAACAGCAATTTGAAAGGAAAAATTAGGTAAGACTGGGTGAATTACGCAGAGTAATGTCTCAACAAGTCAGATGAATCATGAGAAAAGACACTCAGGAACGGACTTAGGTGACAAAACCGTAGACACTATAGACGCCTCCAAAAATTTTAGTCTTGTAGACTCCTTTTATCAATGACGGAGAAATCCAGCCACAGGTCCTGAAGGAGCTGGCAAATGAAGTTGATAAGCTGCTGGCCATCATATTTGAGAAATCATGGCAGTCAGGTGAAGTTCCTGATGACTGGAAAAAGGGAAATATAACCCCCATTTTCAAGAAGGGGAAAATGGATGACCCAGGGAATTACAGACCAGTCAGTCTCACCTCTGTGCCTGGCAAAATCTTGGAGCAGATTCTCCTGGAAGGCATGCTAAGGCACATGAAAATCAACAAGGTGCGTGGTGAGAGCCAGCATGGCTTCACTAAGGGGAAATCCTGCCTGACCAATTTGGTAGCCTTCTATGATGGGGCTACAGAACTGATGGACAGGGGCAGAGCAGCTGATGTCATCTACCTGGACTTGTGCAAAGTGTTCGACACTGCCCCACACGACATCCTTGTCTCTAAATTGGAGAGACATCAATTTGATGGATGGACCACTCGGTGGATAAAGAACTGCGTGGATGGCAGCACAAAAAGAGTTGTGGTCAATGGCTCAATGTCTGGCTGGAGACCAGTAACGAGTGACGTCCCTCAGGGATCAGTGTTGGGACCGGTCTTGTTCAACATCTTTGTTGGTGACATGGACGGTGGGATTGAGTGTGCCCTCAGCAAGTTTGCCGATGACACCAAGCTGTGTGGTTCGGTTGATACGCTGGAGGGAAGGAATGCCATCCAGAGGGACCTTGACACACTTGTGAGGTGGGCTGATGCCAACCTCCTGAAGTTTAACCATGCCAAGTGCAAGGTCCTACACCTGGGTTGGAGCAATAACAGGCACAGCTACAGGTTGGGCAGAGAAGAGATTCAGAGCAGCCCTGCAGAGAAGGACTTGGGGGTGTTGGTCAATGAGAAAATGAACATGAGCCGGCTTCAGTGTACGCTTGCAGCCCAGAAAGCCAACCGTATCCTGGGCTGCATCAAAAGCAGCATGACCAGCAGATCGAAGGAGGTGATTCTGCCCATCTACTCTGCTCCTGTGAGACCTCCCCTGGAGTATTGTGTGCAGTTCTGGTGTCCTCAACATAAAAAAGGACATGGAACTATTGGTACAAATCCAGAGAAGGGCCACGAGGATGATCAGGGGACTGAAGCGCCTCCCGTATGAAGACAGGCTGAGAAAGTTGGGGCTTTTCAGCCTGGAGAAGAGAAGGCTGTGTGGAGACCTCATAGCAGCCTTCCAGTATCTGATTTTAGGGGGCCTATAAAGATGCTGGGGAGGGACTTTTCATTAGGGACTGTAGTGATAGGACAAGGGGTAACGGGTTAAAACTTAAACAGGGGAAGTTTAGATTGGATATAAGGAGGAAATTCTTTCCTGTTAGGGTGGTGAGGCTCTGGAATGGGTTGCCGAGGGAGGTTGTGAATGCTCCATCCCTGGCAGTGTTCAAGACCAGGTTGGACGAAGCCTTGGGTGATATGGTTTAGTGTGAGGTGTCCCTGCCCATGGCAGGGGGTTGGAACTTGATGATCTTAAGGTCCTTTCCAACCCTAAATATTCTATGATTCTGTTCTATGTTCTATAAAAATGGGCTCCTCTACAGAGTAGTTTATTTCATCTTCAACTCAGTGTTTTATATATATATGAAATTAATCATGTCCTAAAACAACCTATCTCTCACCCACCCCTAAAGATAGTCTAGGTTCACAAATTTGCATGTATTATTAGTGGTTTGCCAAGGTAGAAACCTGATCAAATCCAGTATGGACTTCTGGACTATAGTGCCTCAGGTAATTAATTGCACTTACGCTCTCTGTCTAAAGTCAGCTTAGCTTAGATAATTAATTTTTATGGTAATTAAACAGGTACTCAATACTTAGGCTCAGGTCAAGTCATACTGTGATCTCCGCACATCAAGAGGCAGAAGTTTTGATAACACACAACCAATGAAATGTCGACATTATTGCTATACCTACTTAGCTATGTCGGTTCCATCTCCCAGTTTAAAGGCTCTACTGTAACCATGGTTTGTTATCAGTTTGTGAGATTGCCACGAGGAGGGATGATCTAACATCATGGAGGAAATGTTTTCATTCTCTCCAACTTATATGCACACTCACAATATTTTTCTTGAAGGTCTCTTTACTGTTATTATTACTGGCATGAAAACATGCATCAGGTTTTCAGTTAAGGTATGCAAAGTGCTTTTTCTCTCCTCCTTGAAAAACTACTCATTCTTGAGGCACTGCCATGGTGAAGACAACATGCTATTTTGTCCTGAAGTGTACTGTACAGTCAGTTACCTGCTCATGCCTTTCAATTTGTCTTAGAGCAAGGTTCTGTTATTCGTTAGGCACAATTCACATATTACTTGGAATTATGCATACTAATGCCCTGAAATTCAGACTAAACAAATGGCAATAATTTTCAACCTCACTAGTTATTTGAATATATCCAATTATTTGCATGGGCAAATGTGTCTGTGTGTATGTGTAATAGTGACTAATAATCCCTATCTTGTTATTGACCCATCATGTACACTCTGATTGAACTCAATAAGAAATGTTCGTGCAGAATAATTGTGAAATCAGACTAAGTATCTAATTAAAATGTAATCTCCAAAAATTAAAAATATAACTACAGAAACACATGCACAAGTTATATTTCCTGAAATTATTGGTTCCAGGTTCTTCATTTTGAAAACTCTTGTACATGCCCATCTTCCTCAATTCTGTGCTTGTGTCTTGCTGTTTAGTGATTTGAATTATATAAAAATAATTTCCAGATTATATTCTAAGTAATACTGGTTTTCCTAAGAACATAGTTCATATCACAATGTATTTGTATCCCAGATAAACTTTGCTCAGATATTCTTTTGGAAATATTCATATAGATATGTAGATGTTAATATTTATTTACTCAACAATAATCTTTACAAATTCTTAACAAGCTGGATGTTAACAGTGTGTAATTTCTCATTTGTTAGTTAATCATCCTGACAAAATGCCTAGCCAGAGAAGTTTCAATAAATCAGTTATTAGCCACAGTAAATACTGGCTTAGAAGGAAACATCCTGATAATAAGCAGAGAATAACACCTTGTTGATAAATGGTAAACAAAAAATCATTCTTATTTTATGTAAAGAAAAAAGGAGACACCTTGTGCATCTGTGAAGCCTGTGTGCTGCATTCAGCGACTCTTCGAGACAGAAGAGCCTGCAAGGGGGAAACTAAACTAGTTGTACAAATGATTTTAAGCTGGTGGGATGCTACCATCCCTCTGTTGGTGGATCACAGTTTATACAATCTTTTAAAAGATTTTGATTTCACTCAACCCACATCTCCAACAATCCTGTTTTTCTTCAGAGACATAAAGCTATTGAACCTTGCTGCTGCCAGTGCTGGAGGAATTTGATGAGCTTTACTTAGAAAAACGAAAATTTAAGAGACAGAGAATAATAGGCCTTAAACGACAACAAGCTAATATTATGAACAAAGGAAACAGATTACTCAAATAAGAGCCAAAGGACTGAGGACTGACAGTGGGGAAAAAGATATTGAAAAGGAGTTGAGAAAATGTTCTGATGATAAACTCAGGAATGGGACACAACGCGCTGAAGCATTGCAACCCTTTTTAGGTAAGCCATAGAGACATAACGAGCCAGTCCTGTAAAATGCAGAGGAGGAATAAAAGCCACATATACACAAAGAGTCTTTTTTTTCACATCTTTAAGGTGATATTTTAGAGTAGAAGGAACAGAAAATGTTAATATAAATGCTACTCCTTCTGCTTTTGTAAAATGACAGTTACCAGGTGTCTCCAAACATGAGCCAATGTAAATGAAGTCTACCCACCCAGAAATTCCTGGGGATGTATAAACTGATGAAAGAACCACAATAAAATACTGGACTCGCTATCATACCTTTGTATAACAGGTACAAATTGCACAGATTTAAAAAATTGAATTAAGTATAGGTTTAAGTCATAAAGTAACTTTCTATGTACTTTCATTCACAGTATCAGCTTTGCTGGAATACATAAATATGCCTAGAAGGAAAGCTGTGTTTACTAGCTAAATCAAAAAGTATCAAAAGGAATGCAACAGAAACAGAACAGCTTTTTGTTAAGCTCTCCCACAAACACAAGCATACGATACAGAACACATAAATTTGTAAGAGGACAATTTAAATTTGCATGTTATTTACTCAGCATAACCACTCCTTTGGAAGCATTAGGATTTCACTTGTATATAAGTACTTACATAATTTAAAAAATGTGTATTATTCACCCAATAGACCATAAAGGCTCCATGCAGAGCAGTTAGAGACATCCAGAACATAATAATGTCTTCGATAAATCTAGTTTGGAGTCATCTGAGTGCATCAGATGATTAAAAAAATATGTACACATGCACATATGTTTGTTTTTTAAACAGTAATAGGGGAAACATTTTCCTTACCCTACATAGCTATCTCAAAACAACAGAGCAGACTTTGTGCTATATTATCCTACCATATGATTATCAGAGTTCTGCATGTATTGAGGGGAAAATGTTATCATAGGATCATAGAATCATGGAATCATAGAATTATTATTCTTAATTTACATTATAGAATTATGCCCAAAAATTAAAGACAATTTTGAGCGATAGAGAACAAATCCTCTAGAACTGCTATATTTCTTTTGGCCCCTGTTATTGTTCATTAGCCCTAAGTATGAACTTCTGCACAGTATGCAGTGACTGTTGAAGTCTTGATGATTCACTAGGTACTGTTCAAATGTTCCATGACATGTAGGGTTATCTGTGCCTGACTTGGGATGAAAAGTTCCTGCAGATGACTGTTAAGAGAGCTGAATTAATATCTTTCAGCTATTAAATATTCTCAACAAACTACTCTCTGAAAATTAAAAGAAGAAGGAATTGCCTGTAAAAGTCTGGCATATAAGACGCAGTTGGATGTCAGAGAATTATGGTTGGCTCACGCTTTATCAAAAAGGAAGAATGAAATAAGAGGTGAAAAAAACGCAAGTCCAAATATGCAAATAAAACATCAAGATTAATTTTCTCAATTTTGATTAAAGTCACTGAGGTACAAAAAAGCTCATCAATAACTGTACCCAATGCACGTTATCTTAAATACAAGGAAAATTACTAAATGCGTCGTACTCCGACAAATTGATGTCTTCAACCCATTTCTCATATGATGAATTCCTACAATGACTTCATGTTGGTTTTGGTGGAATTCTTTTAAGGCCTTATGTTCAAAGGTTCAAACATGCTTTTTTTTCTTCAATATTTTGTTAGTCGTTATCCCAAAAATGTACTTTTATACAACTGCAAAATACCAGTGCTGGCAACACAGTGATGTGACAGCAATTTACCTCTTTCACAATAAGAAAGAATAGTTCAGAGCATCTTTATTAAAACACAGCTGAGATATGAGTACCTTCTTCAGCAATCTGTGTCATAGCACATGCAAGTGTGCACTCAGAAAATGAATAACAGTATATGTCCACTGGTAGAAAGACCTCTGCAAATCAGAGCAGCCCCCATTGTGCCTTTTAAAAAAATTAAAACAAAAACAACCAACTCTCCCCCCCCCCCAAAAAAAAAAACAAACAAAAACCAATACAAAACCCAGGAAAAAAACAGAAGCATAATATTTTGGAAGCATAGTCAGAGTAATGTGAGATTGGGCCTTAAGGAAATTTTTATTCTCATGTGGATGTAAATGTATTCATCAATGCAAAGAAATGCATAGTGTGTTATATACACAATATATTAATAAATAGCCACGCATTAAAAAATAATGAGATTTTCTAAGAAGCAACATCCTGTGGTGTTTAGGGTCATAAAAAAGACAGTAAAGGAAGGTGGGGGGAAGATTATGTGGAAAATCTGATTAAAATACTGAAACCTCATCCTATAAATAAGATAGATACAATAAATATTTCATTTGCTAACTGTAAACAAAAGAACAAGTGCAGTAAAATGTAATTAAAAATGTAAAAGTGTGGGGAGTGATTTATTTTACCTCAGTGATATTAATATTAGAAATGGTATGTAAATAGATATCAAGCTTCTTTTGCAGAAAGTGGAAAATGGCTGTTCATTTTCTATAATGAGCTTTCATCTTTCTTGCTTTTGTTTTAAGTATTTCCACTGATTTATGAATAATGATGCTGTTAGCCATTGGAAAGCTCTATCAAAGCTTCAAGTTCTTGTACTTCCTAACAGATATTACTTACCATTTTTAATGGGGTCTTTTTTGTAAGCCTGGTCAACAGATTTAACACAGAGTGTTTTGGCAGAAATATAGATTGTTTCACACTTCTGGCTTGTCATGTCAAGAGCATGTGGCTTCTTTGTGGTTTGTGAGCCACAGGCCATGACATGAAAAGACAGAGAGGTGTTCTGGCTTCACAGCAGCTGGCACTCCACAGGCACAGCAACTCCTAATGTGCAAAGGACATGCGAGGCTTTTCTACTTTCATTTCATCATACTTAGGTCTACTGAACTAGCAAAGAATACTCTCCATGTAGTCTTTACCTTTGAAACATGTGGTACTAGTAGTAAGACCAAGCTCTGGCTTTGCACTGGGCTGGCATTGTTGCTGCCTTTCTTGACAATTAAGACAAGCTGGCTTAATGAGTTAGAGAATATCATAGGAAATAGCAGGTCTTTGTGAAATAATTACATTTCTGACAGTACAAATGTCAGGCTGCAAGTTCCACTTAACCATGGCTTTGAGGTTACATAAAGCTGCAGAAATTCAGCACTTGACCCCTGTTTTTTGAGATGGTGCAACACAGACCTAGAGACATGATGGCAGATAACAAATGTTATCCGTTTGTTTAGACATTATAGTTATACAAATACCTGAAAGGATTCATAATCCCTATGACAGTGCACACTAAAGTGCACATATCACAAATAAAGCCTTAAATATAGAAATGCAATTTCAGTATAACCACCAGTGCTGATAACACAGGCAATTTAATAGATCGAATTCCTTCTTCTTCCAATAATTTCTTACTCTTTCAGTTACAACTCATTTTCAAACACCCAAGGGGAAAAAAAGACTACACAGCATGACCTGGAAGGCTACAAATCTGGGCTATTTTAGAACAAAGTAATGCGAGTGAACAGTACATTTTCTATTAAAATGTAGTTTCATTGAAATAAAAGTGCTAGAAGGGAAAAATTCAATAGGAAACTTGAACTAAATACTTTAAGCTTTCTCACTTCATTATCTAATTCTTTGACATTACTGAAATAAAATAATTCAACACAACAAATATGCATTCCATTGATTCCTGATTGAATTGTTTCAAATTTTATATTCCATAAGAGGGAACATAGTCACTTTTCTTCCAAATCATCTTATTTTGCTGTTGAAAATTTATTCCAGCTACTCATTCCTTCTTTCAAAACTAGTGAAATTTCTGTTCTACCTTCTGTCTTGATACCATATACAAGTTAGTTGTATATTGCTGTTAGCTCCTCAGTCCCAAGATAAGGAGAGCCAACCATGATGATATAATTCTAGCTGTTTTTAGGAACGAATACAGATTTTGATCCTGAGAATTCAACAGATTTACTAGAACTCCCTGGAACTCAAAAGCAGAGAATTTTCAAGTTTAATAAGGCTGCATATGAGGTCATTGGGTCACACTAACAGGTCACATAATAGCATTAGGTCTCTGACAGTCCCGGTAAAAGTGTATTTTGTTCTGGTTGGGTAAGAAAAAAAAGAAATTTCAAACTCTTTACAACACTCTGATTACTAGAAGTCGCATTAGCATTTTCTCTACAGAACTGGAACTTATAGGTTTAAATAATAGTTGTAGAATGACAGAATGGTTTAGGTTGGAAGGGACATTAGAGATCATCCATTTCCAATCCCCCTGCCATGGGCAGGGACACTTTCCTGTGTTGTTGCTCAGGTTGCTCAAGGCCCCATCCAACCTGCCTTGAACACTTCCAGGGATGGGACAGCCACAAATACTCGGGGCAGCCTGTGCCAGTGCCTCACCACTCTCACAGTAAAGAATTTCTTCCTAATACTCAGCCTAAATCAAGTCTTCACATCATAAATTGGTAAAGAAGCAAATTTCTATTAGAGATTTTTTTTGTGGCTGTGGTATTTTTAGTGTAAAACAAGAGTTGCTCTGAAGTTTTAAAAATCAAGGCAGGAAGGCAGGAAGGCAAGAAAGGCAGGCAGGCAGGCAATCAGGCAGGAAGGAGGGAAGGAAGGAAGGACAGCAGAAAGAAAAATGCTAGTAATGTTTAAGACACAGAGCTTAAATTTGGTTTTGTTGGGACAAAGAAAGAAAATAAGCTTGTGCAAACAATTTTCTGTTATAGTTTCTTCAAAACAAATAGTAGCAGATAAGTATTTATCAGTGCTTATGATGATGCTGAAACCAATAGAGGGTATGTTTGTAAGTACTAGAATGAGACAGTATGCATAAGTGATCTAGACAGTTTGCAAAAACATGATAGATGTTGTGCAAATCTGGTATTACAAAATATTATCAGTACATGTTTCACTGAGGAAAGCAGAAGACAAGAACATTTTTCAGGAACAAAATATATTTCTTGGAATGAGAACAACGTCTGGTAAAGTTTACTAGCTTGTTTCAGTTGTACCACCTAAAGGCAGTGATCAACCAAATGATTGCTACAGTGAAAAACTCAGTAAAATTGCTTTCCTCCATGTGTTTTTTAATATTATAGTGCTTTATCACTTTTCAGGAAGTGCATTCCTGGGCACTGAGCTCGGTACTGTCTATGAGGGTCATTCTCCCTCTTGTTCTCTTGCCATGACAAAACAATGCGTTCAGTGTGGTATTTTGGTTTGGTAAGCTTCTTGTTCTTATTGTTTTGCTGTCAACAAGTACTTAGTGCGATATGCTAACATTAGAAAAAGATCTAACACAAGTTCCTGGCAGTTGTTGAGACTGATGATAATACTCAGCCTTGTGGACTGCAAACCCAATGTTAAGGGTCAGTCCCCAAGACAGTTCTAAGGTGTCAGCCATTGTATTCCTCCCAGGCTCTAGGTCACTATTTTCAGATCTGTAAGGCTAAGGCAATCGAGCTTCTTTGAATAAAAAGTCACAATCTCAAACGCAACTGAAATACAGTGTTTTTTTTTCAGATAAAAGCAATAAAATATCGGTTTCCAGGATTTAGGCTTAACAGTCTAAACAGGGGAGATGTTCAAAGTGACAAAAGATAACATTTGTAAATATGAGTACTTAACTCCTCTGCAATTTTTTATTGTATAATCCTACAAAACCACATTTCTAGAATTGCAAATGGTTTAGCTAATGTTTTCCCCAAAGCTACCTACATGCAGAAAAGAGAATGTTATTCTAAATGCCTAGATTGACACGTAGGACAGCTGAGTGAAGACTTTTTAATGAGGAAAGATTATGCTTAGTTATTTCAATGCAATCACAGAAGCAAATGGACAGTTGTTAGAACAGTAAATTTACAACTGCGTTCTGAGCTCCTTATTGCTTCATCAGACTCTCACCACTGCCAAGGGAAATCTGTCAATGTCACCAATGATACTATGTTGCATGCTAACATGAAAAGAATCGGTTAGTACATTAATTATATTAAGATCGTATTATGTAATAAATACCTTCCTAGAGCAGAAAGTCAACGTTAAAAATGCTTTAGTGTAAAGCAGCTGTTTTGATATTATATTGCAGAGACAGCATTTGAAGAGAGGAGAGGAGAGGAGAGGAGAGGAGAGGAGAGGAGAGGAGAGGAGAGGAGAGGAGAGGAGAGGGGAGGGGAGGGGAGGGGAGGGGAGGGGAGGGGAGGGGAGGGGAGAGGAGAGGAGAGGAGAGGAGAGAAGAGAAGAGAAGAGGAGAGAAGAGAAGAGAAGAGAAGAGAAGAGAAGAGAAGAGAAGAGAGAAGAGAAGAGAAGAGAAGAGAAGAGAAGAGAAGAGAAGAGAAGAGAAGAGAAGAGAAGAGAAGAGAAGAGAGAAGAGGAGAAGAAAACCAAAAAACCCACAAACAACCCCAAGAGCGTGGACAAGCTACCCAATACACTTGAATCTGGACCAGTGTCATGGATGCAGAGCAAGACATGAAAACAAAGGCAGAAAAATAAAGTTTGCTTAGATGGAAATCTTTTTGGTTTCAAAGCCATCCCTGAAGGAAGAGATTTTCAAAAATGCCACAAAAACATGGATATTTGGGAGCACAAAGAACAAGATATTAATGAAGCTGGCAATATTACAAAAAAAAAAAAAAAGAATCATGTAGAAACAATATTTGGATAACATTGCTGGACAGGTTCTGCCCTGAAATACATGAAAGAAGCACCACTGAGCGTTTTCTATTAAAGGCAGGCAATTTAAAGATGCATCCAGGGCTCATGATTATTTTCAGTTTATTATCAGAATCATAGTTGACCTCATATTCTCATGTTCTGATATGGTTTTAGTTTTGCAACCTTTGCCTCAGTACGTTGGAAATGTGAAAAGTCCCATAATTGCAGCAAAAGACTGCAATAAATTTCACTACCTTTGCCCTTTACTGTACTTTGCCATTTCATTATCTGGTATCCTTTAGCTCCCTTGTACAGATCCAACAACTTTGGGGAAGGAGGAGGAATGCCTACAGGAATGACTTGTCCATCACAATACTGAGTCTATAAAAGGTTAAAGAAGAAGAGCATTCAACTGTCTTCCATAAGTAAAGGTGACTATTTAGACTTTCATGTTTTGTTCTTGTGACAGAATGTACAATGGCAACATAAAATGCCACAACATGACTCAATTCTCATGATAGCAGCTGTAACAAAAATGGAAAAGAATATAAACAACCCATTCTAGACTTGCAATTTTTAGATGGTAATCACTTAATCCTTTTTGGATTCCGTAATCAAGACCTGTCTGGCCTGTTCTCTTAGGAAGAAGGGAACAAAATTTACAGTTCACACTATCAGTTACGATTATTTATTGAGTCAGCATAGTTATGGACAAGACTAGGAATTACTAATTTTTCAAGTAAAGTATACAGTATATAATAAAATAATACCTTTAATGACAAAGGAAAACATTTCAAACTAAAAAAAAAAAAAAATAAAAAAAGCAATGCTCAGTTAAGCCACTGAGCTTCTTCTGTGCCTTTGAAATATTTTAAGATGGAACTTCAGTCAGTATGGTAAAGATTCACCCATCTTTAGCTCTGGACAGTTGTCGTGGTTTAAGCCCAGCCGTAAATCAGAACCATGTAGTCTCTGTATCACTCCCCCCTTCCCCCCTCCTGACCCCGGAGGGATGGGGAGGAGAATCAAAAGAATGTTAACTCCCATGGGCTGAGATAAGAACAGTCCAGTAACTAAGGTATAACACAAAGCATTACTGCTGCCACCGGTAATAATAATGATAAGGGAAATAACAAGGGAAGAGAATACAGCCGCTCACCACCCGCTGACCGATACCCAGCCCGACCCCGGCAGTGATCTAGCCCTTCCAGTAACTGTCTGCAGTTTATATATTGGGCATGACGTGCTGTGTTATGGAATACCTCTTTGGCTAGTCTGGGTCAGGTGCCCTGTCTCTGCTTCCCCCTGGCTTCCCCTTCTCCTTGGCAGAGCATGAGGCTCACAAAGTCCTTGGTCAGAGTACTGAGCAGCAACTAAAAACATCAGTGTTATCAGCGCCAAAAGGCAAAACCACAGCACTGCACCAGCTATTACGAAGGAGAAAAATGACTGCTACTGCTGAAACCAGGACAACAGTACATGTCTCTTACTCTTATATTGACCACCAGTAATGGTATCCATACGTTACCAGTACTGCATTAAGCAATGCACCAAACATTTGTGAAAGTAAATTTGTCTCTCTCTTCTGTGTCACAGAGGTCACAGAGTGTTGTACAAATGAGGCTTAGAAACTATGTTTTAGCAAGAGACTGGGATTTTAGTAGTGTGGTATTAGTAATGTTCGAATTTGGTAAGTTTATTTTAAGGTCTGAAAGCAACACAGAGAATTTAACTTAATCTCCATGCTTAAGAAGTCCACCTTAACAAATCCATTGTCTAATATCTAGTCAAAGATATAAAATGGCTTATTCTGTATTTTAAACACAGTGATGCCTGCATATACTTTGCATGGCATAACTGATTGTACAAAGTGCAAAGCAATGGACAGCTACACCATAGGCAACCTAGTTATAGGGGTATACTACCATAGGGAGCAGCACTTAGGAGGCAAGGAAAAGCATCCTTTCAAGGCTTCTTGAAAATCCATGATGGTGACATGCTAAAGAAAGAAAAAAAAATAAAATAAAATACAGAATAAAATAAAATACAGAGCAGAACTGAAATGGAACTGAGTAAAGTTGAGATCAGATAAATTAGGGCAATATTCATCATGTTTGGTTGCATAACAGTGATAAGACATAGCCTTCCGAAAAGAACTCTTAAAGTTGCAGTAAACAAAAGGACTGTAAATGAAGGTACATATGGCCTGAAGTAATTTTCTCAGTATTATTTACAAGTTATTATTTGTCTTAATAGACCTGAAATATTGTCTGCATGCAAATTCTAGTAGGCAAATACAATCACTTATTTCCTCATATTAGTCAAAAGTGAAGAGAGGGAAAGCAGTTGGAGACAACCGAATCAGCAAGCTTTTTTAAGATTAGTGCTATGCAGAAGAGCCTGATTCATATTTGCCTGTAAAACATAAAAGCAGATATATTATTGATACGCTGAGGAGTTCTGACTGACATCCTTGATGGTATATAGCATACTTTTTTGAGACCCACTGAGGATAAACAAAATCTATTTGTAAACCCTTTACTATGGAATTTTGTACTTTCCTACTTCAATCCTGCTGGGGAAAAGTTTTCCTTTGGTAAGATTTATTTCATTCTCTAGTGTATTTGAAACCTGTCTTACTTCATGCCTTTATGTAAAGTTCAGTCTGTCCAATAAGATAACTAACTGCACATAAAGTATAACCATACTGACCTGCCTTCAGAGCTGCCATATGTTAATAAATATTAAGTATTTTGCTCAAACTGGATTGCTCTGTTGTAATACTGAGCTTTAAAATATAGCTCAAGAATGTGTAGAGTACTTTATAGTTATGGCTTTTTCTAATTTGTAACATTCAAAAATCAAAGTTTTAAGTTGCATTAGTTTTTACAAAAAAAAAAAAAAACCTGCTTTTGATAGTACCTTTATGCAAAATATGTTTTATTTATGAAAGAAGAAAGAACCTATAGAAATGCATATATTACCTGTATTTTCACTGATAAAACAACATATTTTCAGCAACCAATGCAATATGTGGGACGAGAGGAAATCATTATGATACAAAATGTCAGTGAATGTACAGAATAAGCAAAGATGTATTGCTAAATTATTCATGGATACACAGAGCTTAAGGTCAGAAGGTCAATTGTACCAGTACAGTAGCTTGAGCTCGTATGTAACATGAGTAATCAAAATTCATCACCAAAATCACTTACAACAAAGTGAACTCAAAAGCTAGTGTTTGCTAAAACATTCTTTCAGAAGGACACCTAGTTTTGATTTATAAAGATTTCAGTAGTGGAAGAACTTAAAATTTTTCATGGTAGTTTGTTCCAATATTTAGTTATCCTTGCTGTTAAAAATGAGTACCAAATTCTTTATTTAAATTTCAGTATCTTTAAGAACTACCAACTGGTTCTTGTTATGCTGGTTCCTTTTTGTCACAGATTGAAGATTCTTTGGTATCTGCTATTTTTCCTCATGTAGGTACTTACACACCATAATCAAATCACTTCTTGATCTCCTTTCTGATAATCTAAGCAAGGTGAACTTCATAAATATTATATTTCAACACATTATTTTCAACTTGCAATCATTTTAGAATATCCTCTTGGCAGTTATAGGAACCTTACATATCTCAATTCTGAGCTGTTTTACTTCAAATAGGAGAAATAGGATAGGGACAATTCAATCTGTTGACTTAGGACAATTTCACCTATGCAATCTAAAATAGGATGAGAAGATGACCCATGATTACACGAGCACTCTGAAGAATATTCTGCATATATGTTATGCAGTGTTAAATTTCACAAGTCAAACAGATAAGTCAAAAATGGAAATTACAGCCAGACTTTGAAAGATAATAAAATACACTGTATGACAAAGGAAGAGACAACAGCTGACTGCATAAGTTAACAGATAACCAATAAATGTTAGCTGTTTCATGCTATCTAATTCCTTGATGAATTTTCAGACAATACAATAAGTCCAAATGATTTAGTTCAGGATCATTTCCATATAGTCTGTTCCAGGACTAGTGAAGCAGACATTCTGTTGCATATTTTCATCAGACAAATTTTTTTGGGGAGCTGTTGTGAACAAATGGTTATTAGGGAAGTACCGTAATTTCAAGAGGCTTAGCAACCTCCAAGACTGATGCTTGATTAACAAAAACATTGTCCTCACTTGTTGATAGCTCCTTGGCTTGCTTAGTTAAACTGTCTCACACAAGTCAGCCAAAGGAAAACAGGCCTCTGAAGGCAGGCACTAAAGCTGTGAAGTAGCAAAGCACAATAAAGCTGCCTCCTTCTGTTTTCTATTTATTATTATTTTTCTCCTTAATTTTCCTCTTCATTAATGATAGAGACTGGAAATTTTCCCATCAATCATGGGAATGCCAGAGTAAAGTGCCTCACTGCCTATTCAGCTGGAAGAACACTAACTAAAAATATTTTGCTGATGTAATTCTGATTTAAAAAGAATCACAATGGATTAAGAAAGATTGTATCTTTAAAATCAGGAGGAGGTGTGCCAATAAACTTGTGAACCCTCTAAATAATGTAGTCCCAACTTTGCACCTGCAGTTCCATTACAGATGCGTAAGAGTTTTGCACAAGGAAAACTTCCAAACAAAGTGGAGAGGTAAAATTACAAATCAATTGTCCACCATCCGTTCTCTAGAAGCAAATTATTTCAATTCACAAATGCAAGCCATTTTTTTCAGTGGTTAATCTAAATTCTTGGTTTTTTGCTTCTATTTTATCTCACAGAATTACAGAAAACAAAGGCTATGCTTGATACTGAGCTTATAACAGTCTAAGAACTAGATAATTTTCCCAGTGTGTAGAAACATGGGACTGGGAAGAAGAAAGATGAGGATCGCTCAGTCATATACCCAGAAATTATATGCAGCAATACTATTTTGTCTTGAAATGCTGTTGCTTGCCTCCAAACCTGATTTCCCTGATAGACTTTCAATTGATTTAGAACATATATTCATTCTTGAATAATTTTGTATTTATTCTTATGCCTGAACTATCCCTTAGTTAAATACCTCTTCCCATATTGAAAAAAAACTTGACCTTTGTGTAGGGCATCATAAAAGTAAAATTATTAAAGTTGTTAAACAACTTTGTGCACCTCTGAAAAATTACTGTTGCATTTCTGTTTTGGATTGTTTTAACAGAAATTTGCTAATAAGACACTGGAATTTTAATTTATGCTAGAATAGCACATAGAGTACTCAAAGCCCCAATGTCCTAACTGGGCAGTACACACAAAGAAAAGAAACAGCTTTTATTAAAATGTTTAAACCATTGCTTCATCAATTTTATGATGACTGTGTTAAAGTCATTGATCTGATCGTAGCAGCACTTAAGATCCCCTAGCTTCCACAATACACATTTCTAGAAGCTGTCTCATGCTATATATTATTTTTCTTACACCACTAAATGTACAGTTGCACTGTTTTTTACATTTAATGCTACTAGAAAAATCTGTATATATAATGTAGCATGTTGGGAATTTATAATAATATAGGATACCTTGGCTTTGGCACAACATATATATTATAGTATTTAAAATTAATCCAGTACATATTTCTATATGCTTGGGATACATATCTACTTCTACACAGCCAAGGTATCTAAGTTTCCCTTCTTCCTGCCAAAAGATGAATCGTAACAACCAAATTCTGCTCTGAGTTATATCTATGAAAATCCATTAGTTTCAATGGACACACATATCTTAGGGCAGAAAGTAACAGAATAGGCTACCTGCTACTTAACACTTACTATCATTTTCCCGATTTTTGAAAAATGAGCAAAGTCAATAAAAGCCAGTTAACAAGATGGATTTGGGAGATAGAACCCATTCCCTCAGCACAAACAATACATATTTTAACAATGTTCATTAACTCCAAGAGGAAAATATCCTACACTACACATCCTGTGATAATGGAGGAAAAAAATAATAAAAAAGACTGCTATGCCATGACCAATGAGGGCAGCTACTGCAGCAGCAGTGGTAAGAGCTCCTTACCTCCTCTCTCAGTAAGCATAACCATAATACCTTGGTTTTACAAAAACAGATTCTTAGTCCACTAAGCCATTGACATTGTTAGTGGCCAAAAATTATTTCAGTCCCTACTTGGCAGGGGGTGGGACAGACTACAAAAAAAAAAAACAAAACACCTGCATACAAGTTATTTCTTCTTTTCATTAAACTAGTGATATTATGACATTTGAAGTAAATAACTTGCATGCCTTTTAGCTGAAAGGTAACATTTCATGAATTACATTGATACTTCAGGTTCTTCAAGGTTAGGTATTAGACAGTACTTTGGTATATGGTGGTATTTACAACGGGTCTTCCTTCTCACTGAAGTGATGTGTTCTGAGTGGCTTTTTTTTAGAAGCAGTTGCACTTGATTAAGAGCTATCAGGGTGACCAGATCTGAAGTATTAGGTGGAAACTTGACTTCTTTTATAAGAACAACATGGGGAACCGTGGTTGTTATAGAGTTACAAGGGTAATTACTGGAAAGATAATTTATTTGGACAGAAAAGTGCCCAAAACACATATTGAGTGTAATATTCCAGTTCCTCTATTATCTGTTTCACAAATAATGAGTCACTGGAGCACATCCAATGTGATCAACCCTGAGGAGACTGCAGAACCCAGCAGGGGTAAGTCAGGTTTCATAAGATATCTTTTTACACCACATAGTTGGGGAAACAGCAAATAGCTCAGAGAGGATGAAGATAAATAGAACTGCACACGCACAACTCCCTAAAGACAGTCAAAAGTCTGCCACCACCAGGTCTTTTCTCTGGTTAACATTGCAGTATGTGATAACTTGTTGCTGGCATGATTTGTAATGTGTATTCTTCACAATAAACATTTTGTCCTGAGGTGGCACCCCATAATCCAAACAGCTAACTGGTCGCCATTAAAAATGCAACAGAATGGTGAAGTCAGTCAAAGCAAAGAGTATTTGCTATTATATTTAATGATGTTGTCAAAATATATCAGGAAATAGTAGTAAGTCTAGAAGTGAGAATGAAAATTCCAAATAACCATGAGCTTACAAAATGAAACAAGTGTTTCTTATATTTGTAGGAAGTATTTGAGAATTTACTAGGCATGCCATAAGGATACATAGATATATACATCCCTACATCTCTACATCTGCACATATATACATACGTATATATACACACATACATACGTACTCTTACAGTATATAGTTTACTTCATGTATTGAGAAATAAGTGATAGTTTAATATTTCTGTTAGATTACTCTGAATCTCACAAAGACCTTAGTATTATTTTTCTTAGAAAGGTATAATAGACAAGAACAGCAGAACTATCCAGCAGATATTTTAGATAGATTTTATCATGGAAGAAAGTAAAAATATCTACATAAGTCTTAGTGTTAATATCGCTGAAAAAGAAAAGCCCCAAACCAAAAAAAAACCCAACCCTACAAATCAAACTAGAAGCTGGAACAGGGTATTTAGAGGATGAACTTTTATCACCACTGACCTTTACATTTAGGTCTTAATTACAGCTGTGATTTTGACAGGATACTTTCAAAGAATGTCACAGTAGTTGTCAGAATTCTCCACCATTAATATCCAAGGCTAACAGTTTATGTAGCTTTAACTGCAACCAACAAATAGAGGAGATCCTAGCAGCAAAGCACACTTTAGTAATAGCATCAGTACTAATAGGTACGATTAAAATTGTTATGGAAAAGAATAGCTATAAATTTGTTCAGGTTGATGTGCACACACATTTTGGTCTGAAATGAAACTCTACTGAGGTTGTCTTTCCTGATTCTTAGGCATGCCGTTCTGAAAACAATGTGTTGGGGTATCTCATCAGAAATCACAATGGACTTCATAAATAAAATGTCATTAAAGTTGGAATTATATTCATAGAATCATAGAATGGTTAGGGTTGGAAAAGATCTTAAGATCATCTAGTTCCAACCCCTCTGCCACGGGCAGGGACACCTAACACTAGACCGTGTCACTGAAGGCTTTGTTCAGCCTGGCTTTGAACACTGCCAGGGATGGAGCACTCACCTCTTCTTCGGGCAACTTGTTCTAGTATGTCGAGGTCCCTCTGGATGGCATTCCTTCCCTCCAGGGTATCAATCAAACCGCACAGCTTGGTGTCATCAGCAAACTTGCTGAGGGCGCACTCAGTCCCACTGTCCATTTCACTGACAAAGATGTTGAACAAGACCGGTCCCAACACCAATCCCTGAGGGACACCACTCGTTACCAGCCTCCAGCTGGGTGTTGAGCTGTTGACCACAGAACTTTGCGTGCAGCCATTCAGCCAATTCTTTATCCACTGAGTGGTCCATCCATCAAATTGATGTCTCTCCAATTTAGAGACAAGGATGTCATGCAGGACAGTATCGAACGCTTTGCACAAGTCCAGGTAGATGACATCAATTGCTCTACCCCTGTCCATCAGTTCTGTAGCCCCATCGTAGAAGGCCACCAAATTGGCCAGGAATGATTCAAAACAGTAATTGATACAAAGCATATTTGGCTTAGCTGTGTTCAAAGTATTCAACCTCCATAAGTTAGCACTTACAATAACAAAATATGCAGCCAGTGCTCAAAGGTCTCAAATTTCAGGAGAGGTTTCCCACTACTATGTACAGCTCCCCCTTTCTGCCCCATTTGTTATTTTCTTATAAAGCAAAACCTCCAAGAAGAGAATTAAAAGCTCAAGTCCTTTGCAGAGCTATAATTCTTTATTCCCCTGGGACTAAAATGGTGCTGCTATGAAAGGTGTTGACGAACACCTCCAATAATTCTTTCAAGCCATTTACATCACAAATATCAGCAGATGTTCCACAAAATGACTGAGGGAATAAACCTAGAAGATGCACTTACATATTTTCTGTACACATAGCCACATGAAAACAAAGTATGTAAAACAAGCAGTAGCATTCTACGTTCAGCTTGTTATTTGACTATACAGAAGAAACATCCTGGGAGAAACAGATTGTCCATGTGGGTTTTTTATTTTTCCAAAAAGGTCAAGTGGTCTTTGAATGAAAACAGTGCAGAAACAGCTTCACATGACTTTCAAGAAGCTTTGGTAAGTATTTTTTTCCCAGTTGATCTTAACAAGGTATGGCACCAGCATAAGGTATGTTTTTCCCAAGAAACTTCCAAGTAGCTTTTCACAGCAGGGCTGCAGAACATGAAATGAAACATTAGCAGTGCAAAAGGCCTCTGTTAAGTCTGCAAACTGCTTTATGATGTATTTGTTCTTCCCATAGAAAATATCTCATTTACTGTTTTTTGTGCTTTAGTTGTCTTTCCTACCGACCGTAGATTCAACTTCTTGCAGCCTCCATTTATGTGAATATCTCTCAAGATGTTTGTCACAGCTTGCTTTTTGTTTGAAATCAATGGTATCATTACTGCCACACACACACACACACACACACAAAAGTAACATCTCTTTCAGGAAATGTCCCTTCTGGATACTTTTCACTTCTCTGCTTAATAGTTGCAGATGCCACTTTGCTCACATATGCTCAAGCAATTTTTTACCTCTTTTTCAGCTCAAGAGTATTTTCCCACCTTACCTCATTCAAACATCACTGGCTGGTTTGCCTTCCACACATGTAAGCTTCCAACAACTAAATTCCTGTGTTACCAGCTGAGAAACCTGCTGATTTGATTTGTTATGAGCGCATGGCACATATTCATTTGTACTGTAGGCAAATTAAATATATACTTATACACACTGGTAAGATTTCTGGTTTAATTCAAAAATACTGTGACTATCAAGAGTAAGACTGTAGTTGTAAATATGTCTCTATAAAATGCTTTGGATTTGGCCTTAATTCCTCAACTGGTATATTAACAATATTAACAACTAACAATTATCCAACTAAGTGTACTGATATCTTTACTCAAACATGTCTTTTAAGTATTTCCAATTTAGACGTCAACTGTCAACTTCTTTTATTGACACAACGTTTAAAAATTCCACATAAAATGGAAATAAAAAACCAAGGGATATAAGCAATGTTATACTTAGTTAATAATCTTGACTTCTTAAATTGCAACTTCCCAAACTTCCTGAGTGTCCTGGGCTCAGCTGTAGCTTCATCCAGTATCAGAACTGCTTAAGGAGGTGGGTTTACAGCCATTTTGTATATCTTATTATGAAGAAGTGACTAGCAATTACTTCATCTGCTGTTCTGGAGTACAGAAGCCCTGCTTTCTTTGTTAACTGCTCCAAACCATTCACTAACCTAATAAATCACTTTACTAAACTAGTGTCTCAGAGAGAGCTTCTAGTGACTTTTTATAGAGGTAACCTGTCTACTCAATTGTGCTTTGTTTATGAAAGCTCATTTTAGGAAAAATCTCAATGGGCACCTCAGTACTTTTAGGGTTCGGGTTTTTTTGTCTGAAGCGATAGGTGTTTACGTTCATGAAAAGAGGAGCCACTACCATATAGGACAACATCTCTGCTTCCATTGTACTAAAATATGAAGAAATGCAAACCTGGTTTGGGTGTGCATCAGTTTGGGGTTTAGTATGATAGAAATCCCAATTTGATTTTACAGGGATTAAAGGATGTTGTAAGGAAAAAAATTAGCAAGTCTGTTTCTCCCCTTTGTGAAGACACTCAAACCACAAGTCTTCAAACATTTCCTGATCTGTTTGAAAAGTTTTGTGGGCTATCAGCTTGATGCACACGCACTTCATTATATCATCTGCTACAGTCTAGCTCAAATCGTTTCTTTCTAAATATTTAGTGGGACACCTGATGTGGAAATCTTAATACAAAGTGGCCCATGTACACATTACAGTGTCACAAATAGGAGAAGGACTAAGAATTATTATTGTTCCTCCTTAAAAAGAAAAGAATAGTGAGACTTCAGTGTATATCTTCATAGTTGCATACAGTTTTGCAGTGCTTCATTTCACTTTCATTGGGAAACAGCATTGAGTTACTTTTATTTCTTGAGGCTTTCCTACTTCATGCGTAGGCTAGAATTTACTGCTGTATGTCCACCAAAATGTGTCTCAATAGACATGTTAGACTACTTCTTCTAAAGTGGAAGCTTTCTTAATTTGCTTTGAAAAACTTGGTCTAAGCCTTCTGCATAGGTCGTCATTTGTGTTAGTCACACTTGCTAAAAGCTCAGTATCATAGAATCACTTCTTTATCTTTCTTCCTGAGAGTTCTTTATTGGCAAGTCACAACAAACTGTAAAATTTGCTATATTTACCATGAACAGCTTGTGAAACATGTCAACTTTCTCTATAATTTTCACAGGGCTTTAATTATGAATCAATGTGATGTTATGAATAGGGGTATTCATAGCTAATGCTTTCAACATGCAGTAAGCAATATTTCTATTAGTTAAACATTGCTCATATCCACAGGCACTTCATTCTGGATTATTTCTTTTGTGAATACCCAGACATATGCATTTTAGTCAATCTGTTGGTCAAGTTAAAAAGGAAATGATGCATTTTCCATGGAATTTTTACATTGCAAATAAGGATGAATTTTCTAACTGGAGACTTGTAATTCTCTTGGGACTGTTTGTGACTGACACTATATTTTATCTGCACGTTGAAACAACACACTTATCAAATGGAAAAGAAGAAGAAAAATTACAAGAGATTTGATCTTCTTTACAGCTTCTAATAGTAAAATACACTGTATGATTAATGAACCTGTCAACTGTAATGGGAAGAATATGTAACAAGTAACTGTGCATTACTTGTTTGCGATTTTTATCTTTTATAAATGCAACCATGTGTAGGATGATAAGATTAACTCCTTGTGCTTTTAAGTGAACATTATATGCAATAATAACACAATCTCTGCTGTTTCTTGTCTTTCTGTCAGTTCTCAGTCTTCAGAATTGGAATTTTTTTAATTCCAAAAGAGCTATATTATTTTTTAATTTGGCATATCTACACATTTACTGCTGGAGAAATCATTCAGAGGGATGAAAACCCACACATCCTACCTGCCTCTTTTCATTTAGTTCTTTATGTGTTGTACCCTGCAGCTTTTCTGTGTCAAACAAAATGGGTTTTACCATTTCTTCAGAATTTTTACAGGGTCTACCAGAGCCCTGGGCCTTGTTACTGGAACCTGTTTGGCATTGAGGCAGCATAGCATAAAGGACAGAAGTCCTACAGATCTATATTATTATTCAGATACCTTCTATGTAATTTTGAATTTCTGTGATGTCCCATACTCTAGGAGTAACATTGGGAAAATCATTTTTCATATCCTACTGACTCGAAACATTAAGAAAACCTAATGTTTAAATTTCACTGCAGTTGGCAGGGCCTTGACACAAGAGCCAGATCAAGGATTTATGGCACGTCTCTCACCAACTACTGGGAGTGAAGAGGAAAGGCAGATTTTTTGCATCTAAAACTCAGAAACTCTACCACATGATAATAGTCAGATTTCTTTAAGGAGGATATTAAAATAAAATGTTTATGAAATTTTCTTGTTCTGAACATAAGCATAAAATATTCAGTGGCATTAAAATTAGAGGAAATGATTTTTTGAATTAGCAATATGGGAAGTGCTTGCAACTGGAATCAAATCTCAGTCTGTCACTTTGTTATTAACAAAACAAAATTTTCTAATTATCTGATCAGAAAGAAATATTTTTTAAGTCTTTTATGTACTTAAAAAGGGGCACACAAACAGGTATGACCATAGTAAATTTCCCTTTATCTTTTGAGAGCTTGAAGTTTTAAGTTCTAAATAAAGTTCTAAACTAAAGCACATGGTGAAGTCAGGACTTTTGGTGTGGTGTGGAAATTGGAAAAAACCCTGTGATTAAATTGTATGTTATCACGAGAATTAATTTGGCACAATTTACACCATTCGTTGCAAGGCGTTATTTATTGTAATGTATGTATTGTAAGTTATCCTACTAACGTTAACAGTGCAATGCCATCGTATTAGCTATTTAAACACTCTTTAATAACAGTCCTTATTGTTCATTGTCTTTACTTTTTTACTGAGGAGGGGGAAGTCCTAGAAACCTAATGACATGTTGAAGGTACAGTAATACTTAAACAGAGAAAAGGTGAAATTTGTCTGCTTCATCAGTCCCATGGTACCTCCATGATGTGTCTTTTGGAAATTTCCAGCAGTGCAAACTAATTGTGTTATTTTTTTACAGCTCAGTCTCTGAATTCAGGCAAAATGTTAAACAGAAGGGAATCATCAAATATGATTTCTACTGCCTCTATTTTCACACAGTATTGGATATCCAAGGAGATTTTATAGTTCTTTAGAAGTCAAACAAACTCTTAGGCAAATTAAGTCCACCACTTATCAGAGAATTAACCATATGATGCCATGCAGACTGAACTATCCAATGTCATTTTGCCAAGACAAGAGGTTAAGTATGGAAAGATGTTTACCAAAGTTAGTTTAGGAAGAGAATAAGTATCAAGACAGAAAAGGAAATTAGTAGGTTAAAAAAAAAAAAAAAAAGTTCAGGTTAAATAAAAATTCTATACTTGGAATACTAAAGAATGACAAGATTTTTTTTTATTATTATTATTAGAGATGCAGGAAGAATCCACAGGGGAGGAACTGTGGATAGTGAAATAAAGTAATCTTAAAAGTGAATAAAAGTGTTTCATGTGAGATAAGCTAGTGTCTACAGTCATTTCAATCTACTGCAGCCACTGCTGTTGTCTTTATTCTTAAACAATCCATCTTTAAGTGTTGAAAGGATAAGTTGACAAGAAACAATCAACATTAATTTTGACAATATACCATGTCAAGCCTGTATAACATTCTGTGAGAGAAAAAAATTGTTCTTTTGGTTGATGGAAAATAATCGATCTAAATTAGCTTAACATTAGTAAAACTTTTGAACATGTCCAAACAATATATTAATAAACAAACTATATATCAATAAACAACCTAGACAAATAATAGCCCAGGTAAAAAGACTACAGGACAGAAAGTAAAAAAAAAAAATGGACTCAACAAATTAAGCTGCGGGGACGGACCAAGGATAATTCAGGATAACCACGTCACTCAGAAAACAAAGAAGAAAATTAATAAAATATTAACACAGCAACAAATAAGAGATTTAGAAAGCATAACATAAGAAAAGTTGAAAAAGAGAAAAGATTTCTTAGCCTGAAAAGTGACTTTTCTGGTAAAAGATATAAAAAAGAAAAGGATCAATATTCTCTGTATCCAGTGAGGGAAGGAGGAGGAGCGATTATCTTAATTTGTGACAGGATACATTTATGCCAGCTATTAGGAAAAAAAAAGTTTCAACTAGTGTTAAAATAGTTAATCAGTCTTTAGCAGTGAAACAGGGATTTTAAGAGACCCCCTCCTTCAAAGTTGTTTATTTGGGTGTTTTTAATAGTAAAGTAAACATCTGTCAGGGATGGTCTAGGTTTGTGTCCTCAGCCTGGTAGCAGAAGAAGAAACTAGATGACCTCTTCAATGCAACTTCTATGTACAGTTTTTTTTTATATTCTCTGTAACTTCAGATTTATCTTTAAGGCTAGCTTCTAACAGACTTTACATGGCTTCAGAGGAGAGGAAAATGATCAGAGAGACACCAAGTCCATGCACCAAAAGAGAGATCATACATCCTCTCTTGATATTGTCTCTCATGAAGCAGCGGCTGGAGGACTAGAGGAGTCTTGGACAACACTGAACAATCACTAGCCTGGTGTACCTGCACACTAAGGAGGGAAAAGTAGTATGATTCTTCCCAGAACAAAGACTAGCAATGGAGAATTGTAACTGACTATTACCAGTCTACTCTTATGCTTGCTTCTCAATTAAAAACAATTTGTCAAGGGCTCATCTAGCTCACAGGTTCTGGTGCAGAGTTACATTTATATACAGTTTCATGCTGACACAGTGACCTCTTGTATGGTACCAGCTGCAGTCTGCAGTAAAGGCATTATGTATACCAGTGCCATTAAAAACAGCTGCCTTAGCCTAACATAAGCTATGAGTAACTGAATCTGCCCCATGGTCTTGTCAATAGGCAGCAGCTCCACAGGCTGATCTTGCAGCAAGCTTCTTCTTTGAGCAGAACATACTGATGCCAGTTGCCTTCACAGGATGTTAAACCTGACAAGATATCACTGGCATGATTTGTCTGCTGTAAATGTCCTGTAGCCAAACTGTCCTATTCTATGTAAATCCTTACTGAAAGAAATGTCTTAAGATCTAGACCAAGAACTTCAAAGGCTGGAGAAATCAGACATTTACCAAGTTGTCTGAGATGGTAAGTAGCAGCTTATTTTCAGTGCCCTCAGAATTGGCATGAAATGCCTTCCCTGGCTAATATTTCTGCTCTGACTATACAAGCAGTCAGTTAATATGTTAAAATACTATACTTGCCAAAATAAAACTCCTAAACCACACCCACTGACATTAATGATAGACTGTGGAAAGGTTATTAATAATCTGAGTTCAAGTTTTGCTACCAACTGTCAAATAAAGTGTTATGCTACTGAATTCATAATACAACACTGGAGTGAGGGAATTCTCTGCACTTAAAAGATTTATTGATGTAACTATATTAGTTTTCCATTGTGTATTTTATGTCAAACAGCATAAAACTCTACTCTCATTTGTACCATTATTTGCTGTTCCATCTATTATCCCTGGAGAAAAAAAAGAACTATGAACAACATCTAGTTATTCTTTCGGCATTTACACCTCAATATGTAAAGAATACTTTTTTTACAAGGTCGTCAATTTACATGACCATTTTTCAAGTTCTAGCACGTATGGAGATTATGTTTTTACTGTGCTTGTGTATAATAAAGTTTATCTCTTTATTTTAAAGCTTGCTGGGATTTTTTTTGATGAATGGTGTTTAGCTAGAAAGTGTGTTTTTATGAAAAATGAAGAACTGCTGCAGAAATGCACCAGTTGCCAAACATCTAGTCAGGAAATTCTGCAGTGGAATTCTTGGCTTAGCTTGGTCACTGAGAGATGAATCTGAATTTTCTATATGCATCATCAGTCCTCAGACATTAGCTTGATCTGAAGTTGATAGTTATTATTCTCCAAATCTCTTCTCCTCCACTTCAGAGATCACTGGCCAAAGTGACTGCCGTTACAATTCAGAGGTCACTATGGCACCGAAAATTTGTCTTCACAGTTTGGCATCCTATACACTAACTCTTCCATCTTTGGCACTAAGCACACAACCACTACTCTATTGGGAGCTGGTTATCTTTTTGACCATCTAACATGTCAGTAAATGGGTTTATTTGTAGTTAGCAAAAGGCTTCAGCATTCCTATGGTGATTTGATATATTCGTCTGGGATTAAAGCATGACGTTTAAAGAAGCAGCAAATCATTTTGCAAGTCAGGAAAAGGTTACAATTGATATTTTAAGACCTCTTCTCTCAAAATTTTTTTTGCTGTATTTTTGTTGGTTTTAGAAGATGTAGGCTAATTAATTGCATCCTTTTCATTTTTCTCCACTATTTATAGTTTGTGTCTCTGAGAAACTCCTGTGAGGAAGTGACAAGTAAACCTCTGTTGCAATTCTAGATACTGGGCCTCTTCAGTCCATTTTTCTTATAAGCACTCTTGGAAAATCTAGCGCTGCCTGTCAGAGAGTTACAGTTCACCATTTCTAACAATGTCTTGGGTTTGTTTTTAGCATGAAACAAAACCAAGCAGCCTGTTGCATTTCCACAGTACCTGGGGACCTCCCAGATAAAAGAAATCTGTGAAGACATTTGTAAACCAGAAAAAAAAAAAAAAAAAGCATAACATTAGCTAGAAAAATGTGGTTCAAAACACTGTAATTGTGCAAAATTTGTCACTAAATCACTTTTAGGCACTGCAGGCCACATGCAACAGATAAAGGAGAAACTGCTACAGGGAAATGTCAAGCTTGCTAGTTTGGAATGAACCACTATTGCAGAAGATAATCATCATTTAAAAGTCTGCCACAGCATTCTTCACCTACTGCACTACAGGCATTGTTAGTGCTTGTGGATATTGGCAATTGTTGCATGCAATTACTCATATTACTTTATAAAGTGCTTTGTAACTGCACTCTAGTGATTCTGACAGTGGTTTTGTGTCCCTTGGCTGTTTGAGTGTCTCATTGTATAACCTTATGATGTTGTTTTTGGAGCAAAGCTGTAAAACTGCAAAACACACCAGAAATGTTCATGTACTTAAGGGGACTCTGATGAGCTTGTTTAACTTTCAACACATCCCTCTGAGTACAACACTCAGGTGCCAGCCCTGAATACTCATACATAGCTGTTATAAATTAATTTATGCCCGTGATTATGGTCAAGGCTACAAACTAAAGCATCAGAGAAACAAGCTATTTAATAATTTTTGTATGCTACTTTCAACCCCTCATTGTCATCTTATTTTAATGTTTATAAAAACATGGAATAGAGTGGATGCAACTTCATCATAAACCCATTCAAGAGCAGAACACTGGCATTCATAGGGAAAAAAAAAGCACCACTGGTAATAAATAACTATTGTTAATACAGAACAAGTGTTGCTTTCACACCTTCGAAGGGATAAAAACATAAAATGTGAATTTGAATGAATGGGCAATAAAACACTTCTGAAAAAATGTGTGTGTAGGCTATATATTGCATATGATGAAGAGATGAGAGCATTCTAGTGAATGAAAATCTCCAGGTGTTTCCTAATTCTCTAATTGGGCATTTTTGGAGCTTAAGAATTTCACACTCAACAGATGCAACTTCCTGAACCTTCTGGTAATGCCATAGATATACTTGGGAACACCAAGAGGCAACACCGGCTTTCACTATTCTTCTTTGCACTTTATGCAGAGTCTTTCAGGTCAGATGCTTGCTAAGTGCC
Source organism: Pezoporus flaviventris (assembly GCF_033815535.1). Lineage (NCBI taxonomy): Eukaryota > Metazoa > Chordata > Aves > Psittaciformes > Psittacidae > Pezoporus > Pezoporus flaviventris. The sequence continues at coordinate 37,888,409 of NW_026892555.1, forward strand.
TCCTCCAAACAGCCTACTAGGTCTGATGTTGTGTACATACCAAATGCAAAAGTTATCAGGGGGTGGAATACACTGTAAAATTGTAATGGATAATTACAGTTTTGGAGACACCAACTCTGAGCAGCAGGTTTTGATATAAAATATTGGTTCATCTAATGGCAGTAACTGCTGACAATTACTACCTTATTAAAACGGTATCTTTTGCCCTACAATGAAGATGCACTCTTCTGGATATTTGGTGTTCCAAGAATGGGTCTTTTTGTAAACATTATTAGGTAAAAATATGCATGCGTGCTGATAGGCAGTATACCCAGTAGAAGCTACTGAAAGCATCAAGCTCTTCTTTATTCCACCAATGGCGTTACTTTTTCCTGCTAATGTAAACAGATAACTTGAAGAAAATCTGTAATTTTTTGGACTTCAGTTTTGCTGGTAGAGCAGAAAGACAGGTTTACATTTAAATTAGGGCTTATTTCAATCCTAAATTTGTCCCTCAGTGGCACAGACATAAGAAGATCAGTGGGACAGTAATTTTTCTGTACTCTCCAGCTGAGAGAATATATATATTCCCTAATAAAACATAAACAGATTCCTTACTCTCCTACCATTGCTTTCTGCCTTCTAGTCCAAGATAGGCATGCATTCCAGATTTGTCACTTAAGCACATTCCTTCACCTTATTTTGCCAACTTTATCACCTCCTCCTTTGCTTGTATGGATCCATTTCCTCTCTTCTAGTCAGTCACTTTAGTTTTTAGGGGGAGGGGGAGTTTGTGGGTCAGAATTAATTTAGTATTCAGCTTAGTAAACATAGCAGTCTAGGAACTGAGCAGCAAAAAGCATTCAGCTCAGTTGTAATTGAACCAAAGTCATAAAAAAGTGATCTCTCGAAAATTGTGCTTGGGAATATTAAAAATGCTCACACTCTCTTAAGAGCTACAGCAAACAGAGGGCAGCACTTTTGTGACTGTCATCCTTACAGCTTTCAACAGAAACTGCACTCTAGCAGTAGGGCAAATGCAAAAAATTGCTGCCTGAGCACATCAAAAATTCTCCCATACCAGTGCATAAACTGTTAATAATTCAAACAGAAAAGGTGGATGGATAATGAAACTTTACACCACACTCTCTTCTTTTCTGAAAGTCTTACTCGTGGTAGCTGCATTAGGGAAGTACGCAGTATTAGAGAGTATGCAATAAGATCTCTACCCTTTGTAATGTAGATGTCTTTTTAAAGAAGGTGTGATTATATTCTGAATAGGTCAGCCTCTGTGCCTGGCATTTCTTCTCTCTTTCCAATGACCTTTTACTAAGTAAGCGGGGGTTTTGCACTCTTTTTTGGAACTGTCCATCCATTTGAGGCAGTGAATTTGAAAGGCACAGTTTGACTATATCAGAATTATCGCACTGGGCTATTGCAAGGGCAGTAACCACCTACTGCAGGTGGAACTGTTTCTTCCTGAACAGCACGTCTCCAATTCAGGTTTAACTTTACTTTGTCTTCTGTTTGTTCATCCACATTTCTAAAGATTTAAATAAATGTGCAGTCACATTTGTTCATGAAAAGTAACAAATGAATAAAACGGCACTGGACAGATTTGAGTTTCACAATGTATGCCAAAACAGATGTCTTCTTTTGAATAGCTCTGGAAAGAATTATTAATATGGACCTTCCTTGGTTATGAAAGACACAATTAGGAGCTCTAATCCAATATCTAATATTTCAAAAATGTTATTTTCGCATTAGATTTCAGCAGCAAAGAATACCATTAGATAGATCACCAGAGTAACAAGCAACATGATGCTGGGTTCCACCCCATCTGTGATATTTTAAAAATACAGCCTAGCAGTCCCAACCTTCAGATTTCTCATGGGAATATTTATAAGAATACAAAGCTCAATAGGCAGCACTGATGCTGTATTAAGGATTTGTGTCACTTTTACTACAAAATAAACATGCACTATGAAGTGGCATGTAGAATTTCATTAGTAGAGAACTGAAGTTTGGCTTATATGAAGGATTTGATTCTGTTCAATACAGCACAGAGGTATCACATTTTCAGAACTTTTTCTGCTGTACCAAAGAAAAGCAATGGCAAACATTTAAATCTTTTGCTAATCAACCAGGTTTTAACCCATGGAAATATAGCTTTAAATGTGGTTTATAATTTGTTCAATGAATTTGACAGCTTCAGCTTTGCCCCTGCTGGATACTTTTCCATATTTCAAAAACCATTCTACTTCCCAAATTTGGCACAGATAGCAATTTTTGGTTATACAAAGCCAAGAACTGCAATTGTAGGGTATTGGATATTGGGTTTACAGACTACTGGAGAAGCTGTGAAGAGGAGAATATACAAGGTCTGTCACAGCCATCTGTCCCCACCCAAACAATTTAAGGAATAAGAATGCTAAGGGATTTGCTCAAAAGGAGCAGGCCTACGCAACCTGCCATATAGGGATGCTAGAACTAATACTGACCTGAGAACATGCACTCAGAAAATTCAGTGGAGGACCATGCCAAAGCATCATTATACCAGATAAACAAGATTACATACTCATTCTACCATCAATACACCCAAATGCTTTACAGTCAGTTCTTTGTAGACATGTATCACATAGCCACGGTTAAGCCAAGGGTTAGGGCCTGATACTAGAGTTGTGGTTCAAGAGTTACATTGAGGCTCAGTCCTCAAAACCATAGCTCTAACTGCCAGCAGAGTAAAACACTTCATGATTTTTCTGTGGCTCCTTTTGATCACTGAGTATTAGAAAATGTTATAACTTTGTGGTGAAAAGAGTGCCAAATACAATGTGGTGTGTGGACAAATACTAAGAATCTTCAGTGCTAGAATCAGAGCTGCTTCTTATGGGAAACATCACTTGAGAAGTTCTCTGGCAGATGAATTTCACTCATGGGGCGAGGATGGAATGAGGACAAGGGTCTGTGAGAGCAGAGATTGCAGTCATTTTAATCACTTCCACGGTTAACGTTTTAATGGTACCATCATAGTTACAAACATGGGCCTTAACTAAATTCTAGCAACTTGTAACAGCCCTGGATGAAGCTCACATCCTAGTCTCTTGGATTATGAATACAAGGTTTCCCTGAAACCTGAGTCTAGTGCAACTAAAGACAATGACCCATACATATCACTCATTTGAAAAAAAAGTCCTAAGCAATGGCCACTGCTAGTCAAATTTCCTGTTCAGAAAACCGGACATCAAAGACTTTGGTTTCATGATGGCTTGGACTGGGGTTGTGGCTAGTCTTCAGAAGGACAGAGACTGAAGATTTGAGTCTACCACTAGGTCTTTAAATTCTAAAAGCTTGAATGCAGGCTAAAATCAGCAGATAAAATGGATTATTGATGAATGCTTTGACAGGTGGCGGTGCTCAGTTAGCAAAATTAGGTGAGCGTTTGTGGCAAGATAGATTGAAGAACTGAGTTTGTAGTTGGATTCTTTCAACAGAGCTACAAGTATTCCTGATAAGGACTGAGAAAAATCTGTAGCGAGGAGGATTTTCTAGAGCAAGGTAGGATTTGATTGTGGTGCAAAACCAGGTTGAAGACTTTGGTTTTCTAGGGCTCTTGTAGGGTAGGAAACGAACTGAGATATACAAGGCTTAATAGATTATCTAGGACAGAGCAAGTATCATGCAATATAAGACTGGGATTAGGCTGGGGTCCAGGCAGGTGCCAAATAGCTCTGAAATACACCACTGGATCTTGAAAATACACTATGTTTAAGATGATAATTCTTATTAGCGAATGAAGATCATTAATCCTAAAAGGCATACGGATCACAGGGCTACACTTTTATTTAGCAGAATGTTGGTATCAGGGTGAGTGTTTGGGAGACCATGGGAGAAGAACTATATTTATGGATAGAAATGGATGTGAATAATGATCAAATTCATTCAGAAAGAAATGCTTACAAAGAGGTATGAAATCTGGTTTTCTTAGACCACTGACAATGTACCTTTGAAATAATTACCAAATTTGACATCACAATTAGCCTAGATTTACCCCAGCCTGTCAGAAACTGTCCCTTTACTCCTTTTATTGATTAGCCAATGATATCTCCACATAAGTACATAAAGAAATTTGACGGCAATATGTTCAGTGCCTTCCTGGAACAGAAACAAAAGCTAACCATTAAATCAACTAATTCAGAAAAACAGTCAGCCATGGGTTAGTTTAGGTTTGCCTTTCCTTCCTTACGGGATATTAGGTTATAACTCCCCCCTCAAATATGTACGTCATTAATGTTGCAATAAAACTATATAAGGTTAACAAAAGTAATCTGCCACCATGCACCAATATGCAGATATAATAAAACATAAAATAACTTCTCACAGGTTTCTGGTCTGCTAATTATCCTTGAACAAGTGTATTAGGCATGCTTCCATTTTTAAATCCCATTCTATATTTGCAAGCTTTTCTCTCAATCCACAATAGAAAATTGGTTGTGTGTGCTCTACTCATAAAGTAATTTTCTGTGTACTTAAGGCAACCATAGTTTTAAGTCTGTCTGCCTATTGCTTCTCTTTTTGCTTCTACTTAGTCTACAGTCAGATTTACTGTTTTTCTTCGCATGCAAGTTAAAGAGCCTTCTGCACACCACTGAATGTATAATGTCCTGCAGGTTGGCTGCCAGTAAAGGCATTTCCCTGGCACATGTCTGGTGAAACCAGCTGGGGGCATTTGTAACAGAAAAGGGTAAGGGTCTACATGCCATGGCCAGAATCAGGCTTCTGGCGCGCTAAGTCTTCTGCAACCTTGCCCTGAATCTAATACTGGATACAAATGGAGCTAAATGCCCATTAAAGGATTTTTGTGAAACATTACAGACCGAGAAGAAGTAGCAGAGTTATAAGGCCTCCAAGATATATATATTTTTTTTTTTGCCAAAGATTATCAACTGTTCTGACCCAACTAGTCACTTCCCCAAATTCATATATGGACCAGAGCCATATCACATATTTAAAACATCTCAAAAGTCAATAGAAGAGACAGAACTCCATATGCAGCAAATTGCCAGAAAGACAACTATGGTCATTCCCAAGTAGCTCAGGGCTTCTCTTGAAGTGTCAGGCAGAAGGAGACACAGCAATAATACTGTGCAGGGGTGATTTGTGTTACACATGTACCTACATGCAGACAGGTGTGCATCAAATGCACACAATGTAGTCCCAGTTTGGGAACTGTACTTGGTCTGGGCTACATGCTGTTTGTGAAAAGTAGCTATATATAGGGCAGACCAGTATACAACAGTGCTTGCTAGAAAACAGAAAACTGGAGGACAGAGTGAAACTATTTCTCTTTTAAGTCTCAATCTAACCCTAAGCATGGGGAATTATGTGTGATCATGTGCATAGCTGCATAAAAAGCACAGTGAGAAGAACAGAAACACATAGAATCCACATATAATCTGGTCTAAAAAGACAGGATTTTACTATACCACGAAGGACTTGGTCTCAGCATCCAGCAGGAAAATAACATGGCAAAGACTGAATTGTAGTTTGAAGCTAGTAAGTATGCTTTTACTTAAAGAAGCTTCCTACATCCAAAGTGAAACTGTCAGGTCCCAATTAAAACTCAACACATTCAACAAATCAATAACATTAGATTAAGATTTTGCTCTGTTCTCTATTTCAAACCAGATACACAATTGGTATGTGGTTTAGGAATATGGGATATAGGTAGTTTCTGGTCTCTTCTTTTGCAATTAAATGGCTCTGAGAAGGACATTGATTTTTACTGGTATGACAGATACAGTTCCTGATGAAAATTATGCATATCATCCAGTAGTGAAGTATTTAAGTGTATATTTTAACCTACTCAGATTTCTATGTGATTTTTTTTCAGACAAGAACATTATACTCAGCACTTTACAGCAAAGTTATAGTTCAGTAGACACAACCTTCAATGTGAAGTATTCAAACGTAAAGTAAGTTTTAAGAACATCTTTTCAACAGTTGCAAACTGTTTCTTGAAAATTTCTAGAATATGTAGAATATGTATTTCTTCTAACTTCTATTTTCCCTTGCCTGATGCTTCACTTGGAAGGGAGCTGTGGGTGTTTGGTGTTCCAGGAAAGAACAACTGACGGGCTCTTGACTTTTGTAGCAAGAAAACAAAATTGAACTACTTTGAAACACTTGAATGCTTTTAAAGTGTCAATCTGTAGAAAAAGCCCGATATATTACAGAATGTGTGTTGTGTTTATTTCAATACTATGCACACATTTTGGATGACCTTAATATCTACCAGTGATTTATGATTTTAGGAGTGACCCTCTTTTTCAGAGTCAGGCTATTCAAACTTTTCAAATCAGACCCAGTAAAGCAAACAAAGTAGAAAAAGGTATTAAAGAATATCCTTAGCTTGAAACTCATGGTGAAGCACTTTGCTGAATAGAATAAACCTAAAGACATCCTAAAGATGGTCTTTCTTGAAACATAACACACCATGCAATCATGGAATCATGGTAAAAATTTAGAAATATACAAAAAGAGACAAATAAATCTCTACATTAATGTAATAACCATATCAGTGCTTTAGAAGCACTGAACATGCCTTTATGAATTTTTAGAAAGAGAAGCAATGCACAGAAAGGAAGAAGAAATCTGCTACATTCCACACAGAACCTCAGGAGTTTTATACTATAAAGCAAGTAAGAACTTTATGGTAAACTGAAAGGAGTAGCGGTGAGTGATGTCACATCTGGTTGGCAACCAGTTGGATATTAGGAAAAACTTCTTCACCAAAAGGGTAGATGGGCATTGGAACAGACTTCCCAGGGAAGTGGTGGAATCACCATCCCCGGAAGTGTTCAAAAAACGTGTAGATGAGGTCTTAGTGACATGGTTTAGTGGTGGACTTGGCAGTGCTGTAGTAACAGTTGGACTTGATGATTTTAAAGGTCTCTTCCAACCTAGTTGATTTTATGACTCTATGAAAGGTTTGGAAATCAAAGGGTACAAAGGCATCTAACTCTGAGCTGCACGAAGTGGGGAATTCCAGTTGCCAGGTGGTTTAAGACCAGCAGGTAACTCAGGACAATGCAGCTGCTCACTCACTCCTTCCCCTTCTTCTTCTCCTTGCCACTCCTGGAGGGATGGGGAGAAGAATTGAAAGAACATAGGTGAGTAAGTCCCATGGGTTGGGATAAGAACAGTCCAGTAACTAAGGTGTAACACAAAACTATTACTACTACCACCAATAATAATAATGGAAAGGGAAATAACAGGGGGGAAGAATGTAAAACTAAAAGGGGAAGGAAAGAACAAAACAATAAAAACAAGCAATGCACAATACAGCTGCTCACCAATCACCGACCAATACCCGGCCCTACCCAAGCAGTGATCTCGGCTTCCCGGCCCCCAGTTTATATACTGGGCATGACATGCTGTGGTATGGAATACCCCTTTGGCTAGCTTGGGTCATGTGTCCTGACTCTGCTCCCTCCTGGCTTCTTGTGCCTCTCCTCACTGGCAGAGCGTGAGAGACTGAAAAGTCCTTGATCAGAATAAGCATTACTTGGCAACAACTAAAACATGGGTGTGTTATCAGCACTGTTCTCAGACTAAAGCCAAAACACAGCACTGCACCAGCTACTAAGGAAAAAAAATAACTGCTACAGCTGAACCCAAGACACCACATTAGGTCCTCTCTTTATGAAAATGTCCAGGAAAATAATCACATGGTTGAACTCCCCAGTGACTTAAATATTGTGCAGTGTCCCTGAGACAGTAGCTTCTCTCCAAGCATAAATCTTTCACACAAAATTTAGTTTATATGTCATTATAAGAAGAATGAAAAAGAAACCTCTTCATGTTGCAAACCAGTGCTAGGATAAAAGCCACAAACAAATGTTTGGTAATTCATGTTTCATGATGAAGCCAATCTAATGAATGTATGAGTGTATGGAGAATAAACTGGGACACTAGCGGAAGGGCTTTGTAGGCCACTTAAAACAAAAGACAACACACTTCTGAATGCAGGAGCTTACAGGAGACCGTTCAAGATGGGTGAAACTACCACTGTCAAAAGAGCAGAATGAGAGGAGTCGGGCACAGCTGGTGGAAATACACAGTAAAATTTTTTGAGGAAAATTTTTCGTTACGATGGTCACAAGAGAGAGGCCAAACTCACGTCCTGATGGAAATTGATTACCCTCCACAAGTTGTCCCTAGGAGAGCCTCCAAACTGAGCCAATGTTTCTAAAAGACAGTCTGGCTTCTACTCCTAGCAGGTTAAGAATGTCCTGTCCTTCTAGCAGTGTAAAAGCCAGTCTAATCAGGTGTGAAGCATTTGATGTATGGAAAAAATAACAAGCATCTAGCGAGAAAACCTGGCAGCGGATGAAGAAACCTGGCAGCTGAGACAATAGACCTGGCAAAATTTAGGGGAGTTTCATTCCAATTTTGTTGAAGGTAATTCTTTTCTGCTTTCTATTCTACATAGCCTTTCTTCTATTTTCATTCTAGGCTGTAAATCCAAATAAGTAAGCAAGCTAGTCTACTGTGTGCCAAGACACCAATCTGCAAGAAAGCACAAAAAGAACCTTCCATTTATTTCTTTCTAAACATTTTGTTTAAAAACATGCTCCTAAAACTAGCTTTACAAGCATCTTTTTATGGATTACAAATAACATGTGTTAAAATATCTGGGAGTATACGAATTACAGAGTAAAGGCAAAGTAAAGTCTTACTATAGTCAGTAACTGGTCTCAAACCAATGGAAAACAGTATTATTTTTAAATAAAGCACTTATTTAGCTAAAAACAGTGTCTTGCAGATTGGAGAATTGCTGATGGAGTCTGGCAGCCCTTTCATGGAATTACTTGTCTAGACAAAGAATGCATGTATTTTTTTTTCTCAAAACAAAAGCAAGAAGCCACACTTTAGATTTATCTAGCACAGTGTTTCAACCAGACTCTCTTAGCTCTTTCTGAAGATCACTCTTTTCCATCCTCTTGGATATCTTCTACCTTCCTCGTTGAAATGTCTGTTGCCTTTTTGTTTCTTTTGTTTCTTTTCTTTTTCCTGCTGCACACAACTCCCTCAGGAAAAAAGAAATTACACCCATCTCTCTTTCATCCCAAACTCTTTTCATACATTTCACCTTCCTGTATGCAGCCAGAGTTTTGGGAGAGAGTTCCTATTATTTTTATCTATCCTTTCCTCTCCCACCCTGGCAAAAAAAAAAGAATTCTATTTTTCCTGACTGACTATTAGCTGTACCATAGCTCTGCCTTACTGAGATTTTCATAGAACTCCTAGAATAACACACTTTGAAAAACTTTGTTGGAAACCTTAACTAGACAAAGGCACCCAGTGGTGAGCAGTCCAGTTTTCCAAACACAACTGAATATCCACACTGTAGACCAACTTAATTTGTATCCATGTGTTTTCCTCCTAGAACAATGTGGTAACCTTCACTTGTAATTAACATCTTCAGCAGGATGGCTACAGCTTCACTAGCATCATTTTTCACACTCTGCTCTAGAAGAAGTTGATGTCCTGTCTACAAAAGCAATAATATCAACTCCAAACTTAAATTGCTCAGGTACTGCTAGCACAGAAAGAGAACTGTATTGTACCCTATTGACCCTAGATTGGCAGTAATTAGAGCAGCTGGAGCAGCTGCTCCTACATGTGGTAGATGTGTGTCTGCATGTTCTAGCACAGAGGAAATGTGGTAGCATATTTACATATATATATTTAATATGTACAGTAATCTGAAGTAGCTTGCTTGTCACTGGGATATATGTATGCCACTGTCACTGGACACTTCTAGTATAAGAATGCCAAGGCATGAATACAGCATGGGGCAAAGGTGCAAAGGAACAGATAAATATGTGGTAGACAAAAGATATGGGACAGATATGAGGATATTCCAGTAGAAACCCTTCACAAGGAGTGTGGCTTTTGCACAAACCGAGTGCTGAGAAAGCTGACTATACTGCAAACTTTGCAGTTTTTCTATTCCTAAGATGGGAAAAAGTTGAGGCAGGACAATTAGCAATGTGATGATATCACAACATCATTTTGACTAATAAGCAGTAATAAGAAACGCTTCCAAAACTGCTGTGAGACAATTTTAATGGACTTGTGTGAACAGCTGGCTCTGATCGTCTAGCATACTGGCATGTAAATACACAGAGATATGTGCATCTACTCAGAAGCTAGGGACTACTGACACCTGAAAGCAAACTCTTCCAAACCACTACAAGTCAGTGGCTGACAAATTCTATACTGACAAGCAAACTGCAAATATTGAGGTAACAGAGGTTTGAAGACAATCATTGATGTGATTAATTATGAATGCTGAATTTAGCTCACTTTCTGCAAATTAAAAGACAAATTAGCAGACATCTCATTGTTGGGGATAGGTTCAAAGGCAGGAAGTAAGAATTAAGAGCATTTCCTTTACTGAACCATACAGTCATGGGCATGAAGATGTATGATGTTCTGATGGGGCAAAATGATGCTGTGCTCTGTTTCAGTACATCTTGTCATTAGACTACATGCTTGCAATAATTTGGAGAAGTGACTCTTTTACTATTTATACATTTTCACTGATGTCATGGAATCATTCTTCTTCTGCTGTTTCCACTCCTGCTTCTGAAAGATAGATCTGTGGTCTGAACTTCATCCAAATCACATAATGTTTTTGTGAATTTCTTTCTGCCTGGACCACTATTCCCTTATGCTAGTGGCTGAGATAAAATGTTCTACCAAAGGTATAGTTATTTCTTCCACAGAAGAAAAAAAATTCCTCTTTAAGCTCTTCATCTTGACAAAGGCAGACATTGATGCTTTTTCCTTTTGGTGTGCCTCTATGTCATCCTTGTGCAGCAACCTTCTCAGATATCGCCTTACAAAGAAGTGTAGTAGATGCAAGTCATTTAAAAGAGACTGGGACCTGCTGTGTTTGGGGGGACTGGGTGTCAGGACAATGAATCTGTTACACTGGTTACACTGACTTTAGTTATTTCAGGTTTGGGATGCTTCGTAAAATGTTAAATAAGCTGGAGAACCCTGAACAGGTCAGGCAGCAATTTCCAAGGCCTTTAATAAGCGCTATAGCCACACGTGAATAAATGGCTGAGAAAGACAGCTATAAGAACAGCAGTAGGGAGTCTGCAAGAATCTCAGAAATCCTAAATTTAACCTGTAGGATAATCCTGAGATTTGGCAGCCAGGAGAAAGGACATATTGTGGTGAAAAGAAAATGGGGTATTGAACCAGTATATGGAGTTTGTGGATAATCATGCCTTCTCTTGCTTCTGCTCCATATCCTGGACAATGTCATGAAATACAGTTATTGTGTTACCAACAGAAAGTGCCAAGAGGCCCTGAAGGGACTTTTTTACTTGATACTGCCACTGGGATTTTAAGTCAACCCCTTATCCCACCTGCACAAGCAATCCCAAATTCCAAGCACACATAAGCCCAATTTTAAAGAGCTTGTGCCTGACAGGTACAATTCAAGGAAGATTCCAAGAGAAGCATGAAAGGAGGTCATAACTGAACAAACCTTCCTTTCTTCCAAATTTCAACTTCATATACACTTCTTTAACCTATATTTTCCTTGCTTCTGAGCTTCTCTGCCTCAGTCTTCACTTCTAGTCCTTCCTATTCTAAGACTAAATGGGAATCTGTAGCATAGCTAAAAAAAAGCAAAATTACATCACACAGAAGGTGGGTGTGAAAGTGTTTTAATAGCTTATGTACATCTATAACAGTACTTAATTAGCATAAAATATACTTTATCACTGGCTACAATGTGTATCCTGAATTTACTAAAAACATAATGGCATCTTCACAACTGCATTTATGTGAGGAGCACTGTGTACTAGGCACATACGACGCAGCGAAACTCAACATGGGAGGGTAGGGTTATGGTTTGGTTTGGTTTGTTCTAGTTCTCTGGGGATTCAGTTTCTGGGTGGAAACTCATGGCATCTGAAACCTCACTTTCAGAATACTGGATGTGTCACTGAGGCAAAATAAAGTTGAAGCTCCATAGAGGCCTAAATGTCTATATGGAGTATTGCTACATCCTTGATGGAGAGGATTGCTGAATAGCACAACCACTCCCCATTGCTAGGGTAGGTGTTCTATACTGTTGTGTGGGCAGGACATGGAGGTTTTCCTGTTTCACTTGTTAATTTTTCACCTGGATTGTCTGGATCCAATAGTGCCTTCTGTGTATACTACATGTTTCATCTTTTTTTCAGACAGCTGCAGCTCCTTCAGACACTTGCAGAGCCCTGGAAGAGATAGGGAGCAGCTCAGAGACCCCGTCTTTGCCACACTCCTGCTACAAGGGTACACGAGGGTGGGCCAAACAGGAGCATGCAGCCCCACAGAGCTGAGGAATTATGTGTAAGGCAGCTTGGGCTTACACTGGGTTTATGCTCTCCAGTCTCCTGCTGTGTGAGCTCCAGAGTGATTTTCAAGGGCTGCTTCATGGGAATCGTGTTGTCATGGCTGGAGTCAAGGTATGCAGCACTCATCTGTTCGAAGAAACAGTGGGGGAGAAATCGCTACTAGATGAAGCCCTTGAGAGAATTTCTTTTTACTCCTCCTAGGCTTTTTGGAACTGAGAAATCAAGCTTAATTGGAATTTAAAGACATTATATGGTAGGAATGACTGACGACACTTGATAGTTGAACCTGAATCAAAAGGACAAAACAAGTCATTTATAGGAAATGCTTCAAAACAGGGGATTTAAATGTCTTTAAATATTTTCTATAAAATCCCTCAGCTCTTTAGGTCATTATTCAGAATTCATAAATAATAGTGTAATACCTGTTTAAAAGATACGACAAAAAGTCCTTTCCCATGGAGTTGCAAAAGCTAATGCACTTTTATATCCAAGTACTTTTCTAGAATTAATCAAATGTTGCAAAATGCCCTTTAGTTTAATTGCATGCACAAACATACAGACAAAAGGAGAAAACAACTGAGTTTATTAATTATCTTTTTTCTTTGGCAGCTGTGGGTAAAAAGATCATATGAGGCTAAAGGGAGCCTGACTTCCTTGATCCTTACAAGTCTGTCTTCCCATGCATAAACTATCTTTTAAGCTATACACAAGTAACTTAACAGTAATACTTCCCTCCCCCCCCCCCCCCCCCCCCCAGTTTTCATTTTAAGACTGCTAGGCAATTTCTGGTAAGTAGTCTAAGCACAGAAAACTGTTCTGTAAACTCAGAAACACCCACACTAATAAAGTACAGCCATGGTCTACACCTTACATCAGACTTCAGCTGACAAAACTCACTTTCAAAAGGCTTAAACAACCACTGCAACCTCAATAAGGTAGTGACAAAAAGATAAATAAAAAAAAAAAATAAATCTCCACTGTGGATTATTTCATAAATACTGTCAGTCCACTACATATGGTTCACAGATTATGACTGATCCATGACAGTTCTGAGATGGGCCATTTCAGTTGCAGTATTATGGCTTTAAATGTAATATTGGTCATCACCATGAGAAAAGAATACCCCCAGGAGTTGAGGACAGAAGGTAATACAGTGGCCCTTTCAGTGGTGTGGGAGACACGGCAAACTGCTGCATAGCTGAACAGTTCCCCTTTGTTCTCTGTTCAGCTATGGATCCGATTTCTCTGAATTGGGCTTATTACAATAAATATAGATGCGCAACATGATTATTTATGGGAAGAAAACAGACAAAAGAGGTTGAGTTGCTGGTACCTAAAACCTCATTTTCTGAGCTTCTCCCCTTGAGGCCCTTTTCATTTGTTGCACCATTGTATTCTCATTGTTGCTCAGTGATACAAGCCTAAGCTGTTCATCAATTTACCCACTCCCCCAATTTCTTTCTCTCTCATGTGCGCTTCCTCTCTCTCTTCCCATGTTAATAGTTCCCCTGAAATCCTATCACTTTGCTGGAGATTGATGTAAGTCTCCAGCAATTAACATAATTACAAGCCTGATTATCTTCTAATTGCATTATGAGTATTTGGTTATTCACTACACAAATTAGAGAAAATTAAAGAGGAGCAAGATCCTGTGGTGTGGGCGGTATGCTTTCTAAACTGTTATGAGCATCTGAATGCTGTGAGATAACAAGAAGGTGAAGATGTTTTATATTCCTATTGGCTCACAGTTGTTCTTGACACTATAAATTTTTCTTCTTTCAGCAGTGTTTCATGTCACTGAAAGATGCAGTACTATTTCCGTTGTTTGTGCAAGTTGACTGACAACGTACAATAAACTAAAGGAAATGCCATATTTTCCTATATAGATTTGGTAAAATGATAGTTAGAAATTTGAACAAAAGGCACCTAGAGGATAGGCTTCTGCACTACTGAGACATCAATAATTCATAATTAAGCAATACTGTTTGTGGTGACAGGGGAACACATCAGTAAACAAAAATCAAGAATTACAAGTCCTCACCTCTTTCTAGTGTTTTTGAGGTTACTGCATTATTACTTAAAATAAGCAGGGTTAATTTTCAATAGTAATTACTAGAGCGCAGTTTTAAATCTGAATAACACTTTGGTGGGGCATAACTAGTATGGGACAGGAGTCATTTTACTGACAGCAATGCCAGCAATGAAAAGGAGCATTTGAAACGTACAGAATGGAAAATCATGGGGAGAAAATTAAGTAACTGGATACATCTGGAAATTATATTTTTAAAAGGAAATATATGGAGTTTCCCCAAAACATGGAGAGAAAACCTTATGACAGGGAAAGTGAGCAAAGACATACTGAAAGAACTGTACCTTCTGTCATTGTTAGGGTTGAAGACTATGACTGGTGCTGAAAGAAAAAGCCATCTCATGCCTCACGAGGACTAAGCACCCTGTTACATACCCTATACAGCCAGCGAGGTAGGAGGTAGGGAGATCTGTTCAAAACAAGACAGCTGAACTCCCCTGAACAATGCTGTGAGCACCCTTTGCTGACTTCCATCCTAAAATAATTGCTGACTCTTCTTGTGTTTTGGGATAACTCAATATGTATCTTGTTATGAGCCAAATTCTGCTAAAGTTCTTCACGGGAGCTTTTTCAACTTATAGACATGTTTTTAAGGCAAGTTAACCTGCCAACACTTGAAACTGGTGTCCCTGAATGAATTTACAATATACAGCAATGGTCTAACATCAGCGAATGTAACTTTGGATTTTGTAACAACAGACCTCTAGTCACCTCCTCGTCTCAAGATTTCCAGTTAGTGCAACTGCACCCAGCCACAAGGGAATAAATTGATGACATTTGCTTATTTCAAAAGGGTCAGTAAACAGCCTTTGGTCAGGAATTTTGCCTTCTGACACAGGAACTGGATAGTGTGGAATTTAAATGTGTGACTTAAGCCTTTGCAGCTATGAAGCACCGACTATAGAAAACCATATCTATTCACATAACTTCCCTGTACTTGCCTGATGCATTCAGCTGTATCCCCCTCCAGGTTTGTTTGGAGGGGAAGGAACATAACAAGCTAATGAACATAACAAGCTATCAAAAGGTATACTGCAAAACTCACTGCTATTTGCATGCAAAGAGAAAGTGTAGCTGTGATCTCTTCCCTGTATCTCCTTACATATCACTTATATGATTTGCTGTCCAGAATATTCCCAAAGACCTTCCATCAAAAAATTCATTGATAACATTTCCCATTTCTAAATATCCCCTATTACTTGAGCCAGTAGTTGCAAAAGTGTGGATACTAAATAGGGCCACAATCCTGCAAGCAGGTCTCATCTAAATAGGCTTACTTATGGTGGGTGAGGTATCCAATCCAAATGTCCCAAAGGCATCCATGGGAACAGGCTCTACACTCAAACTGAAGTGATGATACCAAAATATAGTCATTGCTTTTTCTCTTCTTTTCAATATTGCATCTCTTATTTAGCACTCGCATCCTAATTGTAAAGGAGGTTCCAACATCTCAAAGAGTTTTTGATTCACCTTATGCCTTACAGCAAAGTGAGTTTCAAGCTGTGGATACAATTTCTATGGCGTTCTCTAATTTCGTCTCCCATTCAGTACTGTAATATGCAACTGAAGAATCTACACTACTGAAGAAACTACTTGTCACTACAGAGTATATTTTTACTGTGAGGGGGTGAGGCACTGGAATGGGTTGCCCAAGGAAGTTGAGAATGCTCTATCCCTGACAGTGTTCAAGGCCAGGTTGGACAGAGCCTTGGGTGACATGGTTTAATGTGAGGTGTCCCTGCTCATGGCAGGGGGGTTGGGACTAGATGATCTTAAGGTCCTTTCCAGCCCTAACTATTCTATGATTCTATGATTCTGTGATTCTACAGAGAACCAAAGGGAGCACCATTATTTTATACAGAGAAGCAAAAACACACATTTTGAAACAATGGCAGCAAGCTGGACTTTAGAGGCATAGGGTCCATTCCATGCCTCCTGTTGGACATGATAAAACTATTGCAAACTAAAGCAAGACAATGTTCAGTCAAGATCAAAGTCTCCCATGCAGAATTCAACCAGCCTTGTTACCACATACATCTCTCAAATTTTCCCTTAAACTAAAATAAGATCTGTCTCAGCTGGACTTCTCCATTTATACTTTCTTAGGATTGTCAGGAAAGGAATACCGTTTTTCCATATCCTCTTGGACATAAAAGTATGTCTTGCTCAGTGGAACTCTCAAGGATCATGACTCCTGGACATTTACACATGGCTGTTATTAACAAAACAATTTAATACAAATTTGAAGGGGAAAGGTGAGAGCAATCTTAATTATGCATCATTTTAGCACAGTCATAAAAAATCTCTCATCAACAGAAGAATTTTCTTAAATACAGATGAACCACATATACACATTTTCATTTGCTGCCATTAAGTGTGTGTGCAAAACTATCTGGCAACCCATCAGCATGTGCTTCAACTGATCCATTTAGACAGAAAATAAAGACAGAAGCAATACACCATATGACTTCTTAACAGATAATTTAAAAGTATTTTTCAAGGGTGTTTAAAATAGATTCAACATGAAATTGAATTTTTGCAAGTAGGTAAAATTTCATGTAACTTTTTAAAGCTATATTACTTTAATAGCTATAGACAGTGGGCCAAATTCAGCTTTAATGTAAAACACATTGAATTTAATGAAAAGCTTCATTGAATTTACTGGCAATTTGCCCAGCTGCCACAGGATTCAGTTTTGCACAGTCTTACACTTTCCTCCCACTGCTTTTCAGAGCTGTCAGATGTATGTATTATAGAAGTTTTCAGAAGCCCATGACCAGTAGTGTAAGTGTATTTAATAGTCTAATATCAAAGAGCCTGTGGAGAAAAGCCACCCTGCAATTCTGTCAGGGGAAGTAAACAACACATCACCATTTGCACTGCCACCTTTGTAAAAGGCCATTTTTTAAGTTCTACAAATACTTTGCTCTGAATGGCACCCCTTAAATTTAAACTGAAGCCTGGATTCCCAAGTGAAAGACTGAATTAGAAGCAAATAAATGTCAACTTTTACTTTTGCACTAGCACTTTACAGTGCCATTTTGCAAGAATTCAAGTAAGAATTATAAGCATCTGATTATCAACAGAAGACACATTTGCTTCCTCTGGAAAAATTCTGTGCAGCACATCGATAGAATTTCCAAAACACCATGACTCTAAGACCCAAATAAGTTGCCCACGTGTGCTCTTCACAAGTAATGTAAGCAGTTTCTAGGAGGCAATATTCATGACAGGATAGTCTAGAGCCATCTCAGATTGTCTTAAAACAGAAAGCAGTACCTGACTTAGCAGGCATGCCATATTACCATGCCACAGCTATCCTTAAATTTGAAGTGCTATCTTCCTTTTTGATATGAGCCTCCTCCACCACAGTGAAAAGCAAACAAAATATTGTTTCCTTGCTTCATTACTCTAGTAAGAAGGATTGACGACATGCTTAGCTGGCAGGAAAAAATAATTTATTTCACTGTCACCTTACTTGTTCACCTGCTGCAAAGTAAATAGAAGCTAAGTCACTTTTTATTTATTTAGCTTATGCAAGACACCCATACTGACATAGCTAGCATTATCTATTATATACAACCACTCTATTATACTGATCACAGAAAACAAAAATAGTGCAAGACCATCTATAACCAACTTCATTCTTAATATGTCTTGAAAACAGCACTTCACCTTTTAGATTTTTGAAGACAATGCCTTTTTTTTCCACTTATTACTTTCCCAATTTAAAATGTGCTTTAAAAATAACAGTAATCGAACTTAGCTCATATTCAAAATGTACTAGGAAAGTAAACGGTCCACATGTAGGAGTTTTCAGTGTCTGGGCTTTATCTGTTATCAAAGGTCTATTACCATTATTAGTAAAACCTCTTTGTCATAACAGTAAAAAAAAAAAAAAAAAATTAACTGATAAGTATAGTTGGAAATACAGTTAAAGAGCTAATTCCCATGTTAATTTGTCAGAGAAATTTCCCGCTAGGGCGTGGTTGAAAGCAGAGAAAGTAAGTAGGGATTGTACAGAGATTACTATCTATTAGCGTAAAGCATATCTTTTCCTGTGAAGTGAAGAATGGTATGAGCTCCACACTCAAAATGAGAGTATAAATATGACTCAACAAAGCAGCTTGCCTGCAGGAGCTTGCTCCACTCTCTTATTTCATAGCACAAATAAAATGCTTTATCCTGCCTTTGCAAATACAGTCAAACATCCTAAGTAAAGTAAAACCTTATATTGAGGGGACATGCAAAGAATTTATGTTTCAGGAGATTGCCTGAGAGGGAAATGAGATGCAGGGTAAGAAGGTATTATGGCAAACAGATACAAAGCCACAGAATTGAACGTGGTGAGAGTTTGGCTTCATGTTTTTCTGTTTCCTGTTGGCTTCAGCACATGCAGCTTTGTGGTCACTTTGGTAGATTAGCAACTGGCTCTGACACTCAGCTGGCCTCTGGATGGTCCTCACCTGCAGCTGGCTTAGTGGGCTGTGTTTTTCCTGAAGTCTTGAAAAGTATTGAATTCATACCTTTCTTGGCCATAATAATAAGTTGTTGCTGTCTCCACAGATTACAAACACAGGCAACATTTTTCTCTCTGTTGCGTGAATTCTGGCATGCACCGTTACTTCGCTTACAGTAAATAAAGAGGTTGCTTACTGCTGCAGTGCTTACCTAATGAAATATTAATATTTCAAGAATACATTAATGTCTTTGAAATTAAGTCCTTTTCTATACCTTCAAATTTGTCAGATCTCTATTTTTCTAATAACAATTTTGTAAATATGCAAATGTTTTCTGAGAACGCAAACATCTTTTACTCCCCTGAAGTTCTTGGGTTGCTGTGCTAGAGCCAATCTTCACCTTCCAAATGGTCACTTTCTCACACATGTAAACATATGGCAGCACATTCAGTAGGGAAACTGAAACTACCTGCAAGAGGGAGGGCATTTACCTAGGTGGAAAATCCAGGTTCAAAACTCTCATGTAAAGCAGAGAGAAGAACAAACTGACCTTTGTGTTCTCTTGGTTCATGCATACCCATTGGCTGCTTAGGTATGCAAGTTTTCTTCAGTTTTAACCAGAAAATCCTTCTTGAAACCAGTTTGGTTGAAATCAGTACATTTCTGGGAAAAGAAAAAAACCTTGCCATTTCAGCAACCAACATTTTCACTGAGAGATTCTGACACAGTTCTCATGGTAAATAGATATTTTTAAATTTTTATTATGATTCAGTAGTGCTATATTTATGTAGAGTACATTATGTTCTGTGTTTACTTAATCTCAGAAGGTATAACAGTAATATATGGAACAGTTAGATACAGTGGGAAGACTTTATGTATACATTTGATATATTCACCTGCTATTGCTGTATGTTTATTGGACAACAATAAAAAAATATTATAACACTTGATCTTCAATGACAATATTATGCTAATACATCATATTTTATGTATTCCAAAGAGACTTTTCCTTTCCTCTTTTCAGTGGAAATCACCATCTCCTTTTTTCAAGCTGTTGTACACTCATTTGGCAATAGCAGACATTTAATTTTCCTGACAATTCTGGGACTGAAAAGGCAAGGTATGTTTTGAGGTATACTTCACATCATAGAATCATAAAATCATAGAATCATAGCATGGTTTGGCATGGGAGGGACCTCAAAGATCATCTTCTTTCAAACCCCTGCCACGGACAGGGACACTTTCCACTAAACCAGATTGCTCAAAGCCACATCCAACCCGGCCTTGAACACTTCCTGTAAGTGGGCATCCATACCTTCATGTTTTCATCCACGCCATCATACTAGTCCATACTCATGTGTACACTGTGCAGAGATCTCAGCATCCTCAGCTTTTATCAGCCACATCCGAACGCTGGCCTTGCTATTACTTTGAAGCGCTTGACCAGCAGCCATAACTTTGGTCTCCACCTTCAAGCTAAACCAAAAATATAGAGAGCTATCTCCAATGTTTCTGTTGTATAAGTATATAAGCTCATTTTCAACTTTTTAGCAGACACACTGGATTTTAATATACCACAGCTGTGGACATGCAGCACTCTTTGGTGCTAACAGCAGAAAACAGAAGTAGAGAAAGTAAAGAAGCCGTCTACCACAGTCTTGCAGAAGATCCTTGCGTGAGACAATAGGAACTCTAAGTGAGAATTTGGTTTCGCTCACATTCATATCTTCTTTTCTGGTCAGCAGATGAAGATCTGATTAGCAGCCTCCAGAGCAGTTCACTTGGAGAACATTTACAGTGAGCCACCAATGACCTAATAATATCTGGGTAACAATACCCCAGCACCCACATTTTATCTCAGGATTGCAGCTGGTGGCAGTCAGTTTTGTGCCATAATTTTCTCTGTATGCTGGAGATGTTTTCTTCAGCAATCTGAGCAGAATTCAACTTTAGCATCAGTAGAACTGAGCTGAAATTTATTCTCTCTGTATGCTGCTATCACGAAGCAATCTACTAGAGTCTCAGCCATGCATCTTGCATTAATATAAGTTCTAAACCTCTTCAGGCATCTTAGTTTTTGCACATTTTCCTTATCTCCAGCATCTGGTTGGCCTGCAAGTGAAAGCCTGGGCAAAGAACTACTGACCCCTTTAAACTGTTTTCTAATCTTACGAGTTAAATTAAGATAAAAGATAGTGCAACTTTTTTTGCAAGTTTGGATTTTCTGCCTTTTGTTTCATTTTATGCTGCTTACAGCTGCATTTTGGGTACTTTGGTTGATTTTTGTCACCTTGGTTGAGGATGTTTAGAGCTGCCAAAATGATGCAGAAAAGGCTTACGTAATCATAGCTGATTCTTCACAGTTTGGGGAAAAAAAGCACAAAAAGTTCTCACTTGTGAGATTCTGCTTTTCCGTTCCATCACTTCAGTGGACAAACTTTCTTGATGTGACACACTTTTTTTTTAAGACGTTGAAAGAGATTCGATGAACTCATGGAGGTTAGGGCTCTCAGAAGCCACTGCTGAGCACATGAAATGAAAGACTACTCGCACTGTTTGCTACAACCTACTCATACCATTCACGGGCTATTTTCAGAGATAAGAGGAAGTGTGTCTCAGTATAGTAATTCTTACAAACTATATTTAATCTCCAGAAATTTCTTTTCAGCATTTTGAAATTAACCAGCATACTTTCTGTCTGACTAATTAGTCCAACATTCTTCTAAAGGGCTTTAGTTTGCTTAATTTTCAAATTTACTTATAGAGAATTATCAAATACAACTACTCCAGTACATTCAGATGCCTGCTCCCTATAATTTCTTTCAAGTTATTCTGATAAATGGATGCAGTGATGTTTGCTAACCAAACAACACGATCTTAGAGAACATCTTTGAGACACAGAACAGTTTTCACAGCTGCTACAATTAAAGTAAGAAACACTTTAAGGAATTCATTCACTTTCTGGAGAATACAACTTACAGGGTCTGGGCTAGAAAAATGATATGGAAACACAAGTTGCTAACCCAACTTGTACCTCCCCCCCTCTGGTAAAACACACCCTTTTAACTAGAAAAAAACTTAACGGATTTTGCATTTACTGACAACAGCCAGTGACAATGATTGCAGGCATTTCTTTTTTTGTCCTCTAAATTTCAAGGCAATTTAAAACCAGTATTGCTGCTTTCTTCTAGGTACCCTGGACCTAGAATAACATCATTGAAAAAAAGAAAGAAATAAATTGATAGATGCAATGTACACTCCACCATTACACACTCATTCTCTAATGATTCTCCGCCTTCAAGCCAATCTTCTGTAAGACTCCCTAAATTCACTGGAGTTCATACTTCACTCACACATTTTTAAAGCATTAGTCTCTTCTCTCCTATCCCCCAAAATTAGATTTGGCACTAAAATGCTTATCATAGCTCTGTATTTTAAAAATCTGTCAGTCTGCCTCATTTATCATAGATCACACTAATAATTTAGTATTTAATAATAATTAATTAACTCATTTACCATCCCTGCTGATTATCCGTTTTAACTTCTCAGACAAAGAACTGCTGTAATGAAAGATGTGAACTTAGTGACTAAGAACTTATGACATGGTGTAGTCACTAATTTGTCTGGTTGAACTGGCATTGGAGCATATCTTGTGTCTTTCCCATTTAGTTCTAGATAACAATGATGATTTTGTTAACACAAGACCTTAGGCTCCTTAAATATCTGCTGTTCCATTACATTTAGAAACACTGCCTAAATAGAGTTTGAAGTCTTATATTCATCTTTTACAGAGACTCTAATGAGGGAAAAAAAAAAAAAGCTGAACTTAACTCTACCCAACATACAAATTTAGCAGTGGAATTTCCATCCCAAATATAGGAAATACCATCTTAAACACTGTAGTATGTTGAAGATGCATATTATATATGAAATATTTTATTATAAACCTTGCCTGACATCTAGTACACACTTTAGAAAAGCTCTTTTGGGCTCTACTTCATTGATTTTAATGGAAACCAAAAGCCTATTCTATAAAGTACATATAGAAGGCCATATACCACAATGCAAGTAATTTGGCATACATCTATAAGGCTTGAAAGGAGAGGCACTTAGAAGTGTGAATGTGAATTGCTTTGCAATCTGCAGTGTGGTAATATAGCTGTCAACCATATTTCATGTTGTGCAGGACTATGGATAGAAAGCATCTCTGGAAAGACATGCTTTTTAACTAGCAGAAACTGAATGACTGACATCCAAGCAACTTTATTTTCTATTGGTGTCTAAAAAGTCCTGTGAAGAAGTGCAATAGAGAAGACTACCTTTCATGGAACATGGAAAACTTACTTACAATGGGGCTAAAAGAAGAGAAATCCTTCTATAGAGTGTGCATGTAATATTAAAGAGAGAGAGACAATTCATGTACTTGCATGCAGCTAGAAATGTGAAAGTTGGTGGTTTTGGTTTGGAGGCTCTGTGATGAATCTTTATAAGGTTTCAATTCCTCCTGAGTCTGAACCCTTGAGTTTTACTATGGGTTATGGGGTAACAAAAAATAATACTCAAAACAATACCTATCAAGTTACCGAGATGCTCCTTTCTTCAAGACAAAATCATTAAAACCCACAAATTCTTGGCAGCATTTCTATCTGTTGTCTAATATTCTCTGTCTATTTAGTTTCACTGAAAAGTTTACAGATTTTGGCAAACCTCATCTGAGTTCCAGTTTTGTAGCAGATCATGAAGAATGAAAGTGCCTACTTGCTTCTGCTTTCGTTATGAAAGCTCCCCCAACATTTATGTGTGACCATCTAAATCAGACAATTCTGGATGAATTAATGCAGTAGAGTCTTCTGAGATCTAAGAAAGATGAATTTTACTTCTGTAGCACAATAACACGATTTATCTTAAACCCTTTATTTCCTTGCTCAATTGGGTATCTCACTTTCAACTGCTCTGATGTGCTGTGTGTTGTGAGCAATACACCAGATTTCTCTACAGTGCAGTTTCTTCCTATTCTGTAATATCAAGATAATGTTTACTCAGCTTTGTAAAGGTGCTTAGACAATTTAGGATGAATGACTAAAACCAATTACTATAATGTTCTAACAACGGTATGAGCCATATGTGGAAAAAAGGTATGTCATTCACAGGGCAGGCATTTTAAAATGAAAGTTTTCAGCATTCAGATTCTGGGGTGAGGGCAGGGTTTGAGTTGTATATGTAGTAATATTGTGTTCAATTGCAATATTGCTGCTTAGATGGAATTAATCTTTTAAAAACCTGCTCACCTCTAGAACAAGACTTAGAATTTAATAATCAGTTCAATTCAGTCCGATTAGGCATGTAATCCAAATAACTTTTCTTGAACAATGATTAAGAAAATATCCTTGCATACTTGGTGTCCTGTAGCCTCTAAACACGCAGTACATGTTTCACTTTAATATCACCCTGCTATTCAGAAGCTGATTATAATTACAAAAAAAAAAAAAAAAGAACTTTGAAATTGTTAAGAAGGAAATCAAAGCATTTGTTAACAGATAAAAAAAACAGGGTCAGTGTCTGATTCACTGGCGCTTTCCCAGGCACGAGACATTTTTTTCCCCAGAGGTCACCAGGTCCAGGCAAGCTGCATTCTTTCTGCCAGGCACTTTGTAATGTGCAATGAACAGTGTCATTTATTTTCATTTCCTCATACTTAATTGCATGCTTCTTGCTTCCAATATTAAGCCAGAAGGCAGGTGTTAGAAGCAGTAAACTAAACTACTACTAGCTGTCAGAGTTACGGACCATGCTACTCTCCTCTTGAAACAACCCAATTGTTTACAATTCAGCAGAAACGGCTGAACTGGAAAAACACTTACTTGCATTGCTCATTCAATAGAGATTTTTTCTTTTATTCTAAAAAAAACCCCAAAACCACCAAAACAAAGCCAAAACCAAAAAATGATACTCCATACTTAGCAAACACATGCTACTTAAATTTACTAGCATTCTATCACAGTAAGAGGAAGCAATACCAGAACTTATTGTTTTGGTCAATGTACCAAAAATATTTTGAAGGTATGGTAGGATGACTGCTTTAGCCAAGTAACATGCCAGTAATGCTACTTGTGCAATTAATGCTCTCACTAATAAGCTATTTAAAAATTTAATGACCATGCCTGGATATAGAAATATAAGATGTTTATCAGGTATGCAAAATTTAAGCTTATCATTATTGCAATTCAATTATTTCATTCACTGTGGAGGTTAGCATTCATTTCATTTTCCCCCATTATAATAAACAAAATAAAGCTTTATCAAAGATTCCTTAAAGAACTTAACTTCATTTTGCCAATGAGTATGTCATTTATTTGCATATTTATATGCAATGCAAAGTTCTCGTGCCACTATTGTGTTCATGGGTGGCACTTTATAATGTATGTGATTTTTTTCAGTAGCAACACTACTTTGTGTTACTGATATACTGCTGAAACACAGATAGTGGGAATCCTATCATATTGCAGCTAAAAAAATTACAAAGGAGAAAAAAATAGAGGAACAGTATATATACTCATGATCATTTAAAAAATTATCACTTCTCACTCCAGTGACTTCTAACCTTACCCAACTGGTTTTATATTAAAAGGTGCTAGATATTACTGCTTAAATTATCTAGCAGCAGTAAGTAATATAGTATTTCTACAAATATTATTTGCTTAATTGCATAAGAACACAAGTGTTAGTAACACACCTAGAAAAAAATCGCTGTTATCAGCACACACTCTCCATTTCAGTTCACGAGTTTTCCACATACCCGTTCTGTTAATCAATAACAGTGTACAATTTCCTCTATACCATGAACATATCACTGTTCACTTTCTGTAATACCCTGCTAAAAGATTATTGATACTGTTATTTCAGAATAAATAGTGCATTTCAACTGCAAGTTCAGGCTGAATCCTGCAAATTACTCTATATGACTTTACACCTTGGCACTACAGCCTCCTGATGTCAGTGGAACTCTGAGCACAGAAATGATCACTTTGCTTGCATAATAAAATATAATTGTGGAACTCCATCTTATGAGGAATGAGACATCCTGTTTAGAAGTAGCAATAACACAAAGCAGGCATACTTTATGAAGCAAAAAATCCAATCCTAATCTCCTGTTTCTGAAGAAAGAATATAGGTTAAGAAAATAATATGAGCAGCTTGGAAAAAAATTAAGTTACATTTGTAACCTTTCCCTTATTCCATCAATCAGGCACTGAGGAATTTCTTAAATGAATTTGAAACTCTGTTCTTGTAGGTAATACTCACCTGCAATTCTATCATCAAGGAATTTCTTTATTTTCACAAATCATTTTTTTCTTCATAAAATCCTGTGGTGAGTCCAGAGCATTCTAGCTAAACTAAAGATCCAATTGCCCTAAGAAGTGAGCGGGCAAAGGTTAAAATTGGAATAGCTACTGAACTAATGCATGAAAATTTTATTATCTTGTACAACTTAGCTTTCAATATATAAAATTCTATTTTTTTTTTCCAGTGAAACTCAGGTTTGCAGACCTGTTTTCCAAAGGTACTCAGGAACCTCATTGTATTTCAAATTTCAGAGCAATTTGAGTCCTTCCCCACACCATTAATATACTACATAATAATTTTTTTAATTAATAATTTTTGTGGGGGGGGGGGGGGGGGGGGAGGTGAGCCTGCCACTTAATAGAATTTCAGGTATCCCACTTAAATAGCAAAATTTCACAACAAGTCCTGGGGAGAGCTAGGAATGGCACATAGGAAGTCCATGCATTTAGGAGAAATTGGAAATATCAAAGGGAAGAGACTATTCAAAGTTGCACAATTATACCATGTTAGCACACCTCCTTCCACCCTAGAGTCAAAACAAAGTCTTCTTCCAAGCACTTTTTTCATGAAACACAGTGGAGTGAGTCTTTCCTCACTCAGTTTTTCCTCCCAAAGAGGGTCAGATGCAGAAGTATTTTCTAGCACCTGTCCTGCCAAAAATTCCCTTTTGGAAAAACACAGAAAACCGAATGATTCATTAAAAAATATATATATTTAAAAAAAAAAATAAATACCTAATTGAGCCCAAAAGACATCTAAGCCTCCCTTTCTGAAGGAGAAGGCCCTAGTTACTACTAAGCTCTCATCCTTGGATACTCAAGAAACCATTACTTAAGAAACTTTTTGAACTGGGAGTGTTGGAGGGCAAAATCTACACAGACATATACTTGGTAGATGGGAAACAACTACCAGGCTAGGTTATATATATTAGGTAAGGAAAAAAATACTTAATTTGCAAATTTCAGTAGTATTTGGACATAAGAGACCATGCTGCTCTGCATCGTTAATGCTTGGTTAAGACTGCATTTCTCCTGCCTCTGTACTGCAGACATTGATAACTCAGGATGCAAGTGCTCCTGGCCTTATCCTGTAGCTGATGTGGGGCATTTTGAAGATAAACAAGACAGGTACTTACAGCACTAGGCCTAAAAGTCTGTCTGTCGAGTCCAGCCTGACACGTTTTTGGAAGTTAAAAGCCTTTCCTATTGGACTCCACTATTCATATTTTTAAAGTCAATCAAAAGTGCTGATTTTTGCAAACTCAAGACTGAAGTCCTCACTGGAAAAATCATACCGTTTAGAAAAAGTGATGGTCTCCCAGAGATATCTTTAGTGAACTTCAGCCAGGAAGACTGCTGAACATGAACACATTACAGCATCAGCAAAGACAGACTGGCCTGCCTACAACACAGATTGCTATTGACCAATAAAACAGGACTCTCCTATCTGCAAAATCCACTTCCTTATTTCTTGGTGGACTCAATCCACATTTTTTTTTACTTCCTTTGTGATACTCCATTATGGAAGCAGAAGTAGTTATCTGAGGACTGGCTAGAACTATGAGTACCCTGAATTTAGAAAGAGACATCTAATATTTATATACTGAAATGCTTTTTATGTTGCCATTTGCACCACATTCAGTGCATAATCTTGCAGATCACTCATTCACAGGTCATACCTATAAATTTCCAGAATGCAGTGGGTTTTTTTCATCTACCCAGCTGAATACCCCAAAAAATATCACTTACCCTTTGACATGATAAATGACTCTATGGGGATTTTATTGCTGAGATGCAATACCCTGGAGAGTCATGCAATTGTGCAATCCAATTAGTGTTTTAGATGGTGCAACATCATTCAGGGAATGAATGGGTAGAGATACTTTACAAATAATATTGCCAGACTTGTCTTTTCCTTACCCCTTCCCTAAATCGTCTCCACAGACATAGATGTGCACACATACACTG
This sequence comes from Pezoporus flaviventris, assembly GCF_033815535.1. Taxonomy (NCBI): domain Eukaryota; kingdom Metazoa; phylum Chordata; class Aves; order Psittaciformes; family Psittacidae; genus Pezoporus; species Pezoporus flaviventris. Next base: position 37,916,676 of record NW_026892555.1, read on the forward strand.
ATATACACTATGCAAATGACTGTCCTGGATAAGATCATTTCTGCTTAGAGAGATGATTGCTTTTGTTGAATTTCATTTATAAAGCCTTCTTGAATTGTAGACAAAATCTTTACACAGAGTACACATTGATGAGTACATGTTGAAAATGAAGAGAAAAATATTTGTAAGCTGTGCCAGTCCCTGTACTCCATTTCAACTTCATTTTTATGAAGGCATTTGAAAGCAGTGGAGAATCTAGTTTGAACTTTTATTTTTATTTCATTTTTGTCATCCCCAAATTATAAAAGACAGTTCTCAGTTCTTTGGGTACTGCAATTTAATTTACCTCCAAAGATGTTATTTATTTTTTTCTACTTTTTGCTCTATAGTTGCTCACATCTGAAATTGCCACCATAATGAAAACACAGTCACTGCATTCCAAATGCCTGCATGAGTATGCATTTGGGGGACAGTTTCCTTTTATTTAAAGTTATCTGCAAGGAAAAACAGTGGCAAAATATACCATTCTTCAGCGAGTTTTCAGCAAAAGTTAAACAGAGAAAAAAAAAAACAAACAAAAAACCAGGTGCCTATTCCACTGAGCCCTTATTTGAGTCAATCTAATGTAATTCTGATGCTTAATTTTGCTATCATTTGCTTAGGGTTTTCCTCATAATTCCTATGGAAGCTTAAAAGAATACCAAGCAGTTTCATAACAGGGGTGGATATGTTAAGTTATCCTTAAATTTCTCACCCTTGCCCTCAGTAAGTGGACTACAAATAAAATAAGTAGTCTTGCCATACAATGATGCAGAACTCTGCTTTCCTAGCAATTCACCCATTAGAGAAAAGTATGACAGAAAAAACACCAATTCAAAAATAATTGCACTATAAGCAAAGGAATAAAACTCTTGGACCTTGATGCACCTTCCAATAAGTTAGCATGAAGTTATCAATTTTTTTTTTTCTTTATCCCTCCTAAAACCTTTTTTCAGTATTGCAAGCTCATTTTCTAGCATATGGCTGAATGGAACCAAGCACTCCTCTTTTATCAATACGTTTGCAGCTAAACCTTACCAAGGGGAATTGTATTTATTAAAATATATGTATTGAACAAAATTCAGGTGAAGCATTTTTCTGCAATCTTTAAAGTTATATAAATACAAAAGATAATATCAGTAAATTAAACATACTTTCCTAATCAATTCTCCCAACTAAAACAAGGCACATAATTCTCTTTTCATTCCCATTTAGGCCCTTATTCAGAAAAGCACTTAAGAATATCCTGCTCTTTAATGTGCCTACCGCACTCCTTTAAGCATATGCCCAACAAAATGTTTCAGGATGCACTTAGGCATATGTTTAAGTGGTCTGCTGAAACCAGATGTTAGTCTAGAGGAGTATGCAAGGGGAAGCATTCATCACCCTTGGGTTGAAGGATCTATTAAAAAATGCTTCTGACTCAAAAAGAAGCATAGTAAAACTGGGTAAATGTTCATCCCAACTGAAAGGAAAAGCTGAAAATTCTCTGGGGCTGATGAAACCTGCTCTTTCTATCACCAAGACCAAAGCAGTAAGAGAAAAGCTCATTCATCGGAGTAAATACAGGAATTCACAGCACTTGCTGCAAAGTTCTCTTCAGAGTTTCTTAAACTCAGTGGTTGAAATCTGCTTTATAAGCTAAAATGACAGGAAAGCCTGTCATTACACTAGCTGGTATCACATTTCACCTCCACATAATTAAAGCATTTTTTCATATTCACTTTGTTACTTAGAAGACAGTGTCTGGTTAGTAAACTCAAGATGTAGCTCTAGACCATTTGTTCATAGTGTTGTTTTTTTCACTACCACAACACCATGGCAACTTAAACACCAAATATTTATTTTCTTTCTCAAACACTGCAAGTTACTTTATAAAAATTTTTATGCAAATTGGGCAATGCGTTGACTCATTCTGTTTGCCTCCCTTGTATTTATCTCTAAGGCATCTATCACCATGGTGCCTAAATGCTGTGGTATCTTTGTATTTGCCAGCTCTGTAAATCATATGATCGGTATAATCATTTCTGTCCACTTTTACATAGCCTTTTTATATAAACTGTAAGGACGTATTAGCTAAAACAGAACAGTTATGGATTAAATGCAAAGAGATGATCTCTATACTAATATACACAAATCAGTAGTAAAATTAAAAGTGCTTACTCTTCCCTCCAGGCCTCATTTACTCTGAAAATACAGCCTCTACTAGTAGAAGACACTCTGTTGATGAAGGCGTCTCTGATTTCAAAAACCGGGGACTCTACTTAGAATCACTTGCATTCTATCTCCTAGCCAGCTCAGATAACCACACCTGCCCACACAACACCATACTGCCCTAATGACTTTTTGTAGTACTTAAATCAATTTCCTTCTCTCCTTAGAACTCACTCAAATCACATCATCCCCTAAACCATACTCATGAGACCATTTTAGATCCAGACCAATGTCTTCCCACATGTCATGAGACCTAGGTTGTGTAAGCAAGCCTGTAGAGCTTCCAAGCTGCTGCGAGCTAGACGAGGGATGAGTAACAGTGGCAGTTGTAAAAATACACCTGCTGCTGATGGTAAAAGCTAAAACTTTTTAATCCCTCTTCCTTCTTTAATTAAACAGTCAAATGGAAAGCACAGGAAACTGTAAATAACTTTGTATCTGAAAATACTAACTTTGGCCAAAACATTGTGATGTTGTATTTGGCTCACCTTTAAAAAAAAGGAGTTTTCTCCCCAAATATTAAATGGAAAAAGTATAATGAGAAAAAAGTGAAATGGAAAACTGCTAAAGCTGAAGAATATCCACACAAAAAGACAGTATTTTTCTAACATCTCTGAGATGATAATGAGAAAGAGAGAAAGGGTGTGGAGGAGGAGTAGAGGGAAGGAGAGGTGAGACAAGGGAACATGAAGCAGGCTGAAAACAGAATGTAAAAGAATTGATACTGTTATGAAAGGACTAAAAAATGAATGAGGGGTGGGGGTGCAGCAAAATACAGAGGCCCTTTCAATACTGCAAATATCATCCTGACAGTAGTTTTTGCATAAAATGCTTACATGTAATTGGACTGGTCATTATTTAGAAAGCTGGAGGTTTTGTAGCTCATCTTACCATGGGACAGCTCTTCTACTTTTTTTCTCAATGGCATGCTCTACTCTGCAGGGTTTATCTTACCCCCTGCAATGCTACATCATAGTTAAAATGTAATTCTTAGCCAGTGTTTCAACTTAAAACCTGTTTTCTAAAACCATTTATGAGATAGGATTATTATTGGATGGTAAGCCCCTCCAAATGTAGAAAAATTGGAAAATGCCTCACTTTGCAGCCATTACTAAGGATGGCAACAAAGTTTGACAGGTGGCATTTGAGGAAGTACAAAAGCTTAAAATATTACATGAATAAAGCATATTTTGTCTTTCTTAATGGAACATATATAGTAAAATACACTTCTCTAAATTTAATATTTAGATTCTTCATTGATCAACATAAAGTTGTACGACCAATGAAATGCAATCCTTTTTAGTGCTTTCAAAGCCATATAAAAACAATGATTTCTATATATACAGAACCTTGCATCTTCAAAGAGTTTGTAAACAGCAACACATTAATTCTCATCCTATTTCACTAATGCAAAACTCAAGACTCCTGACATCAGAAATATGTAGAACAAGAGAATTCAAATGTCAAAGCTCAACTGATATTAGAGAGATCTAAAATTTCCACTACTATATGGAAAACTTTGCCTAGATAAAAACTAGGTCCCTGTGAATTTCCACTCTGTGGAGGTGGGCACACGCATAAAACCTCTTCCTTTGCAGAAAGTAAATGAACAGCACCACTTCTTTCAGGATTATGAACTACTTTGTTGGCTAAAGTCTTCACAATCTCTGTCTCCCAAGATATCAAGTAATAACATTGATCAGCTATAAAGGAGCTGGCCAAGTCTGTCCAGCTCATAACTGACCCTTTTTCTGTATTTTAAAGAAAACAAGAAATCAGTGGCTGTATTCCTGTATAGCCCATTGCTACAGCGTAGTTTAAAATCCTTCCATGTCATACAGGTTCATATGACTGTATGTTATATTTCAACACACTTTTGAAATTACTTAACTTGATGTACCTTCTTGCAGCTGACCTACTGAAGTTCAGGACTGCTAGCACAGTCAGTTGCTGAGACAGTTCAACCCTTTTGTACAAATGACTGACAAAAGAGTGACTGGTGTTAAATTCCTGGACAGATTAAATAAAGCTCATTCCCCCCCAGATCTGAAACCTTTTCAAACTGCTTTTTTAAAGCCATGTAACAAGTCTTTATTCCTTATATTACTGTTCCACTTTTTGTTCCCTGTCTTAAAGGAATTTTCATCCTTCTAGTTCTCATGGGAAATTGTGTTAAAATTCAAGAACCTGACCTTAGGTTGCATTGAATATTCCCATTGACTTCAGGCCATAAAAAAGGAAAACTGTGGAGAAGAGTTATATTCTGTCAGAAAGAATATGGCTCCAAATGCTGGAATCATCCTGACAGCTCTATTTCAGAAGTTAGCCAAGGAGAAAAAAGGGTCCAGGCATCTTGAAAATTACATACACATACCTCACACACATGTATACACATACAAAACATGAAGGAGAATAGAGGAGAGAACCTGGAAAGAAACCCTGCCAATTTATCAAGTGGCAGATGAATTATCCCCAAGAGTTTCATAGAAGCAGCAGCCACCCCATTTTAAGGTGAAATTTTATTTCAATCTCAGCTGCAGCATAATCTAGGATCCATCTGTTTCCCCCATTCCCCCTCCCTTCCCCTCACAGTCTCCATGCTCCCCTCCCAACTCACATGCCGATGTAACTCATAAGAATCACTTCACCTCCAGTACTACTGGTTTCATGGGCTCTACTGGGTAGGTAGGAATTGTGGTAAGAGGAATGGGATCAATTGGAAGGAAAAAAAAAAAAGGAAGTAACAAATTCATTTCAGTGAGTTTTCATCCTGGTCAAATCTTAGAAACAGCGTGCACCTTTTGCTAATTGGTGTGTTTAAGAGTATTTTCAATATTCTCCTCACCAATAATGTTTTCACGACCAGTAATTGGATCTACTTGAGCTGTAGCTCTTACCTTTGTTTTTGCTCAATATCCACTCCTATTAATTTTTCCTGTATGATGGCCCTGCTTCAAGTCCTCAGGATATTATTTATAGAAAGTAAGCCTTTAAAAAAAAAAACAAAAAACACTGGAATTTTCCAATGTTTGGTCTTCCTTGATACCTCCAAGTTTAGCAAGAGGACTCCTAGATGCAGTTTCATTATTGGCTTAAGCTAACCCAAATACAGAATAAGACAAGCCTCAAACCCACTCTCTCCGCCCTCCCCACTCTCCTTGCCACAGACCTAGGTAAATAGTCTTCTTGTTTCACCATCAGTTCTGCTGCCACAGAGTCAGACGGAACAAAAAACCCCAAAACAATCCACCTGAGATCTGAGGCTCCTTTCAGATGGCTCCTGACACAGCTGACCGTGCAGCCATGAGCATCATCATCCTCAGGGAGACAGCAGAAAGGTGCAGCTGAAGGAAGGAAGAAAGGAGAGCAGTACCACCATTTTCAGCATCAGCATGAATTTAAATTTGCTGAAGCTAACTGTGAAACCACACCTTTGTTATGCTAACAAAAAACCTCCCAAATGAACCAAAGGGTAAACCAGACCTGTATGCTTGGTTTTGATTGTTTAAGGAAGACAAATACAGAGCTTCTCCTGAATCAGAAACACCAGATGGCAGAGGCACATATTTGAGTATGTTTCCAAAGCAGAACTAGCAATAATATGCTACACCTGCATGTTGTGCCCACACTAACTCCTGACTTACAAGCAGTGCTAATCACTATGGAAGTATACCCCTTAATTTGTGTGTGATAACCTGTGCACCTCTACACATTTCTTCCCATTAAGTTAAGGGAAAATTTGGCCTTTTGGGTGTGCATGGAGAACACTTTGGGAGTGCATGAAGAGCACTTTGGGAGGCCACTGGAAGATCACAGTATTACACACATGCTACAGCCCAACTCTCAGCAACAGTGATCCCATGAGATTGAGTTCATTAACACTGCTAGTTTATAACATTTGATGGTCAGTCAAGTTTACTGTGCTCAGATGTTTGTGTCGGAGTGTTAGTGAACTGCTTCTATTAAAATTTGTATAACCTTGGCAGCACAAAGCAAAGAGATGCCTTTATACCTCCTAAGACAGGTAAAAGGCTGGAGCAGCAGGGCAAATAGATGCCTACAGGCATCTGATCTTGTTGCTTTAAATAGTGCCAGTGGGCACTATTTAAATAGTGCATCTGGGCAGGAGAAAAATAGTTAACTGCCCTTATGCAATCCCACTCCCCAAGAACTTCTTAGTGTGACACAAAGCTATCCAGAGAATATGAAATATTGCAGAAACATTTCAATTTTTAATAGTTGACAACAGCAGCATTAAGTATTTGAGTTACATTTCTGCAATGTGACTTCAGATCTTATCCTGGAACACTTGTGTCTGCTGACTAATTACATAAGTATTGTTAATTTTGTGTCCTTATTACTCTAAAAGAGTGTTCACAAACTTAGTCCTTTATCTGTGACGCACATCTGAAAAACAAAAAGGCACAGAAGCCTGGGGATTTGGTTAGTTCAAGATATTTAATTGCCATTACAACCATAAATGCATAATTCACTCGAACAGAATTTCCTTTTCTGAGGGAGAAACTTGGGTTAAACAATAGCGCAAACTCCACATGATGGCAAGCAGTCTTGGGGGTTTTAAAAAGCAGAAGATGGCAAGCTAGCTTTCCACAGGTTATATGTAGTTACTTTTATAAATTTTGGGCACAGAATCAAACTTTAACATTCTACATAGAAAGACAGAATCTTTCTGAAAGATCTTTTACAAATCTGCAAGACTGGAAATAATTTGATAGAAGACTTACCGTGTATGCTCTTTCAGCCATTTTACTAGAAACTCATTTTAGCTTTCTCTGAGGTAGAGATAAACCACAGCTAAGAGACAGTTATTAAATCTTCTTTATACATTCTGTATGAAAAGTATTAAAGTACAAAAATACCATATTCAAATAAGGTTAAGGGTCTCACTTAAACCCACAAAGACATGAAAATTCAGAAATATTGTGTCTTCCTACCCTTTACTCTCTTCAGTGTAGCTAGCCATTGTAGCACAAATGACTTGTGCTCAGATTTCTTAAACCTCTTCTTTACGGTATATTTCTCCTTAACGGTACTTTCTCCTTCAAGGTTCTTTCAGTTTGCATCCTTTCCATGGGCCCAGGTTAAATTCTGCCTTGGACAGTTTGAAGTTTTTATAATTTAATTTTTTAATGCTTATTGAAACATAAAAGCAAGACAAATAAACCAGAAGTATGTAATTGTTAGTCTCTGCATCTGGCTACTTTTATTTTTATTTTTTTAATACATAACTGCTAAATCCCATGTTAATGAGAGACAGGCAGACAGATGTAGGGACACGCACAACTCTCTCAGCAAGCGCAAACACATGCTTCAGCTCTCTCCCCACCCCATACAGTTCCACTTATACATATGTAAATACTCATTACATATTTTTTCAGTGAACTAAAAAAGAACCTTGCAGTTGACACTGAACTAAGATTTTGTCCCACAAAATAGCATGGCGCTTTCTTCTGTGATGGATTTTTCTGCTGTTTTCTGAATACAACAGCAACCAGTGGAGGTCACACTATTCAAAAGAAAGATGCTTGTAGACCATTCAGCTAGAGGGGCTCTCAGCTTTGAAACCACCTCCTACCCTGTGGTACAGCAGTTTGGGCCTGCTGAACTCTTGGGCAAATTGCAAATTGTGTCTTCTCAAGATAACTTCAAAGCAGGGAAATTCCACTGCAGGGCGGGGGAAGGGTGTCTTAGGAAGATGGGTATTTTTTTCTACATTCTACAACTGTGAACAAGTCTTGAGTTTCTCCTTATACTCTTTTACTTCCAGTTATTTGCTGTTTTTACTTAATTATTGTTAGCACGTTATGCAGCCAGGCAACTGTCTCCATGCAGCTTTTATAAACATAGATGCATTCAAGAGACTTGATCATTTCAAATGTGTCTTGGGGCTTCCCCTCCAAATGCTTCATAGAGTCTGATTAACGTGCATGCTCAATTCGTCTGTACTTACACATGCTACTGAAGCATCTGTTTTGAAAGATGAACGATTAATACTATTTATTCCCTTCAACTGGTACTCCTGTAAACTGAAAAAAAAAAAAACAAAACCAAAACCCAAAAAAGAACAAGGCCCATTCCAATAAGATAACAGTGTTGATTACATGCTGGTAGCTAGAGTAAAGGCAGATGAGCTGGAGGACACGCACAAACGCTAATATTTGCAGTCTGACTGTGATAAAAAGTAAAACATACAAAATCCTCAAACAAATAATCCTCAATCAAATAGTATCAGACTTTAAGACAACACCCCTGATATATTTTTATCTTAAGGTACCGTGGAACAAGACATAGGATTTCAGGAATTAATAGAAATGAAGTTATTCCTTAAACAAATAATATTAAACATGTCCCTATCATAAGCAATCTCTGTTAAAAAGTAAGAGAAGCAGAAAGTGGTAGCCTTGATCCAGAAAAGGTATTTCTGTCTTATACAGTATAAAAGACAGACATTCCGGAATAGCTCATCCATGAGAGATGGTGATATCCTATTGCTGCCAAGGTCAGTCAGACCTGTTGTGATATGTTCTGTAAATGCTGACTCTATCACTTATAGTTTTCCAAGGACTTCTTGAACACTTAGAGATTTTTTATTTTTATTGTGGAACAAAGCTATGACATGAAACTGTCAAACTAGAAAGCCCAGAAAAGGATGACAGAGAGTTTTTATTAGATTTGAGGGTGACAGCTCCATTAAGAAAAGAATCATGCAGTTAAAAGAAAGGTGGTCTGAAGCTCCTGGAGATCCAGCAGAAAAATGCTGAAATCTCAGCAAAGAAGGAAATTTTGCTCTCAAGCCAACAGTCCAACAATTTATCACACCCTCTAAAAATTGATGACTGATGACACGTGGCTGATGTGTCTGTATCAGAATACCAGGTGTGAATGGAACTGGATTTATTTGCTACAACAGGAAGCTCTAATGGAAACTCCCAACATAGTTTTACTATGCCTCAGTCCTCACATTCTGCATTTCAAATGCCACGTGTCCCCCTTGTGTAGTACTTTTCTGATGATAACCATAAGTCCCTAGGGAAGTAGGTTAAATTCAAGCACGCTGCTTCACTTTTACTTTCTCTAGTTAAAAAATAAAATGAAAAAAAAACCAAACAACCCAGCAACAAAAGACAAGCTGTAATACCTTCTAGCCCTGAAAAAAAGATTTTTACTATGTGAACTCTGCTGTATTTATATGTACTCAAACAGAATAGAGTTTGGATCGCTCTCTTTATTAGCATCTATATTCTGGGCTTGAAGTACTAATTAAAAGCACATAAAATAAGGTACATGGACTACTTTTTTTTTTTTTTACATAATGGGGTGGGAGTCTTCTGATGAAAGACACACCTTGCTTGGAGCTTTCAGAAAGATCCAACGTATTGCTTCACAGAGACCTTGTGAATATAAAGGGCAAAGAAAACTATTTTCTAGAAAAAGACATCTGAGCCACATGAGACAGCAGAGCATAGAAAAAAAAAAGGTTTTAAGTAAGCCTGTAAAGATCTCCTCATGCTGGAAGAGCTCATGTAGGGGCAATTCAGCTCTTTTAGGGAGTTTTTATCACAAAGGAGAATGACGACGACATTGTTCTGAACTGAAAACTGATTAATCATCTGCTTGACATCTGTCTTGGCAGATGAGAATCCCCTTTACAATGCTATGGAAAAACTGGTGATAGACTAGTCCTCATGTTGTCACCTGTCTCTGCTTGTGACCAGCCCTCTTTCAGTCTCCTTTCCCCTGACTATTCAGCTAACACATTCAGCTAGTACTATGGTATTTTTACATTTGTAAACTATCTGCAAATATAGATGAGTATTTTTAACGGTATGAAACATTTGTACAGATTTGTTCTCCAGGCATCTGTATATGATGCACACCTCAGGTAACACATAACTTTCATGGATCCTCACTATTTGGAGGAAAAACCAAAATGCCTTTAGACAGGCTTTTTAAATTGTAAAATAAATTGTTGAAAACACAATTTTCCTTCAAAAAACCCTAAGTTTCTGAAACCCCAGTACAGACCTCTAGTACGCTTCAAAAAAAAAAAAAAAAGAAAAAAGAAACCAAAACTTCTTGATCTTTTATACTTCTAGATGTTTCATGGTTGATTTAACAAGATAAGTGGAAGAGCGGAAAATTGGCAACCTTAACACTTGGGTATATCTTGCAATTGAGAACTAGCACACACCATACTGTGATATATTTTTGAGCCTTCCTGCATACCATGTGGACAGTATATCATATAAAATCACTTGATAAGACAGGAAATTCAGGAAGAGGAAAAAAGGAACTTTACGTTTCCCTTTATTTCTCTGAACATGAGAAATGGTTTGATTCTAAGGCCCAATGAAATGTTTTCTTTCAAGATTGGCCTACCTTTTGTATATCTGCAAGGCCACATTAAATTTGGTAACGTGAATTGAACCAGCTGGCAGTGTCTTTGAAGCATATGGGAATGGATCGAAGCTGCAAATATGCAAGGTGAATTTTACATTTTTATATTTCTCTCATGGTTATTTAAGATCTTGATTCTGTGAGATGTGTGCTTAATTTCTACTGTAGGCAATGGCAGATGAGTGCCTAAGAACCTTTTGTGAGATGCAAAACACAGTTCAGCTTCAGCCCATGTGTCTATTCCTCCTCTATCTGTTAAATTGGCGGCATATCATTTGTTTGGAGTAAGAACATATGGCAATACTCAGGTTTTCTCTTTGCTTTGCAGCACAGGGAAGTCAGGGGCTTTCCTTAACTATTTAGAAGTGCTCTTTACTTCCCTACAGAAATGAGAACAATTTATTTCCGTGCAAGTGTGATAATTTGGGGGCCATCATTTTTACCACAAATGAATTAAACAAGACAGGAGCAGTGGCTAAAATAATAAAATAGCTGCCTCTTTCATTATGTGTTTGACAACACTTATTTGACACATTAGGTAGCATTACAAACTGTTAAAATACTCTGAAACACATGCCACTATTAAGTTTTGATACGAAATTGCAAATGTTTCTGTTTAAATACAGTGATTTATGCTTACTTATGTGTGCACACCCAGAATGACAGCACCACTTAAAATGAATCAATTTCTTAAAGGATTTGAGTTAATTTTGATGAAAAGACCAGATTAATTACTTTGTTTAAAATATTCCATAATCTTATTATATTTTGCATCTTCCCAGATCCAAGTGTCATACCCAGTTTAAGGACTTGAAACAGGACATCCACACAAAAGGGACAGACCCTTCATCCTATTATTATTTAATTAACTATTCTCTAGAAATTGATGAGCATTGAGCTTTGTTCCAAAAGGTAAATAGCTCTGTGTGTCAGTAAGTAAAGCAAAAATTTCAGCAGGGGGCATTTTCTCAGCAAAACCTCAAGGCTCCTCTTTTAGCTTACCTGGCCTTCCTGACTCCCAGAGCACAGTCCACAAAACAAGAAATTAAACGATTTTTAAATCCAGCTGTTCTTAAATATTTCAGAGAAAACTTTTCTTTAAAGAAGAGCCAACCTCATGAAAAGGGTCTTGTGGTGCCTATGTATAATAAATAACAAGCCATTATCACAGTCTCATATTTGCTTCTTTCTGAAATCTTCTCTTTGTAATAGATGATCAGACATCTTGGTCTGGAGATCCCAAATACAACTTGGAATAGATGTGTGAGATTAAAACACAAAGATGTTGGGCTAGATTCTTTTTGAAACTACAACTTTTATCTCTCTTTGGCTGAGCACACAATTTATGCCTGCTGATGGCCCCTCAGTATACTAGATGAAGCAGCTGGGTGAGCCATTAGGGCAGACAAGAAAATAATATGTGATCTTGGAGATACTTACTTGTTTATAAGTAAGTATGAAGGTCTTACTGTTGCAGTGCTTCCGTAAGAACATGTGAATGGCTGCAGTGGTTCAGACTGAAGGCCTGCCCTGCCAGCAATCTGCGTCCAATGACAGGTCTGAACTGAGGGCAACCATATACAATACTTCCCCCATCCACTACCGCCATGCCTCTACCTCCAGCTATTTTCAGCTCAAAGGAGCTGCTGATCCATTTATGGTTTGTCTATCTAATGACCTCCTTAGGTCTCCAGTCTGCTATGTAAACTTTGTGCATCCACAACACTGTTTGGCAAGGAATGCCATTTGAGTTCTCCATTGCAGAGAGAATATTCATACTACGTAGTCTCACTCCAGCAGACAGCATTTAAAAGAATAACTACTTTTTTAGTTTCAGCAGATACAGATCATGTTTCCTAAGGCATTTGTTCCTATTTATATGAGAAAAGCAATGACACTCATCTCATATGCTGGTATAGGAATCTCTTTCAGGACTATTTCAGAGACATTCACCTGAATGCATGTTGAATGGCTTAAAAAACTCAGTGTCCTTCTGAACAAATGTTCCTTCATTTAAGCTTCTGAAAACTGATTCGTGCTTTTTAATCCATTTCAACTTTTTTTTCTAGAAATTCACTTACATGAGCTAAAGTTGCCAAGTTTGATATATCATTGAATTATCCTGGAAAGGGCCTTGCTTTCTCAGTCCATAGAGGCAAAACTTACAAGAGTATTAACATTTTCAGATCCAGTCTCCACAAATGCATTTTTCTGAAAACCCCAGAGAAAATATCCCCTCCAAAACAAAAGAACACTTACCGAATTAATATATACAGCTTTTTAATTTTTACAAACTGTACAGATAACTGCCACAAATCTCAGGTGTTTTTACCATCTCAATGATTAAATCATCTCTGTAAGTAGCAGCAAAAAATTTTATAACCTCTCAGGGCCTGCATCATTAAGTACTGAAAATAACTTGAAGTGCTGCGCAAAGCAAATGGCATAGTTGTAAACTCCGACAGACTCCTAGGAAGTTGAAGCCTTTCTTAAGGCAATAGTAGTATTTCACATAAATAAGAAGCCAAATCTCTACTTTTCATCATCGGATGTTCTAGTCATTCTGGTATTGGCATCTCTGGCCCTGCATTAGCATCACCGTACCTGCATACACCTGTGTACACATGCATATGCTGGTCTCCCAGATCAATGCTTATAGAATCAGTGTATCTCTACCACCTTTCTCCACAACAGGCTGAAAACTCATTTACGGTCTATGAATAACAAGTTTCTCAACAGCAGTTTTTCAATACAGAGCTTGCAATCTGTCTCACATTCACTTTGTCAAATTATGGTCCACATATCAGCCATTTGCAGCAGTGATATATCTGTCAAGCGTCAAGTACATTTCTCGCAAAAGGAAGTCTTTTTTAGGATTTTTTTTAACTTTCAAAGTGTCTAATCCCAAACATGCAAAATAATGAGTCAGGCATCAAAAAATCATGAGATTTAAAAAAAAAAAAAAAAAAAAGTTAATATCTTTTCCTTTGCTTTCTGGATCTTTTTCTGGGTCATGTTTTCAAGCTTTTCTCCAAGGCCATAAGAGTTACAAACATTATTAAAAAGAAAGCAACTGAGATCCTTTTGTAATTGCATGTTTAAGGAAAACATTTATTGCCATCAGACTTAAATTGTATTGAACGGACAACCAAGAATCTTCAGAGATATTTGAGATCAAATAGTCCTAAAAAAGGCACATTGCTTCAAACCTGTTTTCTCTAGAGTTTTGTTTACATTTCTTATGCATTTTTTTCCAGATAATTAAGCTTTACTGAAAGCAGGTTGTTACACATGGGGGAAAGTTATCATTTAACACTATCCTGAAAGACTCTTTACAATATAAAAATATCTGATCTACAGGTTACAGACCCTCACAAAAACTGAGATTTCTTCACCTGAGATTTGTGATTTGCTCCTCCTTAATACTGAGTTCCCCTGAAATCTTTACTCTGGATTTCCTTTTTTTTTTTTTTTTTTTCACTGAAGACAATTTTTGTGACAATGTGCATTACAAATCTCCTTAAAAGTTCTTCAGATTCCGACTGTTTTGTGATGGATATTTTCATGAGCATTTGACAAATGTAACCATTCCTGTTAACTGCCATCAGCTGGTTAGTGTGACACTCACTAATTTGCTTTTATTTAGAGGGAAAGGAATCCCTTGCTTTTCATAACAGTTTCTCTATAGGGCATTATCTAAACTCAGTATAGTGTCTTTTTTGTATCTTTTCTTGTCCATCCTTTCTGTCCTAATTAAAACTACCAGGGACCCAGCAGGAAACCCAGTAGGATTGCTTATGGTGTCTTGAAGTCACCCTTTCTTTCCTTTTTTCATGCTAAACCTTGTTTTGCTCATCAATCCCTCTCCTGAATCCCACTGGACTCCCAGCTTCCCATTGTCAGTACCCTTGTTTGCAGCTAATTGTGCTCCTTTTCATGTTCCCTACCCCGTTCTCTTCCCTTTCCTCCCCTCTCAGTTTGCCCACCTCAAGTTTCCCTCCTCCATTCCATGGTGCTGTGAGGAAGGCTGTGCCTGGTGTCAGCACTGCCCATGGTACAGCCAGGCCCAAGTGCTACATGCCAACAAGGCAGACCACAGCTGATGAGGTATTCCATAGATGGTCCTTTTCACTTGCTTCATGGTTTCTGAGGCATACACATGGATCACACTTTATTTCTACCATCACAAACTCTGGGTGATGGCTTCCACTTTACTGGGACAGAAGACGAAAGGCTCACTCATCCCAGCGGGCCCTGCTTGCAGCTCGACCCTGGTCAACCTCACTAGACTGCCTGGGAAGCCGGGGTGGAAATCGGCCGGGCGCTCCCACAGATGCACCTCAGGGGCCCTGCCCGCGGCCACAATGACAGCCCGTGGCTAACCCATCGCGGAGTTCAGAGCCCAGGCCGAACCCCTCTCACCCCTGCCGCAGCTGCCTCCTCTCCACCCCGGGCCGGGACAAGGCCGCTGCCGCGGCAGGCCACGGCGGGATGCCATAGTAACAGGCAGAGGGCCGGGCGGCGCCGGGGGGCCGGGCGGGTAGGAGAGGGCGGTGACGGCGGCGGGATGGCGGGCGCGGCAGCGCCCCCTCTCCGCCGCTCCCAGCCCCGTACCCGGCTCCCGCAAATGGCTCTTCCCTCGCCGGCCCCTTTGTGTGAGGCACGCTCGGAGCAGCGACTCCGCCGGCGGAGCGCGCCGTGTCCCCTGCCGCTGCCCGGGGAGCCCAGCCGTGCCGTGCTGAGGGGAGAGAGCCGGGAGGCGCGGGGCGGCCATTCCAGCGCGGCTGAGCTGCCTCGCCGCTCCCCCCGGGTTGAGAGGGGTCCCGGTCTGCCGCCGCTTACCCCCCACCCCCCCCCCAATTCCTTCCCGGCTCGTCGCGGTGCAGGGCAACCAAAATACACTTCCAACAAACCCAACCAAATAAATAACAACAATAACAATAATTAAAAAAACAACAAAACAAAACACAAAAACCGGGGAAAGAACACAGGGAGTGAGCGAGAGGGAGGGAGGGAGGGAGAAGCGAACCAACTCCGAGACTCCCATAAAGAGAGGCACACACGGAGCTAGCGCCCCGGTGCTGATGCGTGGGGGAAACAATAAGTACTCGAAGTTACCTGCCCTGCCGTAGAAGAAGGAGGGTTTGTTGATTCTCTCGCAGGCATCTGCAGACCGGTGCTTTTTTGGAAGAGATTTTTTTTTTTTTTTTTTTTTTTAATCCCTTCCCCTCTCTCCTCTCTCTCTCTTTACAAACCACAAACGGATGTGAGGCAGGGAAGGTGTTTCTTTGACTACTGAAGTCAGGCACCTCTGGGTTTTTTTTATTCTTCTCAGTCTTGTTGTGTGTCCCCCCCCCTCTCCCCTCACTCACACACACACATTCATACACACACACACCCCTTTTTGCACCAACATTAACGACAAACAGAAAAGGAAAGGAGTTTGCTTGATGTTTTAGTGAAATGGACGTAAGATTTTATTCACCACCTCCTCAGCCTGCCGCCGCTCCTGATACGCCTTGCTTGGGACCTTCCCCCTGCCTGGACCCCTACTACTGCAACAAGGTGACTCGTGTTTTGTGTCGTCCGAGGTGTTTTATCTGTGCTGTCGATCGTGCTGTTGTCGCGGCCGGTGCATGAACGGACGCTGCGCTCCGCCGAGCCGCGCTCCAAGTTCAGCGCCGAGGTGGAGGGCAGCGGCGCTCCCCGGAACTGGGGGTTCGGGGGGCGCGGTGCCGCCCGCCGCCGGGACACACACCGGCTTCCCTGAAGGCACCCCAAATTAAAACCCCGGAATAGTTTGGGGGCGGGCAGCTGGAGCAGTTGGGGCGGGGGGGGGGGGGGGGGGGAGTGTGAGTGTGTGAGTGGGGGAGACATTTTCCATAACATCTTCCCTTTCGGAGAAACAGCGTGGACAAGGATGTTTATGCGGAGGACTTGGATTTCCAGGGCTCTTGTTTATAAAGATCGCGCCCGCCACAAGCTGGCGGAAACTCTGCCCGGCCGCGTACCCGGCAGTTCATGTGTGTGGTACTCGGCGGTGCACGTTTGTGTGTATGTGTATGTGACATGAGTGTGTATATATATATTTATATACTCATACACACACACCTCTGTGTATGAATGATAAGGGTATATAAGGGTGAGAAGTCTTTCCAGAACATTGGCTCGACTTTGTCCAGGCTGTGCAACTAACAGCCTTATCAATTTCTCTGTAACTTGATCAAACCGCTGAAAACGGGGTGCGTACCTGAGGGGAGCCGAGGTTTAAGGTCCCCGAGTCCCGGGGCGGGGGAGACTCGTGCTAGCCCAAATCTCGGGTTTGGCGACGAGTTATTGCGGCGATCCCGGAGCACTTTGCATTACTTTTGGTGCTGAGGAAGGGGGCTGGGGTTCCTGCATTGTTACTGCCTCTGTCGCCGGAGCCAGCTGGTGCTTTATACGTGAGCCGCACTTTCTCTGCTGTTACGGAATGGGCTTTGCACATGAGAAAAAGCTGGCCATAGGAAAATAACCAGGAAGTGCGAGCTACCCCGAGCACTTCTTATATACAGCTCGGCCAGGGCAGAAAGCTGCGGGCGAGCGCTGCCCCAAAGATGTGTTTACACCCGTGATCAGGCATTAAGCTTAGAAACCTGCCGTAGAAGCCTGTGGCAGGCAGATGTTTCTCTCTCGTAAACGACCGCAGGGCTGGTCACGAATGCGGAGGGAGGCCAGCGGGGCTACCCATCCGGGGCGAGGCGCCCTGTCCCGCCCGGTTCTGCGCTGGGCTATTGTCATGACGGGCTCACGTGTCGCTGGGATGTTCTGAGCCGTCTCTTTCACCGCGGGCAGCTGCCTCAATTCCGAGATAAATAAACAGGATAAATAGCGTGTGGTCGGTGCTCCAGTGCGGACGCTGCCGCGCCGGGGTGAAGCCCTCTCGATGCTCAGGGAAGATTTCCCACATGGTCGCATCTACCAATCACAACAGAAAGGACCAAATTCATCCTGGCTGCATTTCGCATGTACTCAATGGAGTTGTAGAATTCAGGGATGAATCTGGCCCTTTGTGGTGGATGCCTGAGGATATCTCGAGAGAGGTCCCAGAGGTATGACTTAGCGGTGTTTTAAGTGGCTGTTTGGCAGCATCTGGCCAACCTGCCCTATAGATCGGAAGTTTGTGCCAGGAGTGAACTTTGTTCAGCAGGAAGAGTCCAGTTGCACAGGAGCCTCTATGTGTGCATGAATTTTTTGTAAGTGCTCCAAGTAATCATGAGGCTACTGCCACCTTTGATCTGATGCTTGCCGTTGTTTTTTTTCTGTTGCCTTTGTAAATCATAACTGTAAAGTGTTGCCAAATGAAAAGCTTGGGCTAATATTAATGGCATAAGCACCAAAGTGTCTGAATACCCATTTGGCAATGAAACTGGACAAATGTTATTAAACCTATCAGTGATTTAAAGCTTCAAAAAGAAGGTAATGACTTGAATACACATTTCACTCATCATTCTTGAGATAGTGGGCCAGATTTAATTTAAAAGTTAAATGCTTTGGAAAATCAGGAATTACTTTAATATATTAAATCATTTTCCAATTAAGTTCCTTAAATCATTTTTGGTGGGTTGCACTGCAAATCGAATAAATTAATTTAGGAGGTCATTTTCAGAATTTCTTTACTGGGTGGTTAAAGCTTCTTTTAAGTCATGCCATGTATGAGGGAGCAAACTGTTCTTTTTAAATGCAAATGAGACACTCATTCTGTAGACAAGTTGCAACTCTTCTGTTTCACTTTGCCTGAACTGATAATGTGCTTAAAAATGCACAGTCATAAGACATATGTTTTATGCTTGGAAAAGACTTACCAGGAATGTAAGATGCCGAGTATAGGACAAATGTCTTTTTCAGTCTTTGCCGCTGACCGCTGACCACATTAAATGGACAGAGTAGCTTTACCAGGCCCCTTGGAGGCATACATTTGCAGAGCATTTCATTTTTCACTCCCTTCACTCTCTCCCTTCTCCCAGCATGATTAACATTGCTGTGAAAACTTATCTGACTTGTTCTAAACGTGTCGTCATGTTACAGTATTGCTCTGCCACTCATTTCCGTGCTGTGTGTATCTAGGGAGTTAGAAGGGCAGGAGGCCTGCAGGAATTTTGTGTTCAGTAAGTTTGGTGGAGTGTTTGGTTTTGATCTCTCTCAGGAAAGGGGATTGCGGAAGCATGGTGGATCCATGTTCTTGGTTGGTATGGTGGTCTTGATTAGGTCTTTACCTGCAAAACTCATTCAGAACTGGATCTTGTTTCTTGTAAAGTTAGTTAAAACTCACTTTGGTCACTTAGAAGGATTTAGCACTTGTTTTCATACCTGGAGTTTGGGGTGAGTTGTTTTGGGTTTTTTTCTACAAGTATGGCAGACTTTGATTCTTTACATATTAGGTCTGCTTGAGCTGCTGGGAATTTAGAATGCATTCCACAAATCTTTACACTTTTAAGTTTTCTAATAATTCTGTTAGGACTAAGAGGTGTTTTTTTTCCAGCTCAGGTGATTGTTCACAGTGTATGAGTGAGTTCCCAGGGACATGCATGGGAGTTACTATGTTTCTCTGTAGCCAAAAGGAAATGCAATAATGTAGATTCAGTCACCTCTTATCTTACAATTTTCAGTTGGCAGGATTTGTTTTAGAAGACTGCTTAGATCTTTATTTTAGAAACCTAAAATAGCAGTCTAAGCGTCTTAGTCTAACATTTCTCTATCTGCTGTGAAAGCTCATTATACTCTGCATATATTGTTATGCAGGCTTTTCCTTGTTTCTCGTGCATTGCCCATGGAGAGCGAAAAGTGAAAGAACAATGCAAACAATGTTGGTTATGACAACTGTGTGAGGTATCTCCTATACAAACAAACAGAATGGACGGTATGCTGCAGTATATAGGTCAGCCTTTGAAATAACAGTGGAGCTCTTGCAGTGGACAAATTTAGAGTTGGGGTTGTACCATTTGCCTCTTGAAACTTGAAGCGTAATTGCGTTTCAGACATTTACAGGCTAATACAAGTAGTCTGTTCAGTTGGAGTTTATTTTAAGGAATATCATGTTCCTTAATTGAGTTGAATGGTATAAAAGAAAGAACTTTGATAATCCAAGTGTCTTAGTGTGATAGAAGAATATGGACAGGGATTTCAAGCTTCTTGAAGAAGTCAGAGGATAAGTTTACATGTTTATGTAGAGAGCAATAAATAAAATCCTTGTGGCTTTCCTTATTAAAGTGTCACCTCCAAAGACCGCTTCAATCAGTACTGCAAGAAGGATTGGTGTATTTTCATACTTGCAACTTTACAGTGTTTTCAGATCTCTGCTCACATAAAGTGCAGTTACATAATTATAGTTTGACACAGCTAATGACAGGGATGCTGACCCCTGCCAACAGCATGGAGAAAATAATGTTCTTTACTGCTCCCAATGGTTTGCCTTGCAGAGTTATGCACTAAATTCTTCTGTGATTTGCTACCTGGTTCAAAAATACAGGAGCCTCCACTCATCTTTCTTGTTTCCACTGGTAGTTGTCAGTGCAGTGGAAAAATACAGCCAGACAGCAGAGGTAGAATGATAGACTGTAGCTGTTTTTAAAAGAGAGGATTAAAGAGGGAAAAAGAGGGAGAGTGAAGTAAAACCCTTCAAAATGAAAAAAAGTTGAGTGACATTGGGTAGAAGTAGATAAGGCGATAAAATACAGTGCTTTGTAAGCAGGTAACAATCTCATAATCAGAATTCCACAGAGCAAAAGTACATATATATATTTATTTATACACAGTGTTTAGAATAATTTATTATGTAAACTTAACCCTACCATAGATACTACTTTAAGTAAAGTGTTCCATGGCTCTTTACAAAGTGTACATTATTTCCAGGAGCTTGCTTGTATCCACTCTCTATCCAAAATTCAGAATGATGACAAGCCAGTGCTCTGAAGGACCGCTCTAAAGCTGAAATGCTGTGTTATCATTTAGACAGCATTTTAGATTGTTTATCTGATAGATCACCATTTGTTTATTCTATATATATATTTATTTTTTTTTTTGCCCCCCTTGGATAAGTACCTTGTCCCCTACTGTATTAGAGTTATATGTGAAATTTGTTGCTGCCTCTTATAGGAAAGATTAAACAGTTGCATTAGTGCTGTTGATTTTTCAGTGTTAAAGTGTTTTAGATAGTTTCAGAAAAATACCAGATAGGGAATACCAAGGGAAATGGACTTCTTTTTTCTGGGTTACTAGACCTTAGAATGTAGTCTCAGAGTTACGGGCAAGCCTCAAGTGGGCCTCCTTAAATTCCAGTGTTTCAGAAAAGAAGTGGTCCCAGTTTTAGTGGAATATAGAAAATGATTTATGTATGTGCTTCTGAGAAATCTCTCTCAATGATGTCTATAAACCAAAGCATTCGCAGTTTATTTTTTTTTTCTTTCTGCTAAACTTCAGTACTTTGAGAGAAATTAAATTTTATTCTCTTACTAGAATGATATGTTTCATCTCTAGAGCATTACCCTCAACCAGCCTATCATGTGGTCTTCTGAAAAAAGTGAAAACTGTAAACTATTAAGAATGCTGAATTAGCTAAACACTCCAGTGCATGCAGTACCTTTGGTGTTTACATTAAACCGAAGAGCAGCTGGAGCTGCATTTAAAGGACTTAAGGAGCTGATACTGTGGAGGACTGGGCAGTCCCAACTCCCCTTGAATTCGGTGCGTGTTGGGAACAATCACACTTTGTCAAGAAGAACTGAGCACCTTCCTGTCCTCAGATTGCCATCTTAGCAGGATGTTCTCATCTTCCTAACACTGTACAGAGGCATGGGAAAGTGGACTATGTTTAAAGCATGACTTTATATTAAGCAGAGAAATGTCCTAATCATGGTAAGATTTAGATCAAGATTCTTGGATATTTAAATCCTGTATCGGTGGAAAATATAACAAAACATAGGTGGTGAAAGTAATAAGCTTCCTTTGACTGCTCTCTCAGCATGGCTCAAGAGTGACCTGAAGGCACCATTTCTCATGGTGAGAGGGTAGCCGCTGCAGAAGTTGGCTTCTGGAACTGACAGTGGTGGCAATTAGTGGCTCCTTTGTTTATCTTTTTGAAGTGGACACATGCTCTGCAGATGCCTAGCATGGGCTGCATACACTAAAATACTCATTTTAAAAAGAACTTAACCAAATTTAAATGTTTCTTTGATGCAGTTGGAGTAGAGGATTGTTGTAGGTACCTTCCAAATGAAATAGTCAGTTCTATTATACTGTTTTAGTTACTCAACTAGGTCCCAATTTTCTGTCCAAGGAGTGATTTCTGATTAAAAATGCCGAGTTATAAACTGTTCTAAAGCATGGCTTATAGAAGAAGCGCCAAATGACTGTTGATTATGGCAGTGCTTGCAAAATACTTTCAGGCGTGGAATTCAAATTGAACCTGAATGAGATTTTCTTGGTCATAACTTTTTTCCCTACAGCATTTGGTGGAAAAATGGCAGTATTGCATTAATCTATGATTAGGCACAGATTATGTAGCATTAGCAGCAGCAACAAACATAGCCCTTCCACAGCGGCAAGTGCACAGAAGAAAATCTTGTCTCCTCTTCCACTGAAATATCTGCATTTTATGCTCATTGGTTGTGATCAGTTTTAAGTTAGTCAGCAGCATGGAATAAAGTGTTTAACTCTTCATTAGTTCTTCAAAGTTAAAATTGTTTTTCAGCAGAGACCTTGGTGCAACCGGCATTTGTAATGTCTGTGGTTTTCTTTTGCTTCTTATTTTTGTGTTAAGTAGTTTATTTTTCGTTTGTTTTTGAATTTCATATGGCTATACTAATATTTATATCTTATCTTTCAATTGCACGTATGCTAACACTGTTCCCGAACTGTTCATTTAGTATTTCTCACTGGGCTGCTATTTGATTTGCTATAGACCCTTGTATTATGGTTTGCTCCCAGGAAACACGCTGCTTTTGAAGTTGCAAAGCATACTTGAATTACATGAGCATCTGACAAATCCAGGTTAGTGGAAATGTCAGAATGTTTTAGCATTCGCATTCTTGGCTGTTAAACCACTCTCTACCAATCAGAAGTGCTATGAGTAGCTGATTTCAAAGGTACTGCTGGCTAAGCATTGGAAACTGAGCTGCTGTGATAGTAATTTTGTCTCCTGCTATTGTTGTTGATGATTATATGGTCTCAAAGATTAAATGGAAGATACTGTAGCTGGTATGTATTTTTGTTATATGAAGGAAATCTGCAATGAACTCATTACTTATTCTATATGCAAGAAGAAATCAGAACTCTTGAAATCAGACAGTGATAACCTGCACTTAGGGAAATGGGTTAGTAAAGGAAGTATGAAGTCTGAAATGTAAATCAAAAGATTTATCCAGACAGTTCCTGCCAGAAGAGTGAGAAGATAATGTATACATACAAATTCCTGTTGTATCAATGCTAGCGTGTATGTATATACCCATGTAGGCTTCCACTTCATTATATACTGCTCACTTTGAAGAAAGTGAACTTACTCCAAGAATCTCTCATTTCTATTCTCTATTATAAGTGGCTGGCTTCAAAGTAGTATTCTGGTCACAGCTGCCAAAAGCACGTAGGTTTGTGTTCATGAGTAAGAGAATACATTTGCTTCTTATACCATCATTTGTTTTCCATCAACCTGCAATAATAATAAATAGTAAAAGCAAAAATAGTGGTGAAAAGGGACAGTAACCTTTCAAAAAAGTATAATTTATCATTTGGCAAACACAGTTGTGAATATTAGTCATAGAAACCTGCAGATAGGAGAGGCTTAATATCAAAGCTAATGATTTATTTTATGTTAATGACTTTCTGCTAGGGCATAAAAGACTGTTCATAATGGACTCTCAGTGCTGTGTTCAGTTGCAAAGGCTAATGGGATAATCTTACCCAAAATTAAGCTTTTTGAAGTAGATCATGGTGTTATTTTTTCAAGTTAACTCTTGAAAATATATTGGCAAACTGATTTTTTCAGAACTGCTTTTTATCTTTGAAGGAAATTATAATCCAAGGGTTTTTTTCTTCATTAGTAGTTTTCTTAATTGTGTTGGAAATGTCTGTTTATGTTTTTTTTTATAGTTCTGAAGAATAATATCCATGATGTGGAAGTCTTTCATTTCAGTGGTTTTCTCATAATGCAATAAATTTTTGTGAGGCACCGTTGCTTTTACAGGTTGAACAAAGAAAAAAGGATTATTTTTTAATTGGCCTCAGCAGTAATTTACTAAATGGTAGTAAAACTCATAGTTTTGCATTGAGAAGTTTTTAAAATCATGTTTACAATTAGTTATAACCAACATTATATTTCAATAAGAGATAATTTGCCTACTAAAGTTCACATAATGTGCTAATCATGTCTAGTGGTTAATAAAGGCCTCCTATCTCACTCCCCTGATGGCTATAAAAGGCTATTATGTTCATGGCAGCAGTTCAGGTACAGCTGCTGTGTGTTAATAATGCATCATTGTCCCACTAATAAACACAGCAGAGGTCAGCAACCCTGAGCACCTAAAACACCTATTCTCTTTCCAAAATATTTATTAACACCTCAATGGCATATCTATTCATTTTGTTTAGGATTGTATCAGTTAATGACCCTTATGGAATTCCGTGTGTTCAGGTTTTGCAACCTACATGCTGTTGTGGGCTGTTGCACTCCTTTTTCCTCCTAAACATTTCTTTTTCATTGCAACTATGTGTTGTTTCTTTAAGATTAGCATTCTATAGTCACTTCATGATTAACTTACTTTTTTGCTTAGTATGTCAATTTTCATTTTGGTTTTTTTTTGTTGGTTTTGTTTGGGATTTTTTTGTTGGTTTTCTTTTTTTTTTCTCATCTAATTTAAGATTATGTTTAGAAATTGAATTTTTGTTAGTTAAGACACTTCATAGAAAATTAACTATGTGCTTGTGTAAATAGGTATTCATGTAACAACTATATGCTTGTGTAACATGCGTGCACAAAGAGATGCATGTATACATGTGTATATATAAGCACTACTTCCTCCAGGTTCCATACATCATTTTATACTAGTGACTGATGTTTTCCTTTTTAGCATAGATTGCTGTATTCATAAAGGTTTTTTAAAATGCATTTTCTACAGACAAAGAACATGCTCACATGGGATTTCCATTTTGCCAGGGAAACATGCAAATCAATAGGCCAGCACTTATCTGCATTAAAATTAGGTATACTGTAATTTATGGGCACAGTGATATTGTATTTGTCTAGCATAGCCTCAGATACTCTTTAAGGTAGCCTGGCTCTGCGTCCTTAGAGAAAAGAAAAAGTGTTAATTGAACAAAATCTCATCTTGTAGTATTGCCTTTTGTTTTCTGTTACTCATTTTGAAAACCTGATGGTTTTTTTTTTTGTGCTGTATGATTTACAAACAAATGGTCAGAGGGCAGAAAAATACCACTGCACTTCCATCAAGAGAAATGAAAAAGCTTAACTAGCTGAAGGGTTTCTATTTGGTGTAGCACGTTGCTTCAATGACACATTTGTCATGCTTTATATATATAATACGTACAATAAAATATGTACAGGCACAGTCGTGATATATGTAGTGTCTGGCTCCATTGCTATTGTTTGTAGTCTCTACGGTTGTCATACGTTGTTCTTTGCACATCATACCCTTACAGCAGAATTTGACACAATTTCTAGCTTTCAGTCCTGCACCATTTTCATTGCACAATATACATGAGTTTGACAGGGTGTGTTGAGGACAACTCTGGCAAGCAATTGATATTTTGAAGTGGCAAGCATTTCAACAGCTGCCTGCTTGTGAAAAAGGAATGATAAGGTATACTGTATTGTTAGTTTCAGGCAAGCATTAAGGTTTAAGCTCTGTAAAAATGTACACATTATTCGTCAGTGGTGAAGCAAGCCTTTTATGTTTTTTAGAGCTTAGCTCTCTGGCTGATGTGAACTAGAATGACATTGGTTTAATGGTCAGTAAATGAATAGGAGTACTTTGAATTTGAACTGCTGCCAATTTTGCACCAACAAAGAGACTGACAAAAGAAAGATTTTATGTGAAAGCAAAGCACAAGCAATGCTTGGGGAGGTGGGGAAAAGGGTAGAGGAACCCAACAGAAATATTCTTCAACATACCCTTGTAATGATACTAAAATTGTTAAAACACATCCATTTTACATGGCTCGTCGGCTACGAACTTAAGCTGTTTCATCTAATGTTCTTTAAAACCTGTTGTATACACATAGTCTTTTAGAATATATTCATATGGAATCTGCAGTGTGTTTTTCTAAATACCACACTGTGCCCTGAAGGCCTGTTGGCAGAACATCAGAGTTGTCCACTGCTGGAGTTCCCAAGTCTCTCTCTATCTGGTAGTGGGAAATTGTAGTTTAATCAGTTATGGCACTTTCAGTGTGTAACATTCATTAGTAAGGCAATTTGTCATGACTGTTAATAGTCAGGATGCATCTGCTCTCTCTTCAGTTACAAAGTGTGATAAGCAAGAGGGCAAATATTTCAATATTTAGTAATATTAGCATGTTTGAAAACTGTAGTTCAAGGTTAGTGCTCAAAACACAAACAGCAAATTAGTAATGACCTATTTATTTTTACTGGTTTTACCTTTACATAGGTTTGATTTTAAAGTGCCCTAATGCTCTTATGAGTTGTGCATTATTGAACTGGGTGTTAGAAAGTAAATGTTAGCATCTTCGGTGTTTATCAAAGACTTTTCTCTGTTATCATATATTGAAAGTTAGGATATTTTCAAAGAGTTGAAAATACTTATAACTGAGACACATCATTTTCCAATGTGTCAGTAATAAATGGTTCGCAGAATCAATTTTGGCAGTAGAAGGCCTTTCACGGTGTTAGTTTTGTGGCTGGGCAGCTTATAATGTTATAAAAGCTATTTGGTACCTACCAAATGGACAACATGCAATTAGAATAATCTTTGAAAAAACTGGCTTGTGATCATTGTTCATTGTTCTAAATATGAAAGGTTAAATTGTTTTCTACAGTCAAGAGGTTAAAGGTTTTTTTCACATACATCTGATAACCCTCATGTATTACATAATATGATCGCTTCTCACACAATAGCTTTGTGACACATTTTAATTTTTAATGAAAAGCCTCCCAAATTTTAACATAATAATTTCTTTAGAAACCAAGCCCAATCTTGGTAAAATCCGTTCTTGCCAGCAACAAAAGCTGTTACTGTTTAAGTTCCTGTTCAGCAGTTAGTTGGTACGCTTCACTGGATATTGTCAAAAAGGCTTTTCTCTTGATTGACAACCCTGTAGGAATGTGAATGGAGATTTTAATTGCATATCATGTGTGCATATCAGAGTGAGTGGATTCACTGACTCTGCTTAGCTCCATATCTCTACAGGTCAGCCATGCCAAAACACTTCTATTTTTATTTTTTTTTAATAAGCAATTGATATACTCTTCTAAAGAGAGAGAAAAAGGGCACACAAGTGAAGAATGGACTGCAAAGCAAAAGGTTCCTGTGAATTTCCAAAGAAAAAAATGTGTGCAATAAGTTTCCAGAATGTTTTAACACAATTAAGAGGTATTTTGGTGATGTAAATTCAGTTCAAGACTAAGTTGGTCAAAGACTGCAAGAATATATTTGTCTTCTGACATTTGCTAGCAGAAGTGTGTTTATCTTTTTACTTTTTTTTTTTTTCTAAGAATACTTTGAATAAAATCAGTCTAGAAGAAAGTAAAGCAAGTGTAAAAAATTACTGACTCAGGCTGCACCTTTATAAAAAGCATGGGGAAATGGTGGGGGTTTCTTCATGCGTGTGTGAGACAGTGGGCTTACTTGTTCATACTGGATTTGATACACAGTCTTCGGGCAACACTGTTACTTTGTGGGGAGATTTGCCTAGATCAGAGAGGCAGAGACCTCAGGTTTGAGTCTGAAAATAAAAGTGAATTTTGATATCAACTGTAATGCAACTTAAATACTTTTTTTTTTTTCCTTAAGAACAAAAAATGATACATCACTGCAAAAAGACA
Organism: Pezoporus flaviventris; assembly: GCF_033815535.1. Taxonomy (NCBI): domain Eukaryota; kingdom Metazoa; phylum Chordata; class Aves; order Psittaciformes; family Psittacidae; genus Pezoporus; species Pezoporus flaviventris. The sequence goes on from NW_026892555.1 coordinate 37,944,376, forward strand.
CTGGTAAATAGACCTGAACATTTTCCATAGCCAAGAACATTGCAGGTGAAAATGCAAGGCCAAAGATTCGTTATTATGAATAGTAATTAGATTTTGATGTCTCAAATTAGATTCTAGGTTTCATTTTGCATCAGAAACCACAACATCAATTGTATTTTGTTTTTAAAGCTCATGAAGCACTGGTAACTGAAAGCACAGCAACACACAGTTGAGGGGAACTTTTAGCTGAGGTTAGTGTTTTGTGCATGTAAAGGGACATTGAAATCTAAAGGGGGATGACAGTTGCAATTTTCCAGCAGGACCCCTGGGAAGGAATTGTTACTTAGTCAAAAAGTTTCTGTCCTCATTTGTCAGTACTCTCAGATAAAAAGCAAATTGACTGCCTTCTGCCCTTTTACCCTCTGTGTAGGGCCAACTCACACTTTCAGGTTGTATTTGTGGAATGTGTGGGAATGAAGGATGCCAACCACTTGTTAAATCTTAAGGTTACAACAGCAAGGCAGATCACCTGGTCTGACAATGTGCAGTTTAACTCCAGCATCTATATGGAGCCCATTCATTCCTGTGTTGGACTAAAGTGTATCTTGGCCAGTTATGTCTTGTACATCAGTAAACCCTTAGGAGTGCTTAAAAACTATGAATATCTTGAGAAGAAAACCAACAAGACTGCTTTATTTTTAATGAAGGAAACCCCTTCTGACTTAATGCACGACATTAGTGGATAGTTGGATCTATTAGGAACTGACACTTCTGTGGATTTTAAGGATTTGTGAGTAGAAAATAGAGGAAAATGGGAAGTAGCAAAGATAGTAATCTGAACGTATGATTCCCTCTGTACAGTGTGCCTTCAAGTCCTATGAGCAAATGCATCAGCGAGGAGCCTTAGCTTTCTGGACACCTAAAGGTGCTTGTGTTTAGATTTGTCTGGACTCACACCTGTGCAGGTTTCAGAGCTTTGGCACTTTCACTTCTGATAAAGCTTTGTTTTTTGAGAGAATTTCTAAAATTATTCCTGGTTTGGGGAGCTTTCTGTCATAGCCAACAGGTCTGCAAGGCTCCCAAAGCCCGGAAGTTGTAGACATTGGAAGGGTTTTTTTCCTTTGTTGAGGAAAGAAAATGTTTAGATTATGAAACATTGTAAAGCTTGTACCTAAGGTTTGGAAAAATGGGAGTGGACCCTGAAGATGTAATTTTGGATTAACCCCAGGGCCATTTTTGTAAATCACTATGGTAGCTCCTGTAATAATGTTGAGAAGATTGCTCCATCCCTGGCAGTGATCAAGGCCAAGTTGGATAGAGCCTAGGGTGACATGGTCTAGGATGAGGCGTCCCTGCAGGTGGCAGGGAAGTTGGAACTAGACGATCTTTAAGGTCCCTTCCAACCCAAACCATTCTATGATTCCATGAAGACTTCATTTGTTCAGGACTTCAGGCTGTGAAGTCAAACACTGTAAGGCTGGGAATGATGATTTAGTGATGTCTTGATTTTGCTCTTTAGTATGCTCTTATTGGCAGGAATTGATGTAGTGAAACAGCGGATGTGGAGTAAATGACCGTGTAATTGTAACTTTATCTTTAATACAGTTAAAAATGGCAACCGAGTTAGGCTTTCAGGCCTTAAATATGCCATTTTCCACATTTTCACCTCTTGACTTTGTAACCCAAATACTCTTTCAAAAATATCTTTTTCGGTATGTTACTGATTCATTGGATTGCTTCCATGACATTCATTGCTATCCTCTATCAGGAGTGTTTGAGTCTCAACATTTCTGCACAGATTTTCCTTTTGAAGAGTTAAATCTTGTTAGCAGCAGGGAGAGTTTTATCCTGGTGAGTGAAGGGAGGACTGAGTCTTGCTGTGGCTAGGAAAATCTTGTGCTCTCTCTCACCAGTCCTTTCATTCTGTGCATACTTTGACACAGGCTGCCATGTTCTGAAGGTTTGGGATCCAGTATGAGAATACTTGTGTTATTATTTTGTCACAATACCCACATTTTGAGAAGCTCAGGCGTATGTTAAAACTTTAGTAATTTCAACAGTTTATCTCTGAAGAAAAGGCACTTTTCTCTCTCAATATCTTCTGCTGAACTTGAAAGATGTGCTGCAAATAATGGAGCTGGTGGAGTTTTCTCAAGTTAAAAATACCACTTGAACTCCAAATACATGTATTGTCACCAAAGTTACAGTAATATGTACTACACCTCCAATTGTGAAATAAAAACCCCACCATGTGTATCTTTATTATCATATATAAATACTATGTTTATAGAAATAATTAGAGCATCTGTTAAAAGTAAATTTATATTAAACTCTCTAAATTTGTGTAAATTACTTTACTTCTAGTAAAACCAGAGGATTTAGTGTACAAATCATTAGGGTTTGTCCTATAATATTTTTCTTTGGAGCTGCAGGCAGTCTATGTATATAATAATGAAAGCTCAGAGAAAAAATATTTTTGAAATGGAAAAATATATTACTCAGCTGAATCCATTGCCCTTGTAAGAGTGCTGTGATTCCAGAGGACTTTCTCAAACAGAACATTATGGTGGAAATACTAAAGCAGCACTCTCTAAGGCCGCCTTGGTTTTATTCAGTCTTTTCAGAAATTCTAATGTAAATGTTAATATGTACTGCAGTAAAAAATAGGTAAAGTTCTGAATGTAGAAGGTTTTGGTTGGAGGAGAATACTGCAGACTTTCTAGAAGCAAGTTAATTACAACAGAGACAGCTCTTAACCTGCTGCTTCCTACATGGTTGCCTGGGTTTCTAGCAATGTTGGAAAATCTTTGCTTATATTAGAGATGTAAGCATATTCTGAAGCAATGGTGCACAATGATGTACCAGATCTGGAAGCTAATTTTCTGTCATTAACTCATCAGAACCTTTTTATTTTTACTACTGAGCTTGCAGTGGACCGGTACAAAGCTGCAAATAACAGTACTGGAATGCATATTTCACTGTTTCTTATGAGTTCAAAATATATGAGTAATTAACATAATCATCAAGTCTTATTGTCCTTGGTAAGGATGAAACATGGCTGTGAGGGAATGTGGGCTTTCCATGCAGTCTGGTAGCTGGGTGTTCTTTGGCCAAGTGTGGGAGAGGAGAGCCGGGAAAGCAGGACCAAGTGTTTCAAGAACTCAGCTAAGGAAAAGAGCTGGGGCTGTGGTCGCTTCAGCACTGGTCTGAGGGTGTGTTTGCATTTTACTATCACATTAGTCTCCTTTCTGCCAGGAGACTCCTTCCTCCCTTTATGTGTCAAGTGTTCTCCCCATACAGATGCTGGTCTTCGAAAAGTCAGACGAATTGCAACCTTACTCAGGGTATCTGTCACCTGGTGTTTAGGAATTTGGGCCAGAACAGAAGAAAACAAGAAGATATCCTGTAGAAAATATTTTCTGACTGGTCTTGGCCAAAGCTGGGTATCATTTTCGCCAGCATGCACACCTAAGCTATCTCCAAGGAAAAGCTTACAGTTTCTGTAGGTGAGAAAGAATATTACAGGAGAGTCCTGAAGTCCCTGAGCTGTGGATAAAAGGGTGTAGGGTATGGCCCAGGCACCCTGACTTACACCCGAATTTCTCAGGTTGGGTCAGAAATCTCTGGTTCAAAGAACTAGTGTGACAACATAGATGTTTTAAGGAAAACAGCCAAATTCAGATTTACATGAGAGCAGAGCTATTAGGATTAAGACTGATCAACTGAAGTAGTACTGGATGATGTTAAAAGTTCCATGAATGTGCATTTACAGAAGTCTTTATGGTGCATTATGTTGCTGTTTCTGTGGACTTGCATGACTCCAGGAAATATTTGCTGCCTTGCAAAGCAAGCTCCCTGAGCTGCAGGGTCTTCTCTGGGAATTGCTTTAAGTCTTCAGTCAATAAAATGTCATGTTAGCTATTCCATTGCTGCCTTCATCTGATACTTTCCTTGCTAATGTTCCATAGAAGTCCTGAGATAGAGGCTGCCTCTTCAGCACCTGATTTACCATTGTCTGCCAGCAAGTGTCTTTTGAGAAGGTAGAGTCCGAAAATACAAGGAAATCCTTTTGTGACCATTACATTGTGGAAAAAAAAGTCTCTCCAAAACCAGATCCTGGTGAGAGAAAGAGCAGTCTTCAGCAACGGAGGCAGAGGTCCTCCAACACAAACTTAATTGTGGAGGAGGTCTAGAGAAACACCGAGTGCTGTTCCATCTTGCATCCTCTTCCCTCCCCCAGTCTGATAAAACCACTCTTCTACACATCCGAATTTGCTATCTATCTCTTAACTTGGATGAGAATTCCTCAGCAGCAGATCTTATTTCAGCCCTTATCTGGCAGTTCAATAACCTATGCCTGTAGCTCTTCAAACAGAAAAAAAACAGAAAAAAAAAAAGAAGAAGTTGACAAGTTTGGAGTACAAGGAGCAGACTGCTTAGTTATGTGAGTTCTTTTCCCTTTAGGGGCACTCCACAGTACTCTGTAAAGATAACTTTGCTATTTGGTTTGTGTTTTTTCCCTTTCTTCTCTGCCTTTACAAAATGGTACAGTTGACTGTATATCTGAGAAGCTGGCAAATAAATTTTGCTGCACAGAAATAGTTAAAATAATTACCTTAAGATTATTAACCACACCAGTGCAGGAGTAATGAAATAACTCGCTTATACCCACAAAAGCAGGGAAGGGAAAGGTCAGAATTAGAGCTGCAATTCCATACTTAGTTTGAAATTTCTAGTTATGGTAGCATATTTAGTATATAAGATTATTACTCTTTGGCAAGCCCTGGTGTGTCTAAACACTTATGGGTGGGCTATGGATGAAGTTTCAGTTTAACTCAGAATTCTCTTGCTTTGTGGTTTTAGACTTTAGATTATAATAACATTTCATGAGCATCATTTTTTATGGTACAGTTCATTTGTAGAAGAGGCTATTTTTACACAGTCCTAGTGCTAATAGAAGTCTGTTGTATTAGATTTTAAAAGGTAAACTTCATTACGTTTTTAGTGACAAAGCAATGTATCATCTAGGATACAGAGCTGTGACAAGCTGTTTGTGAAATAATTCAACAAATCTTGTGTTTTCTTGCCATTTTTTCTGTTATTCTAAAAAGGAGTGCAGCCATGAGCAGAACTTTCGGTGCTTTAGTATATAGGTTGAAAAACACTCCTGAATATCTTATTACATCCTCTATGCAGCACTCGTATTGGACTGCCAATGTCTGTCACCAGCCCTCCCTTAATACAGTCTCCTGTTCTTAGTATCTTGTGTTTAGACTCAGCACAGCACAAGTAAAAAGCCTCTTTTTGGTCTTGAATTTTTAATATGTTTCAGCATTTGTAATGATTTCATTACAGTACTGAATAGAATTGAACTTTATTTTTTGCAAATACTACTGTATTTGAAAAAGGAACCATTCTTTCCTCCCTTGAAGTGTGTGCAGTACATTGTGTACCCTGTTCTGTTTGTATCTGTGTGTCTAAATTAGTTTGTATCACCTCTGTTATAAAACACTTTTTCTTCCACCACTACTCTGAAATTGCCTTTTATACTCGGTGTAACCTATGAATAGGTCCTGTGAGTGAGTCATTCCGAGGTTGTTGTTCTCCCCTTATAACTACATTTAATATAAAATACTGTGCTCTTATGTCCACCTTGTTGAGATGGAACAGTGTCTGCTGAGATGGAAAAGCAGAATGCAATATCAGAATACATTTAAATGTAATAACATTTCTAGAATATTTCTTTTTGATACAGGAATAACAGCTCTCCTGCCATTATCGCTGCTTTGTCTTTTAAAGCCTCATGGTACCAGAGTATTTCAATCACAGGCTTGGCCTTGCAGCTCTTACCCTAGGAAAAATGCCACTGGTGTCCAGAGGAGTTTTGCTTTCTTCAAGGACTATGTCTTGGACTCAGGTCAGCTACGTAGCCCTATCTTAGGTACCCTTTTTCTTACATAAAGATTTACCTGAGATTTATTGTTCTAGATACCCTGCACATTTCTTGTGTTACTAAAATGATACACCTGGGGTTAATTTTCAGGACTATTGCATTTTATACACACTAGCCCTAAAGAAACCTCACTGAGAACATTAAATTCATTTTCAATTGAGTGGTGTTTTCCCTATAAGTACATGAGCATTCCAAGGTTCATCAAACACAAAGATTTTAAAGTATCAAACCAGTATTAACTATCACAGTTTTATAGAATCAAATCTTATCTGTCCCTCCTGCAGTTTCAAAACTGGCTGAGATTCATTTAATTTGTGCTTTCCTCAAAAAAAAAACCCTAATCTGTTAGGTTTTAACTCTCCGTGTGCAGTGGATCAATGCAAAAGGTATTCCATTAGCAAGACAGAGGCACTGCAAGCTGTGAATCTGGGGTAAGAGGCAAATGCACAAACCCACTGATATCTCACCTGCAATACTCCCCGCAAGATTCCTTGCCGGTCTTTTTCCCAGCAAGTAGGATAAAGGGTGCTGGTGGTCGGAAGGAAACTCCAGTGGCGGAGGGAATGTCATGCCAAGAAACTTGTTCGTTTTGTAAAACAATTGCATGGTTTCCATCCACATGCTCTCACATGGGGCTTTCAGAAGCATGTGACTCACGAAGCCATGATGCTCTCACAGTGTAATTCAGGCTGCTGGAACATCTTCGTAGTTCCTAATGGACCAATTGTTGTTACTTGCAAAAATTCCCATGTTTCCTTTAAACCCCCATGTCAAATTAAAAATCCTTGCATAGATACATGTAACTAAAGAATCAGTGTATTTTCCTGATACAGGAATGTTGTCCACTGTTCCTTTGAGTTGTTTCTTCACCCATTTCTATGTTAGTTTTGTTGCTGTGATCTACAACAACAGCTTGTTTGTGTGGTTGAGTGCTGTGGGCCTGGGTGATGTGAATTGATGGCACACTGGCTGTTGTACAGTAGTGTCCCATGCACACACTTCCATGCTCACACAGGATGCCTTTGTGTAGCTACTGTGCTTTAAAGCAGATGGACATTATTGCTTCCTGGTCCTTCTGACCAAGTTTTTGTCTTGGATCGGTGAGCTGGTCTGCTTTGCCATGTGACTGTAGGAGGGCTATCAAGCAAAGAAGGGACACACTTCACCTTTTAGTTACAAATTTAATTGGGGTTTAGCCAGTGCTGAAACTGTGCCCTCAAATTACATGGGGATTTTGAAAAACAGTGAATATGCTTCAAATTGATGTGGGTGCTAATCTATCTGCATATGCAAACCCCATGTATAAATCTACCTTAGGCATATTTGGGAAGAAGACTAGAGATGCACTGTTAGTGTGGGTAATTTAAGAACAGAACATGTTCTAAAACTTAGCAGTGGATTCAATTCCAGTGGCAAACAGTTCTACTAGAAAAGAAATTGAATATGACTTGGCGTTGGCAGCCCTGGCTAACTGAAGTATATAACAACCATTCCAGTTTGCAGTAGTTTTCAGTCTGTCTTTAAGTGTGTTTCAGGAATCATTTTGAAATAGAAATCGAGAATATGAGATACACAGAAGGAAATGTTTCTGTCTGTCATGAAAAATCTCTATCTAGCTAAAGGCTGCAGTGACTGTGAAGAAGAATGATAGTATCCCAGCTATGCAGTGTGCATTTGTGACTGTCAAAATTTGCATGTATTTAATGCGTTGAACTGTTTTAAAAACACTGTTCTTAGGATACTTGTCAAAATATTTTCTATAATGAATGAATTTAAATCTACTTAACATATTCATGTTTTAAACTTATGGGCATTTTTTTGTCCAAAGAAATGCATAGTTTATATTCATATATAAATATCTAATATAAACTATATTCACATGTACTATATAGCTCAGGTTTAAATTGAACTTGGATGATGTTCAGTCATAATACATCATACTCATCAATACAGCTTTACATAGTTGTTCATTAATATTCTTTTAAAGGAGTGGATAAATGTTTTATACCTACAACCTACATCTTACAGTTGTTGTTTTTTTTTTTTTATCCTAATGGTGGAATAAAAAAAAATGGAGATAAAGCTACATTGGATACTTGTTTTGTGCAAAACTTGATCTGTTTGTGTAATACTTCTAAATAAATGTGGAAGTGCAAATAGCGTAGATGTCAGGTAAGACGACATCTATATAAGCTCTCTGCTGAGTTCTGAATAATCTTTGTTAGTTCCCCCAATAACTCAATCTAATCAAATACAGGGACATAAGTGATATCATGTAATAGCTTTTTGGAATCAATAAATATGCCATGGTTTTGAATTACTAGCAGTGTAGATGTGGCTGATAAGCTCAATTGTTGGAACTGATCCCATAAAAGTGAAAAGTGAGAACTTTAAAAAAAATCAGATGAAAGCCAAATCTTTTATGAAACAGAAATAAAGTGTGTCCAAGTTTTACTTCTCAGAAATTTGGAGAGATAATTAATGATATGATAGAAAGAAATATGCAGGTTTAGCAGTGGTTATCTTTCAGGCTCCAGGTTGTTAACTACTGATAAACCAGATATGTGGGTTAAACAAGTGGGATGTAATTTTTTTCCCAGTCTTCAAAATCTCCTCAGAAAACTGCCTTGGTATCAGTATTTAAATTAGAAGTTTTGATGTGATTGTGGCAGAGGTCTATACGGTTGCTTTCTAAAGTTTACATACAGATAAAGCTTTGGGATAGGAATCCTCCATAAAACTGACATGGCCAGTTTAGAAGTAGAGGTAGGTATCAGAGATGATTCGTCAGAGTATCCTTTTCTTTTTTCATCTGTCTCGCCAGTGTGCCTTAGCCTGTGACTCCAAAGCATCTAAAAGTATGTTATAATTCTTAAAAAACGTGGTGAAGCTTATGCATGGCATGCTAAGCTTGTGCATAACCACTGGTAAATAAAATCCCTGTTGAAGGCATCCCTGGGTAGGACAGTGTTTTGTAATGTTGAACAGCAAGAATTGATAGTGAGTGCAACTGTTTTTTCTTAACCTAAGTTCTTCCTGTAATGGGTTAGACAGCCCATTCTTAACTAGTTATAGACTGACCTGTGGTTTCTTTGCCCCACTGTTCATTAATGAATTTCAGACTTCTTGAGAGATGTGTTGTGGGAATTCCTGTTCAATTTGCATGGCCAAAGTACACGGAATTTCTCTGTAAGATATCCAGCATATTTCAGATGGCATCTGGGTTCATTCAATAAGTTTTGTGGTAGCTGGCCTTACCTGATAACTCCGTGGAATTGGGATCTACTCATTGAGACCTATCTATATGATGGGTGCTGCTATTTCTGTGTTGATGACATTATGTGTACCAGTGCATGGTGTGGAGGCTGACTGGGAGGGAGCTCTTGAGATTCAGGGGCTGGTGTGTTGTCAGTGCACTTGTAATGGAGAATGGATAGCAGTTTGATGCTTCCTCCCCCATGGTATATATTTTAATGGAAGTTCTATGGACAGTAGCGTTTATAGAGCTGAGATATATTTAATGAAGATAATATATTTTGTAATTTGGGCTGTTTTGGTTCAGTACACATTTATTTATATGCTAGTAGCATCCATATTTAGTGCTGTATATATTAATAACACTGTATTTAGTAAATATGAACTATAATAATTATGCTATTTAATTTGGGTCTAATAAGTACTTGCTAGACTAATGTGCAGTCATGTAGCTGGGCAGATTTACAAAAATGCCGTTAACTTGTTTTGATTTGCGGACAGTGATGTATATGGCAATGACTGTGAATACTCTTGCTTTTCTTACACCACAGCTACCTCATTTGCCGAATATGGCTATGATCCTTTGTCCATGTTAATTGAGAATGGCATCCTTATTCATCATGTGCAGGGTTTTTTTCAGCCATTAAAATGCTGTCCAAAGACTACTCAACTGAGGAAAACTACAGGATAATACAGAGTGCTTGTTTATCTGTTGTTGTAAGCCTTCTGTTTTATCCCATTGTAATGAATGGGAAAAGGAACCCTCACATCTGAATGCAGTGTTGTTGTTAAAGAGCACAAATTCCTTTTGGAACATCAGCATTAATAATTGGACTGGGACTTGCCTGAAATATTTTCATCAGCGATGTCTCTGTTCAATGTTTCTTCTTTTTTTTGGCCTTCTGAAAAATAAGTGGAAAATGCATTAAGACAATTTACATTAGTTGTCAAAAACTGTGTTTATTTCTTTGATAATAAAGGTTTCCATTCCTTGATTAAATTTATGTTTATATTTGACATTTTCCAGGGATGCATAAATTCCTGTGACAGTTAAAGTCTACATACTCCCAGTACCTAGTGCCAGGTTGAGTTGAATTTGGACACATCACATAAATAGAAGTGGTTTTATGTTTCACCTTCATCTGGTAGGTGAGCACTCCACCTTTTCTTGTGAAACGTAATCGGTTTTGACATGGCAAAATTAGATCCTGGCTATTTATTATCTGCTGAAATCAAAACCCATAACTGGGAAAGCATGTGGTAAGTCCATTGGAGCAGCTTGCATGCAGAGAAGAAAAGGGGAGGCATTCCAGTTTTATAAGCTCAAGGTGATTTTCTGTAACACCTAGACCGTTTTAATTAATTACCCTGAAAGACTGAGTAAATTATTATTTGAATACTTTATGGCATTACATGTTAACATTTCAAGGACAAAGTGCTGTACTTAGCTTTTCAACAATGCTTCATCTGTCAGAATATATCTTCTGAATTTATGTAGTATACTGCAGTGTAAAGGGTAGTCAGAACTTGAGCACTATGAATTATTACAGGGAACCTGAGTCATATATGATCTACTGAAATGGTAGCCCTAATATTTATGGACACCTGGTAGGGAGCTACAAATTAAGAAAGCCACATATCTTGCTTCTCAAGAATTAAGTTTTTTCTAAAATCTTTTCCTTACATGATTTTTTGCTCCTTTTTTTGTTTGGTTTTGGTTTTGTTTTTTGGTTTTTAACATGAAAGTGTTAACTGAATGCCATTAAAATGTTGGTTGTAATACAGGTATAGGCTTTGCTGCTAATGGCATGTCCATGAAGTACAGCTCTGCATATTTGCAGGGTGGGATGCTGCTTCACTTGCACGGCTTACACCATATACAGAACATTTCCACTTTCTCTTCCTTTATGACTTTAGGTTTTGACACTTTAGCTTTGAGAAGATTTAGGCTATGAAACAGGTACCTGCTTGGTGGGCTCACCTGTATGTTTTGTATAACCCCTTTAAATCAGTAGGATATGTGAAATGTGATAGGTTGTTTAGATGGTGTTTGTAACCAAAACATCAGTTCTACTTCAGCTTTACTGGAGCTGTACTCCACAGATCTAATCTTCCATTGGAAGAGCATGCAACCTTTCAGTAACTTCATCCTACCATCAGTAGATTAGATTAAATCCCCATTTACTGCATTATATTAATATTTTCAATGGCACACTAATCCATGAAATAAATGTGTCAGTTTCTATGGCTACCCTGTAATGGGCACAGCCATAAGACAGTGCCTTAAGGCCACATGAAAGACTTAACATACAGATTGAATAGAAGCATATTATTTATTACTAAGCTATCAAGCTGAGAAAATTTAGTGATCTCATTTTTTTAGATTTGCTCATTTGACCTGGGCCAATTTGCTTGGCTGATAATATTGAGTATTTAATACGACAATGTTTTCTCAGTTTTAAGGATAAAGTGATTCACACTAATTTCTTTCAGAACAGTTTTGTAGAATTGATTATTTTTATACTCCTATGATACTTACTGGTAGGTCTTTGCATTTTGTGTGGCTTGGGAATTAAGTAATACTCTTTCAGTGTTTGAATGACCACATTCTATTTTAATTGTACTGCTATACAAAGTGAAAGAGATACTCCCTTCTTCCTCCTCTTACATCTTACCCTCAAACCTCAAGATACATTGAGGCATTCTGAGCCATAAATAACTTACCATGAAGTAAAGTGGTGTGTCCAGCATGAGTCTGAGGGACTTCTCTGACTCTGGAGAGCTTTTGTGGCTGATGCCTGTCAGTCATTCTAAGATGGAGCTCATCAGCTTTGTCTGTTGTGGGTCATGGGTCACCCCGGTGCAGCACTGGAACCCTACTATGCTGTTACAGTTTCTTACCTACAGACCCAGACATGTAGTTTAGCCTTTGAAGTGCATGATACATACCCCTTCACCCTCTGCTCTGTGATAACTTTAATACATTTCTCATAGGGAAGGAAAACCAGCCACCTGTGATGTAGATTAATCCCGACTATAACTTGACTTCCAGGAGCAGTGATGGTGTTTGCGAGCAACAAGATGGTGCAGTCCAGGGCATTTCTGTGCTCATTTATACTAGAAGAAAGAGCAGTGTCCTTCTTAAAGATGAATTACAGAAATAAAACACTCAGGAGGCCTGTTTGGCTGCAAGCTAACATAAAATGATGGAAGGCCTGTTGATCAGAGAAGGTCTGGGGTCAGACCCATCAAATACTTACCTACCAGATGAGAGATGGTGGGAGCAATGAGGCAGCATCCTGTTAGAACAGGTTTCTCCTCACAGTGTTTCTCCTCCTTTTGAGAACCTAGCAATACTTTGGGAAGTGGTGATTGTATCATGACTTGAATACAGACTAGTGAGTCACCAAATAATGTAACTATGCTAAAAATCTGTTTCTTGAATATGATTTGAGGAATCTGCAGGTTATTTTCTTGCCTGTGCAGAACTTGTGGTTATCCCATCATTTTCAAAAGGTTTGTTGAAAGACAGAATTGTTCCTACAAAATATTCCTTTACACATCCTAAGAGAACTACTAACACTTTCAGACTGCAACACTTGCCAAGAGCTGATATTTTCAGAATTGCAGATGTCAATAAAACTGCTTAAAACATTGTAAGGAGGCTGACTGAAGACAAGGGAGACTTAGCAGAACATATTAGTGGTTTTAATGCAGGTCTACTTAAGCCTTAAAATTTATGTTCTGGAAAAGCCAATTTCTAGGAAGTCAAAATAACCTTCATGACAAGTTTTATCAACATAAATGCTAAAGACAAGTGACAGATAGACATTTAGTATATAACTCACGTGGAACATGAACATAAAGTTTTAACTCAAGTTAGTCATGTTAGAACTAGTAACAAGAAAAACATAATTAAAAAATGTGTTCATGAAGGAATGTAGACCTAGGAAAGCAGAGGTGACATCTTTGTCACCTCATAGTGACTTGCGTTTACACGTTTTTTTGGTACATTTGTCATTACCGACATTATATTTGCTCTTAAGTATGTTTATCCACTCAGGCAGATCTAGCATAACTAACAAATGGTTATTACAGTTTCACTTGAGGTCAGAATAGCTGATAGGAAAATATCTAGAAATATTTACAGTGTAAATGTTAGAAGAGGAAGTTTGAGGCTTCTGGGCCTATATATATTGGACAAAAAACCTGGTAACATAGCTAGTTTATGTTATAAACTGCTCCTGCACTGTGTGAGATGTAGCGTTTTCAAACACTAGATTTACTAGGAGCATAGGTTTTTCCCTCCCATGCAGTATCTGTATGCAGTATGTTCTGGACCATAGAAAGCACCTGATGTACTAAGCATGTCATTATGTTAGGGACAAAGGCATATGCAGCAACGTGGTTAAACTGATGTAGCTTCCTAATTTTTTTTTTTGCTGTCTCAAGAGAAAAAAATTAAAGTTTCCAACAGTTGCCTATAAAGAACTAGCATTTACATTCAGTCCCAGTAGAGTGCTATTATCAGGACAGCCTTTCTGAGAGAGTTCAGGGTTCTGTACAGGTCATGCAGTCATAATCATTCTAGCAGTGCTTTTAATAATTAGTTCAAATGAAGTCTTGTACTTTGTAGGTTAGCAGCGATGGTAGGGGAATGAATGGCAAAGAAAACAATCCCAATTTAAACTTTTGTTTGAAAGAAATATAATGTTGCTAGAAACAAAATTATTTTCCATATGGACTAAAACATCTTGTTGTGTTTATTGTATTCTGTAAAACACTGTGCATAGCAGGCATTATTATAAGTAAATGAGACTTTCCAAGTAACAAGTGCCCTCTGTTTAAACAAATAATTTTCTGTGCAAATGTTAAACACTGAAAGATTTTTGTTGTTCAAGTCATGCTCATGACTTTGGAAACTCACCAAGCAAATATGCTTAAAAAAGGAAATGTGAATGGAAAATTCTAAAGTATTTTGCCCTTTCAGTTCCTAAGAGTGAGCTCTCATTTCTCTCCACTGTGGTCATTAATAATGACAGATGCATGTGGTGCAGAGTTCACCTACATTATTGTCAGTAACAGGGAAAGAGAGAGAATATTTATTACACCAGAAGAAGGGAGGGGAAAGACATGATGTTGAACCAGAATACAAGAGCAGAGTTCAGTGTTTTTCGTTTGGGTGGAGAGGAGAGTTAGCAGAGAGCATGCATTAAGGTTTCTTAGAGACTGATGGAGCTCTCATCGAAATCAGTCGAAATACTGCTACAGGCTGCTGTGAGAAGTGAATTGATTGGATCTTTAATATATCGTGCTTTACAGTGCTTGAGTAATGCAGATTTATTTCACCTCAGCAAAAGCTCTTGTTGGTTTGGATTTGCAAACAAACATGGTAACAATCTAATTTTTATTTATTTTTGTGAACTGGTCAAGCCTTAAATAATGCTTATGAAATGATGAAAGGACACTCCCAGCTTGACACCTACGTGTTTTGAAAATATGGGCAAGTATAGCTTTAGGTTGTGCATCTGTCTTGTAGCACAACTTGCCAATTTTTTATTATTGTTATATTGTCTTATAAAAAAAAGAAAAATCCTTTTTCTTTCTTATTTTGCTGTGTAAGAAATAAACACATCTTCCTCAGACTAATAGGGAGACTGATGAACTGACAGTATGTGAGCATCACTGAAGATTGTGTACTCATTGGCCCATGTTTCATCCCACCTGTCTTTGGTCATTTAACTATGTCATCAGGAATACTCTGAAGTCAAGAAAGAGAAGTAGCATCTCCAAAGGGGCCATTTAAATATTAGGAGCCTGAGTCACTGAGCTTGAAAGAATTCAGACCGTCAGGTCATTGTTCTGTTTAAAAATGCATTTAAGGAGATGGAAAAAAAGTCCAAAAGTTCATTTGATAGTGAATAATGTCTAGATAGCAGGTGTGGGAATATGAAAACATGGTTTAATTTATTTATCACCTGGAAAATTACTTAAGAAATTATTCACAAATGAACTTATGTAGCATGCAAGACAAATAGAAACTGGGATGCCTGACTTCTTGTACAAGGCTGGATCATTGTACCCCTGCCCCCACCCTTTAACCAACGTCAAGTGATTTGTAAATTGCTCACTTTAAATATAGTCTTTAACTAGCCTCTTTGTCGCAGGCTTTTTTTTAATATTAAGTAGTGATATTTGGTTACATTGGGCCTGGTATTTTTTTCTATCTACTTGTATAGATTTTTGAGCAATGAAGTAACCTGTTGATTCCTCTGGGACCTGTGGGCTAGCACGGAAGTATGAGAAAGTGGACCGTATTGTAGTGCTTGGGACTGTTATTTGCAAACTGTCGAAGTTTCTGGTTCTCATTTGTACAGCTGGGTTTCTGTACTAAGCTACAAATATCCATTAGTATTTGGGAGCATATCATTATGCTAAAACTCATCACTACATATGTTTAATCATTGAGATAATCATTGACTGTTCTGGAAAGAGAATATATTAATACAACAAACAATCTCCTTCCAGTTGGTGTTACAGTCTCATTATCTAAAACTTACAGACAAAAAAAAAAAGAGGCTTCATAAAATGTCTTGAGAAGTTAATAAGTACAGGTCTTGAAGGGGGAAAGAATCAGTACATTATTGAGGAAAAAAACCCCTAAACATCCTTAGGAGCTGTTTACGTTGTGCTAGCTCTAGCTCAGCATGTGATTGCTTCATCAGAATTAAAGCGGTGAGGCACAGAGCAGAAGATTGTGGCCTGATGGCCAGATCGCTAAACAGGGGTCTGACTTTCACCATGAGGTTAGCTGACACCTGAGGTATCCATACCAGATATTCTCTGCATAATAGCCTGCTCAGCAAGCGAAAAAGATCAATTCTCCGCTAGATTTTTGTCCAAAGGCACAGTTCCAGTGATACTGGGGGACCCTTTTGAGGACCTGACAATAGAAACAAGAGCCACCTGGTAAAAAGAAACTCTTCTTGCTAATGGAAAGAATTACCAACATAATTCCAGTGCTTTTCCCACTGTTACCTGCTACTGTTTGCATAGTGGAGGCCCCTGTGGCATCGGCACAGACATTTGTTCTTTAGCCATTAAAAAAAGGTATAACGACTTTGTTATGGTTTAGAAAGGTAAAAGTTTCTCTAAAGGGAATGTGTACCATGGGGTTGATCTTCACTTGCTGTAAGTCAGGAGGGACATTGGCTTGATGGTGTTGAGCTGTTACATGCAAGTCTTAAAACTTCCACCATCCTTTCTTTGGGCAATGAAGTCTAACTTTTAAAAGACCTATTTTAACAAGTTTCTATTAGCTTTATTGGATTTCAGGGGTTGCTGTCTATAGAATAACTATAATAAAAAAATAAGTAACTAAGCACCAGAAGCTTTATAAGTTTTTATTTGACTTACTTTCTGTGATAATAGGGTAGTACTCATCCTTTTAAACAGAAAGCAGTTCATTTTGTATGTAAGGTAAAAACCTATTCTGTGTCAACTTCTATGTGTCATATTATTTTGGGGTTTTGCCTTAGCTTTTATAAGAATACATTATTTAAAATGTGACATTTTAACCTTTGAAATGGGGGTCTGAGACCTACTTCAGACTTTATTTCGCTTTCTCTAGGAAAACAACTTATATCCTAGTGATCCTTTCCCATGTGGGAGTGTCTGTTGAGGTGAGTTTTGTGTAGCAGCTGTCATTAAAGGGAATATAGCTATGGGAGACATTACTGTGGGGATCTGTTACAGGCTGCCTGATCAAGGAGAACCTGCGAATGATGCACCCCATGGACAGATAGGAAAAGCCTCACGCTTGCAGGCCCTTGTTCTCATGGGTGACTTCAACCACCCTGACATCTGTTGGAAGGACAGTACGGCCCGGCACAAGCAATCCAGGAGGTTCCTTGATTGTGTAGAAGACAACTTTTTTTCGTTCTGCAAGTAATAGAGGAGCCGACAAGGAGAGTTGCCATGCTTGACCTTGTGCTCACCAACAGGGAAGGGCTCGTTGGAAATGTGACGCTCCAGGGCAGCCTTGGATACAGCGATCATGAGATGCTCGAATTTGAGATCCTCAGGACAGTGAGAAGAGCGTGCAGCAAGCTCACTGCCCTGGACTTCAAAAGAGAAGACTTTGGCCTCTTCAGGAACCTGCTTAGTAAGGTTCCATGGGATATAGCCCTAGAGGGCAGGGGGGCCCAAGACTCTTGGCTGATATTAAGGATCACCTGCTACAAGCTCAGGAGCGTTGCATCCCAACCAGAAGGAAGTGCAGCAGGAGGGCCAGGAGACCTCTTTGGATGGATAAGGAGCTCCTGAGGAAAATTCAAATGAGAAAAGAGGCTTATGATAAGTGGAAGCAAGGACAGGTGGCATGGGAAGAGTACAGGGATGTTGTCTGGGAAGCTAGTGACCAGGTTAGGAAAGCTAAGGCCCAGTTAGAATTAAACTTAGCTAGAGGTATTAAAGATAACAGGAAGGGATTCTACAGGTACATAGCAAATAAAAAACAGACTAGGGAGAATGTAGGCCCCCTCCAGAAGCTCTCAGGAGAACTGGCTACCCTGAATTTGGAGAAGGCTGAAGCTCTAAATGACTTCTTTGCCTCGGTGTTCACTGGCAAAGGCTCTGAAAAAACCACCCAAGTCTTGGAAGGCAAACGCAGGGACTGTGAGAATGAAGACCTTGGGCCCACTGTAGGAGAGGAACTGGTTCGAGACCATCTTAAGAACCTGAACGTGCACAAGTCCATGGGTCCTGATGAAGTCCATCCGCGGGTCCTGACGAAGTCCATCCGCGGGTCCTGACGGAGCTGGCAAATGAAGTTGCGAAGCTGCTGGCCATCATATTTGAGAAATCATGGCAGTCAGGTGAAGTTCCCGACGACTGGAAAAAGGGAAATATAACCCCCATTTTCAAGAAGGGGAAAATGGATGACCCGGGGAACTACAGACCAGTCAGTCTCACCTCTGTGCCTGGCAAAATCTTGGAGCAGATTCTCCTGGAAGGCATGCTAAGGCACATGAAAATCAACAAGGTGCTTGGTGACAGCCAGCATGGCTTCACTAAGGGGAAATCCTGCCTGACCAATTTGGTGGCCTTCTATGATGGGGCTACAGAACTGATGGACAGGGGTATAGCAGTTGATTTCATCTACCTGGACTTGTGCAAAGTGTTCGACACTGCCCCACATGACATCCTTGCCTCTAAATTGGAGAGACATCAATTTGATGGATGGACCACTCGGTGGATAAAGAATGGCTGGATGGCTGCAGGCAAAGAGTTGTGGTCAATGGCTCAATGTCTGGCTGGAAACCAGTAACGAGTGGCATCCCTCAGGGATCAGTGTTGGGACCGGTCTTGTTCAACATCTTTATCAGTGACATGGACAGTTGGTTTGAGTGCACCCTCAGCAAGTTTGCCGATCACACCAAGCTGTGTGGTTCAGTTGATACCCTGGAGGGAAGGAATGCCATCCAGAGGGACCTCGACACGCTTGTGAGGTGGGCAGATGCCAACCTCATGAAATTTAACCATGACAAGTGCAAGGTCCTACACCTGGGTCGGAGCAATCCCAGGCACAGCTACAGGTTGGGCAGAGAAGAAATTCAGAGCAGCCCTGTGGAGAAGGACTTGGGGGTGTTGGTTGATGAGAAAATGAACATGGGCTGGCATGTGTGCGCTCACAGCCCAGAAAGCCAACCATATCCTGGGCTGCATCAAAAGGAGCGTGACCAGCAGGTTGAAGGAGGTGATCCTGCCCATCTACTCTGCTCTTGTGAGACCTCACCTGGAGTATTGTGTGCAGTTCTGGTGTCCTCAACATAAAAAGGACATGGAACTGTTGGAACAAGTCCAGAGAAGGGCCACAAGGATGATCAGGGGCTGGAGCACCTCCCATATGAAGACAGGCTGAGGAAGTTGGGGCTGCTCAGCCTGGAAAAGAGAAGGCTGCGTGGAGACTTCATAGCAGCCTTCCAGTATCTGAAGGGAGCCTATAGGGATGCTGGGGAGGGACTTTTCATTAGAGACTGTAGTGATAGGACAAGGAGGAATGGGTTAAAACTTAAACAGGGGAAGTTTAGATTGGATATAAGAAGGAAATTCTTTCCTGTTAGGGAGGTGAGGCTCTGGAATGAGTTGCCCAGGGAGGTTGTGAATGCTCCATCCCTGGCAGTGTTCAAGACCAGGTTGGACAAGGACTTGGGTGATATGATTTAGCATAAGGTGTCCCTGCCCATGGCAGGGGGGTTGGAACTAGATGATCTTAAGGTCCTTTCCAGCCCTAACTATTCTATGATTCTATGATTAATATGAATACTTCACTTTGAGTATTTCTGCAAACTGTACTAATACATAATTTCTGCCAGAATTAGTTTTTCATTTTCTAGCAACTATTTAACAGAGAATAACAAAAGAAAAGAAAATGAAATAATTATAGTACTTCATCCTTTATTAATGAATAACCTTATAATTGAAAATAACATTCAGAATAAATATTAGAAAGGGACTACATGGGAAATATAAGTAGGTCTGTTATGTGGCATCTTTCTGAAAAAAAACTTTTGGACAATCATGAAATATTGCTTATACTTCATGGCATTTGAAAGAACTGCCAGTAGGTCTAGAAATGAAAGGAGGAGAAGGGAGAAATGAGCTGTGCACTGCAAATACTGAATTGTGCTCCTGTATGTAGGGAAGTAGTAAAGACAGGTCTTGCCTGTGGTACAACTGAGAAGAGTTGGAGGTCTCAAGTCCCCCAAGGTAGATAGATACATCCTAAAACCTGTCACTGACACTTCGGTAGACCTTCTCCTTGTGAACAATCTCACTGAAAAAAAGGCTGATGAGTTGGCAGATGGATTTGTCTTTCTGTACCCAACAGGGATGCGATCGGGTCTGAGTAGCAAATGTTGTTCTGTTCTTCCCTGTGTCGCTATCTGGTACATGCCTTGCAAAAGGACTTCTGCATTCAATTCTGTCTGTAACTTGGTGCCGTATCAGGTCTATCTTTCGGTACTAGGGCTGCAATGAATCTCTGTCCTCTTTTGTGCCTTTTAGCTTGTGTTTAGTGTGTGCTTGAGCCTGCAGCTTTTCATTTGTTTCAGCATGTTTTACAATTTGAAATGTTTGCTTTTCTCTGCTGCTGCTTGACGATCTAAAGCTAAGTGAATAATAAAATACTGAGTTGAGAGTTATGGTAGTGATATGAGCGAAGTTAGCAGAAGATCCAGTCATTATAAAATCATCTTTGATACATTGAGTTTACTCATTTGCATAGTCCTGATAATTCTGAAAACTCATGAATCATAATTTCTTTTATTTTTGGAGAAAGATCTAATGTACAGATAAGTTATCCTCTTTATATTAAAGAGGCACTACAGAGGCAGTAATTCATCTCCATGAAGTGTGTACTGTACATGAAGTGTGTACATCTCCATGAAGTGAAATTCATCTCCATGTGTGTGTCTGAACTAAAGAACAGTCATTTTCTTTAACTGTTAAGACCTGCTCTGAGCTGCATTGCCAAATCCTACCAACTTTGCTGCTAGCTCTAAAAGACTGTCATCATAGTATTTGGCCAAGAGTAGGCAGGATAGGCATAGAAGTCCAGAGCAGTAAGCCAATTTTGTCTTCTGGAAGTTACAGATTGAAATAGATACAGAAGAAGAGGAGGACTTGTCTTTTTTTTTTAATGTTTGCTTGGTTAAATTTGTATACTGACACACATTTACACTGCATTCAAGAGGAAGCATCTCCATAGTAATTTAATATATAGAAACACATATAAACTGCAACCAAACATTGTGTTACATTATATCTACAAGGGGAAGGTAGTGAGTTCCAATTCTGCAGGAGTCACCTTCTATTAGGGTTTCTTTCTATCCTTATTCTGTATGTCAGATGGATCACTACATTTAACTAAGTAGTAACAATTGAGGTGCAGATTATTTCCTGGGGATTAATGACCAGCTGGACAGAGTTGATAGCCCAAGGTATTGGGTAGATTATGCTGCATAGCCTCATGGATTAAGTATGAGGCTTGTATTGTAGAGGTAGTCACTTGGAATAGTGTAAGAGAAAGCAGCACTTTGAAGATAAAGTCTATATTTTTTATCTTTTGTTCTTTCAGCAGCAAGTAGAAAAGTACACATCCAGTTCTCGAGCATCCCTTTTTCCTGAAATAACCTGTGTTTAAAATGACTTTGTTCAGGAAGACAGACCACTCCTTGTTTTAGTTCCACATTGCCCTGGTGTAGCTGGAATGACTAAGGAAATGACACAGAGGTTTGTAAAGAGATATTGCAACTTCTTTTAAAAACATCACATAAGCTTTTCAGTGCGGAAGTTACTTTCCATGTTACAGTTTGCAGGCACCTTATGAATAATTTTGTCCTTGTTCTGCACTAGGTAATGAATTTAATTTCAGCTTTGAAGACTTTATTTCATTGCTTCTTCTAGTACATTTTGACCTGGATATTTTTCATAACAGTGTTGCATCTCAGCTGGAACTATACACATCCAGATCCCTTTTACTGGCCACCAATGTTCAAGGGTCAAATTTTATACTCAGTCCTTCCATTTTTGTTCATGTTTTAACTTTGCCTGGAGTCTGGGAGAGAGATTGTTTTGAGTATATATGCTGGAGAACCAGTGGCAAAATCACTATGTTGATAAAAAAAAAACAAATCAAACAGTTCTGAGCCTGCACATGCTGAACAAGAGCATATCTAAGGAGGGCTCAGAGACCCAGTTTTTACTGTATGGACCTGTTGGAAGATCCATGCCCAACTTTTCAGTATATTTCCCTACAGAATTGTCTCCATGAGCTGGGGGTTGGTCACACTCAAGTATCTTTTTATCTTGAAGTCAGAACATGCTCATGAGCCAGCACTAGGGTTGTGCATGTTGAAGCACACCTTTTTTTATATTGTATTGTATGTAGACAAAACCAGTTGCAGTTGAGTGTACCCCAGATAAAGCTGCTCAGCTTTGGGAGATTCTTCTAGACTGTTTCTTCTCCATAAGAGTCTTGAAGCATACTTTTTTATTTAAGTCCATATTTAGTATTAACTATTAATACTATTTCTTGTATTTTTTCATTGCTATTGAGAGCTAGATGAGGTCTAAGGTTCATGCATGTAATTTTGTGTCAGCTTTCTTGGTACAATTAACAGAAATGGAAGATATAATAAAGTGTCAGAATGTTAATAAATACAATTTTTCCATAAGTGCTTCCCTCTCATTCCTTTCATATTGCAGGTGTGCTGTCAGCATGATATCTAGGCTCAAAATGCAGTCTGTAAGAGAAGCACATCAGTTGGTGTCTGCAAATTAATGATTTTCTTCACTCATTCCCTGATAGAAAATGAAAAATTAATACTATCCTAAATATGCCATCAAATATTCACAGCATTTTTCTGACATGAAAGAAGGACTATAGTATATAGTAATCTATGTGGGCTGGGGTCTGTCTTGACCTTATGCATTTGTGTTACTGCGATAGCAATGGCATAAAGGCCTTATATGGCCCAGATGTGATTCTGGCTCTTCCTATTGAAGGATGCCTGGCACATCTAACATCCAGGGGGCTCTAGAGCTGCTGCCATGGCCAGCACACTTGGGTCACATCTCGTTCCACAGCCTACTGCCAACCACATCACCATGAAACAGGGATTGCCTTGTGCCTCAGGAGTCTCATTCTCTGAGCACCCAAGAGCAGTTGAGAATACCCATTCTCAGGGCATAAGGCATTTTATCTTTTATTGTGCTTTCTGTAGACAGCACGCTGTAGTCTATGTTACATTTGAGTAATTGGCTGCAAAGTGTAGGTTTCTAAATTGTGAAAACATGAGAGCCTCCATCTTGCCAAGCAATAGAGGTTGAATTGCAGGCTGCCAGAGCTGAAAACATAATACAGCTTGAGTGAATCAGCCAGGATCCTATACCAGGCATAGACCAATGTTCAGAAGAAAATTTCATCAAAGAAAAAAATTTAAAAATAAAGGAAAAGGCTTTATGTGGCTGCAGCATTAATGATTTTCCCCTGTGCTTTTTTTTCTTTCCCATCCAGTAGATTGTGAACTATTCTTTTTTTCTTTAACACATGGTAATTTCATTAACTGAAATCTTATTTTAGTATGCTAAGTACATACCTGTTGGGGAAAAAGATTCTTTTTTTCAATCAAAATATTTGTTTTCTATATTAAATAAACATGGGACCTTGCATTATTTACTTTAGTATAGTGATAATTCAAATAAATAAAAGAAGCAACCAAGCACTTTATGTCTCTAGGTAGAAATGCAAGGCAACTTGCTGTACACAGAATCTGAAGTATGCTCATTCAGGCATTAAGAGACCTTATGCAATCATATTTCATTTCTATGTGAATTTGTGTAATTTGGATTTTCTTAGTAATTTATACTGCACATTTCAACATCTGAAACACATTAGATAAATATCAGAAGGATGTATTGACTAATTAAAACATTTCTCTGTTTGAACATTTGAATATTCTGGGATGTTTTAGTTTAACAATGAATAAATTAAACATAGCATTGTGAAAAGCAAGGTCCAAAGGAATGAAAACTCCTATTTTTAAAACCTGTGGAAGAAAAGAGTTGAGGAATGGAAGTGTGTGCCCAAGTGGCATGGCAGTTCAGATAAAGATTTGAAGGTGTGGTGAAAAAAACAAGAGACAGGATAAGTGAGTTGCATGGGCATCTCCGGATCTGCACATGTCTAATGGGCAAAAGTATCTGGAGGGACCAGATTTTCTGGCTACAAAGAGTGCCACTGGCAAAGCACAGGGTGAAATCTAATAGTGGAGAAGAAATAAAACTGAGATAGGGATGTGGTGCACTGGAAATAAAGAAGAGAAATGCACAGTTAGAAGATAGCTGCTGTACAGCAATTTTTTGATATGCTATCTTCACAAAGCAAGGCAGAGATAATAGAGGGGCTAGGAGCCAAAACCAGCTAGAAATTGCAGAAGACAGGAAACTGTAAGATACAGACTGCTGAATGATCTGCACCAGCATCTGGCAAAGGCATGACATGCAGTTGGACATTTCCTGTTGAAAAGCATCAATGCACTTGGCACCAGAGGAGCTAAAAGCAATCCAGAGACTAGGGTTCATTTTGGGACAGGTAATGCTGACATCTGCCATAGATTCCTGTTAAGGTCTGTGAAAAAACTGAGAGAAGAAGAGCACATTTCAGTAGAACAGCAGTATTGACTGGGTAATCATGAATTGAGTCAAAGTAAATTGAGAGATCAGCAAAGGAAGACAGTACCTTTTTTTGAAGGAAAGCTTGAAAACCCCATCAAACAAATGAAATTTTACTGCAGAATGAGATTAAACTACAAAGAAACTGTATCTGTGTGCATATAGTCATATATATATATATATATATATATATACACACCTCTGCATACTTATTCGTAAGTCTTATTCCAGAATTAAGTTTTTCCAATTTGGAAATTGGAAGATCAGTAATAAAAGAAATCAGACCACATTTAGAGAACAGTTGCAGCCATGACCAACAAGGAAAATCCAGGGAAGTGGAAAACAAAGCAATACACTGAGCTGTTATAAGCTAGTAAATTTGAATGAGAAGTATGTGTAGACAGGAATTCTCATTTCCCATTTTGATAAGAGGAGGAAGGTCTTTTGCAGTCTCTTTAAAAGAGATCTCGGAATCAAGACCTGTGTGGGGACTGAAGAATTACATATAAGAGAAACTGGAAAATTTTTGCAGTCAAGTGTGCAGACATTGAACTTCATTTCTAAAGCAGTAGCTAAAAAAGTTTTTAAGTCCTGAGGGACTACAGGCCTGAGTGAAGAACCATCTCAAGAAGAGCATTGAGACTAAGCAGAGAAGCTGTAAGGATTAAAGTCTTATCGGGAAGGTGAAAATGGCCAAGAAGTAAAGCATGATAGACTTTGTAAATAATAGTAAAACAAGCAGTCAAGGTTTTCCAGCTTTATAAATAAAAACAAAACAAGGAAAGAAGTATAGCAGCTGTGCAGTACAGATAGGTAGAGACTACAAATTGTCTATAACCATCTCAGTACTTGAACTGAACATATTATATTAATTTAAAAAGAATTATCTTGAGTCATTGGGAAGAGAAGCATGGGTATGGAAAAGGTAGACACTAATGTGCACTCTAATCTTGAGAGGAAGGTGCCACAATCAAGGGAATATGATTCTGAAAAGACTGATGAAGGAGATCACAGGACCTGTTGGTTTGGTTTTGAGATATTAATGTTTTCTTATTGAATGCTATAATTAGTCATACAAATAAGACTGCATTATTTTGCTGATAACCAGAAAACGGAGAGGTGCCATTGCTACAAAGAGTCACAGCATATCAAGAAAAGGTGTGTGATCCTGATGGTTGAAGTGTCAGGGTGCTGCAGAAGGATGAATGCATGAAGTCACCTGCACACAGCTGAACAGCAGAGCTTGCTGCTATAAAAGCAGAGGAGTTTATCAGCTGCTGCAGAGGGGAGTGCCTGGAGTAAGTATGACCTGCTAAAATGAGATGTGATGATAACAGCAAATGTCCACAGATTTTTCTGAGGGGAGATTTTTGGTGGAGGTGGGTAAAGTGCTGTGTTAGACACTGGTGAGATTGCCTGTGTCTGATCACCTGTATTCAGGGGAGACAAATTCAGAATGAGACACATATAAGGAAGGGCTGTTAGGGTGATCATAGGAAAGGACAGCCTATTGTGAAAGGAACAAAGGATGGCGATTTTTATGTCGGCTTTTAAGTTCGAAGACATCCTAGATGTCTTTAACAAGGGTGTTTTGATCCAGTCCTCAGCAGCAGAGGACATGTGGTGATGTTCCTGAGCAAAGCAGTGTAGCCTTCACAGTAGGTGGCTGAGATACTACTGTGTCTAGGCTCAGATACCAGAGCTCATGGGGCATGCAGGAAATATCTTGGTTTGTTTAGTCTGTTAAAAAGAAGAATGATAATTATTCTCTTTAAAGTATCTGAGGGAGAAGAACCCTAGGGAGGGAAAGCAGCAGTTTCAGTCAAAGGATGAAGTTGGTATAGGAGCAAATGCTTATCAACTGATGGTGAATAAATTTCCAACCAACAGAACAAGGACTTTCCAGTACACCTGAACAACAGGAGTAATGGTGAGCAAATAGGGCAGGCCTTGACAGCTGAAACTACAGACATGCTTTTCTGTGCCTCTGTGTTTCCCTAAGTTTTGCCATGCCTCCTCTTCCTTTCTGCAAGCAGTAAACTAGTTAAATTGCTGAGTAACTCTAGAAACAGTGCAAACAAGCAGCAGCTGCACTATTGTTTGCAAATAAATGTATATTTAAATGCCCTGGTGAAGGATAAGATTGAAGTGATATAGCAGTTGAATGGTGAATATGTACAATAGAGAGTGTTACTGTAGACTTTGTCATTTTTTCTGTTCCCAAAGTGTTCTTAATAAGGATTAAAACTAATCAATGACACATGCCTAAAACTGATCTGATATATTTTATCCCCATGATGAGGACCTCAGGAATGTAGGCATGGATTTTAAACTAAGGTAACTTGCCAGCACATGGATTGAATGATCATGACCATTTCATGGAGGGATAATTAGCTTTTTATTCTCTTTTATTTTTACTGCTTCTATTATTTTAAATGCATGTCCTCACCCTTGTGTTCACAGTGAAACCGTTTCCTTGTCTCTGATCTCATGGCTACACAAAGTGCTAAGTGAAAACCTTCATAGTCACTCTGTGATTTCTAGGATGTAGTGGTGAGTGGCAGGGGTCTTTCCAAGGAAGTTTCTTCCCCTTCTTGCTCTTGATCACTTTGAACAGTAGAATAAGATAAATGAAATCTTAATTTCTAAGAATAATTCACCACTTTTCTTGATAGGTGGACATAAAATGCAACGTATGATGACAGCAAGTGGCTTTATTCAGAAGAAAAAGAATGCATCAGACACAACCATGTTAATTGTATACTGGTTTCAGTGATTTCCAGACAGGAGCTAATTTCTTTGGGTTACTGTGGCTGCATTGCATAGGCTTGCCTAGCATGAAAAATAGACTATCATTTTTTCCTGACTCATGTCCCGAGTCAGTCAGACAGATTTATTCACACAATTACATGTTCTCTCCATATATTTTAGGTTGCTGTGATTTTTGTAGGTCTTTAAAAGGAATTGGTTATTTTTTCTTAATTATGAAAATGTTATTTCAGTAAATGCAATTTAATTAAAATGAGAATTTCTGCCGAAGCGTTTAAATAAATACCGTATTCTTTTACTTGTATGAAAGGAGTTACTATTTGCTGTTTCATTTCCTCACTAATATGCTGGCATGTTTGGTTTGAACCTGAGCTTGTGGAAGTTTATTCTTAACCAAAGCAGTTCCTTTTTCATGTAAGTAGGTTAAATGTGAGTTGTAGAGCCCTAGGGCTCTTTTTGTTCAGTTTTAAAGCCCCCTCAAGTGGGCCTCTTTTAGAAACCTGGAATCATATGTTTGTAAGGTTGATCCAAATTACCATTAGAATAGCTCTTTTCAACTTTTTATTTATACAAAGAATCGTAAAAAATGCACTAAACTGACAAGGTATTAAATCAAACTGAATAAAGACAGTTAATTTTCTTTTTGCTCAACAACTACTTTTTTAATGGAAACTCTCAAATTGAAAAAAATTGTCTGTAGAGTATGTTTAGGTGCCATGCGGTATAATAAAATGCTATTACTGTCAAAAAGGTACATGATAAAGTGCATTTGCACAAAAGGCACATATTAATGTCAATCATATTCGGGTGATTTATATACTAACTGCAGTGTTTTAAGAAGATCAATATTCTTTGTTTTGACAACATTTCAGAGCCTTGTACTTTCCTGACAGTATTAATCTTTCTACCACAGTGTGGTCGAATAATTTGAGTAATTAGTGAGTGGTCAGTTTGGTGAAAAGTTATACAGTAATATTACATTTGAATATTACCATGTAAAAACCATAATGCATGTCTGAATAAGATAAATACTGTAGTAATTCTAATTTTTAGTGGAAGATAATGTTATGCAATTGATACAAAGTTCCTAAAGTGGTGATATTGTCACATTCCCTGAAATGCATTTTCTATGTATGTATAGTAATTACTCCCATCACAATAGCACCACAGTGTCCCCTCAGTGTAATAATAGACAGAATTAAAATAGTTTGACACATAATTTTCTGATCTACTTCTCAGAAGGAATCAGAAATAAGTTAACGTTTTTCTTTATTTTCTCTTTCTCTTCCTCCTTTTCAACTTCTGTATGTTTTTCTCTTTTAATCCTTGTTTAACACTCTTGTTTGTCATCCATTTTTCTTGAAAGTTTTGGGTTTTTTTTTTCCCCAGGGGTAGAGTGGCTATGCAAAACAAAAATAACACAAATTATGCTCTTTCTTGTCTCCTCTTGTGAAGAATTGTTAGCTTTTTCCTCTACTTGTAAAAAACCCGTCTCTCATTCTTGTTTAAGAAGTTCCACAGCTCCCAGAGGGCTCAACTCTGATAAAATGGAAAGAAATCCTGGAGGTATTTTTGGAGACCTTCTGAAGGAGGTACTGAAGAGTTGTGTTTTTTACTACAATCTGATTTTACTATTGCTTCCGTGTAAGGGCCTGGCTCAGCTGTGTTTTATGTCTTATACTTCTAGTGTCTGTAGGATGCTTACTATCTGTATCACTAGGGCCATAACTTCAGAAGTTGGTAAAATAGCAGTAATTTTCAAGGTTTCTCATGAGTTTTAATCTTACCTTATTTTAAAAATATCTGGGACACTCTGAAAAGCATCTACAGAAGTACAGTTATTTCCTTATCTAAATAACTGAAGTATAGTGTAGAAAGTAGCTGCTGTCTATTAGGTGTTCATAATAATAGCTGAAACAGCTTTGCAAAGGCCAGGTCTGTATTCTGTATTGTGTAACTTTCACTTTCATATTCCCAGATATCTTGTAAATTTTTTAGTCCAATAAAACTCATTGTAAACTGTAGTGAGAGCTGTAGAGTTAATTGCAGTGAACAGTTATGCATTTCTACCTCACACATTTCCTCCTGTTAAAAATATTTGCAAAGTAGATATTAAAAATACCTAAATGTATATACGCAGGCTTTCATCAGAGTCCTGATGGCCAGGCTCAGATTGCTATCCTAGATGTCCTGATGCCTGAAGAACAGGCTAAGTCTTTTGTAGTTCTCAGTTGCATGGCTGTACATAAACAGGGAAGCAGGTGACTGTATTTTAGATCTTCAGCATGTGAGTTCCCCCCATTTAGGGATCCATGCTATAAGCACTCTGCCCTAGGCTGGATCAGAGTGGGTATCCCAGCCTATGATGCAGCAACTGAACAACAATGCAGAAGAGAGGGAGAGGGAGCAAAGGGAGTCTGTGTTTTAAGAAGAAATTTGCTCCCATGAGCACAACCTCAGTTCCTACTCAACAGCAATTTCTGTATTTGGTTAGTGACTTGTGAACTAAACTTCTGTCTATGATGGAAACTTCATAAATGGAAAAATCATAGAGGAGAGTAACCACTCATTTCATATTAAATGTGAGAAAAGGACTGCTTTTACAGCCCTGAGAACATAGCACAGCTTTCATGAAGCTGTGATGAATATTGTAGATTCCTACCATGAGCTATTGGCTCAGGACAGTGACAACAAAGGCAGCAATTTATCTGTAACATGATGTTGCTCAGGAATGTTCATGGTTTGTGAAATTTATATCTGGATTGCTTGTGATTGTGCCCAGTAGCCTGATCTAAATCTATGCTATCATACTATTTCCTAGGATTTGTACAATGCTCCATATGATATGATGAACTGGTGGTAATAATTCAGACTTTCAAAATGATTTGGGGAAAAAAGAAAATATGAATACTTTCAACTGGCAACTAATGCCCTATCTCAAATAATTGGCTTTTTTGTTACAAAATTGGAAAAATATCATGAACCATTAAACAATGGCGTGCCTTTATAATTTTTCTTAGAATTCTGCTCACCAACTTTCATATGCCTGTGAACAAATGAAAGTTGATGAGGGTATTACATTGCTAAATGTACTGGATAATACTCTTTTTAAACAGCTGATCTGATAAGCAAAAATTCACTACATGGTAAAAGTCAATCACTGTAAATACATCTGGTTAGAATTAAAATCTCTATCTAACATTTAGTTTATTTATTTAGCTAAAGAAGATTAAAGGTTAAGTTTTAGACATCTTTATGACTGCATTCATAGAAGTTTTTTTCTTCTTTCTATTTGCCATTCTGGCAAACAGTGCACTTCCCTAAGAGCACTTTCACAACCCTGCACCTGTTCATTTATATGGCTGTTAGGAAAAAGCAGTTAAATTAGCATTGAACTCTTTTGGAAAGGGTTTTATTTTTAATTTGAGATTGTTGTCCTAGGCATAGCAGTCACATTACTTAGATTTTTATATCAGCTATAGCTGGAAAATTATTTCTCATGGTTACCCACTATCTTCTATTACTGCTTATGCCAACCTATTCAGTAATTGTAGAAAAGGCTGTAATTTTACTGGATTCTGTAAAAAGAGCTTCCTGATCTCATTATGATTCCTAGGAGCTGGTGATGATCCCTGAATTTCTAGTTGGGCTTGTATCTTCTGTTCTTCAGAAGTTCTTCTATTTGAGTCCTTCGGAGGAAATGGGCATTAAATCCTTTTCTTTTACAGAGGTATAAACACAGTGCCTTATTTTTACCTAGGTTGCAAGTCCTGGCTCTTTTCCTTTAAGGTTGCTACTGATTTTATCTACATTAAAGCCAGTGCTCATGGTGAACAAGCGATTCATTAGGTCGACTTGTCTGATATGATCAGCAGAACTGAAGACAAAAGTCCTTGTGTTCTAGGTTCAGTACAGTGTACAAGAACACTTTAAGTTCAGGCTCCTTATGTGGGAAGAAAAACAGTGCTGGGAATTATCTATAGGAATCATTGCACTGCCACTGAACTGTAGCCACGTGTTGTATGGTGTTGGTACTGTATAATAATCCCACCTAAAGATAGGGATACAGTCATGTGCATTTGAAGCTAAAATTTTCTAGTACCAAAGCAGAAATTTGTCTGGAAGAATATGGACTGTTGCTTTACTAACATTATTCACATGAAAGAGTCTGGCTTAGTCCTTGGACTGTGAGCTTTGTTAAGTCATGCTTTGACAGTATCAGTTTATCAGTGCTTAAGTAATAAGAACGGGGTGATGTTTCAGTGGTTTTCTTTGTTGAGCAGGAAATTAAATCACAGTGTTCTGGTGAATTTAGAAAATTTTATTCTGCATTTCTAAAGTGATCAATATGTCTTCAAGTGAAGATGAAAGTCTTTTTCATATTCATATAGATAAATTTCATATTCATATGAAAATTCATACACATTAACATTATTCAAGCTTGACAAAACACGTAAGAGTTCAAGGATCTGCTGTAAGACTAGAGAAGCTGTTTTCCCAGATAATATCTAGCCCATGTCTCACTCATATCTGCAGTTTACTTCATTTGCAGAAACATGAGTTAATAAGCTATTTGAAACCAGCTTGCAGGAGAGGAGGTTGTATGATTGAGGCCCCAGACATATCACCTTCAGCTGTTAAAAGTCATCACCAATTCAAGCAACAGAGCCTTCATAATCCACTACTCTACCATCAAGGCAGCCATCAATGAAGGACGAAGTGTTGAACAAAAACTAAGAATGTCACTGTTTGAATTATTATTTCATGTAGCTCTGGCATTTTTCAGATTCTGCAAATTACAGAAGCCTGATTAGTTTGTATGATTTGAAAGTTAATGTTGGGAAAGGTAAATGTATTTAGATCGGTTTCTTATTGCACTCTTTTTTTTTTTAGAGTAAACCTTATCAGAAATTAGCTGCCTGAAGAGATATGCAGACACAGAAGAAATTAGTCATCAAAGACAAATGCCAGCCTGAAGCTGAACAGACCTGAGTCTCCATTATCAGGTTTAAAATGGGCAGCAGACAACTAGAGAAAAAGTCCTTTGAAATGGAGCCAGCCCAGGTTCAGCCCGTCAGGGACCACATTTAGATTTCCTGCATTTTCTTAAGCACTCTAATTTGACATACTCTTAAAGATGACATGAGGGTATGATTATGTGTAATTCAGCTTCTGTTTTCTTCCTCTGCTTAAGTTTCTAAAAATTTCTCACACTAATTTAATTCTATGTATCCTAAATACATCCTCACATATAGAGGTAATTTGCAGTGAGTAGTTCTTAAGTTTAATTTAATTTGAGGCGTTCTGTTTATCTTTGTTGGTTTTTGCCTACTTTGTGTTCACATGATACTTCACATTGGGATATTTTATAGGATGTCTTTTGCTTGTGAACAATTTGGGACTGCATGCAAGAAGAAGGAGATGCAGGGTATTCCCTCTCATTTCATGGCATGACTAAAAGAAGCAGGGAATGTATGGGTGTTTATCCATCACACAAGGGTGTATGTAAAAGCCATTGAAGTATGTGAAAGCAAGCTTACACGAGCCATTGTTCCCTCCCATCCTGCTGGAAGGAAGGGGAGCTGCCCGCTGAGGGGAAGAAGACCCTAAAAAGTTCAACTCTGCTTCTCACTGATTTCTCTGCCACTCTTAAACGGTGGGAGAGGCAGAAAGGAACTGTGATTCTTGAGTGAGCATTTCTTTCCTGGGCATCTCACAGCTATGCACTACCCTTCACACAGAAAGGGGCTGAGTTTATTTCTAACCTCAATAGGAATTTAGTAGTAATTGCAGCAAATGTCAAATTCTTACGAAATACTTGGTAAACCTGGAGAAAGGCAGTGTCTGTGGTGTGTATTCACATTTTGTAATGCACAATGCTGTTGATCACTGCAGGTCTATTAACTCCATTTGGTACTATAATTCTGCATATTTTAAAATGACAATGTTTTTTTCATTAAATACATGCTAATACATCAAGGTGGTAGAGCTCTTACATACGGAATCACAAATTCTGGAAGATAGAAGACAATTAGGTAGGTGAAGTATCACAGTGTTTTGAAGTCAGTGCAAAGACTGCAGCTGAGTTCAGAAAGCTATACTCAGATTTTAAAAGAGCACCTCTCCAGCCTTCTGTGCAGGCAAGCTGCCTGCTGCCAGTGGTAATCAGTGCATAGAGATAGATTAGTTGGCGTTTTAGATATCACAACCTGTAACAGTAACATTCTCATGCTCATACTTAATCCATCAGGTTGTACATAATACCTGTCTTAGAGAACAGTGCTGTGATTTTAGAATTTATGTTTTCAGAATTGAAAGCAGTTTATAGTATTCAGTTCTAACAGACTGAAAACGTGAGCTCCATATGTTTTTAAGATAAAATACAGTGTGAGTGAGCAGCTTTCATTATGCCTTTAATTTGCTGTGCACAGTCCAACATTGCTCTTTTTCTTGTGCTGCCGTATTTTTGAAACTGTTGGTTTTGTGGTCGTGGTGCTTCTTCCACTTTTAACGTGCTTCTCTTACGACATTTTTTTTTCTTTTTCTTTTCTTAGAAATGACTTCCTCCCCTACCTCTCCTGAAAATATTACTGAGGTCTTTTAATACAACAATAACTCTTACAGTGTCCTCCACTTAGCATAACGAAGTTCATTAACTTTAGTTTTAAGCGATAAAACTTTGTAATAAATATGTTGATCTTACTCATGCCTGAGCTGCACTATGTAAACCAGAGAAACTTTGAAGTCAACAGAAATATTATCTGAGACAGTGGTAGCTGGGCTTTTTGAGATAACTTGAGACTTAAAATAGCTCATGGTATATCAAAGCAGGAATTATATGAGCTATAACGATAAGATTGCAAGTTGGGAAGCAAGACTATGTGAAATTGAAGGAATATCCTGATAGCATTGTATTAGCTTTCATGAATTCTGGATGATATTGTTCATTTTGTGTTTCAGCAGTTAAAAGTCTTGTTTGAGCATATTTATAGACCAGAACTTGTAATGGTTTTTATATTCTAAAACATTTAAATCTTTTATGTATTCATAACAAATGTTTAAATTGAGTTAATTACATCTTAAATCATTTATTGCTATTATAATACAGCTATTTTTTAATTATTAAAATAAGCTTTTTGAATACTCAGTTTAAAATAATACTGGCATATCTGTGGAAGTCTTTGTATTTTTGTCGACTTTTTTTTTACATTCTTTTTAATACTTTGATCTGTAATCATGAATTATTACTACACTATATAGGCTATTATGCAATATTCTAATAACCCAAAGACTGTGGAAGCAGAGTTTTTTATTTTGAATACTTCTGTTTCAAAGGAAGATAAAGAAATAATGTCCAATTTAAGAGGCATGAGATTAAAAATGTTGGACTTGTTCTTTCAGGGTTCTCTGTGTAACACTCTATAACTTCTGAAAATGCTTAAAAGAAGTGATGGTTGGTTTATAGCATTTGTTATAGCTGAGCCCAAGAACATCTATTACTCCATCTTTGGGAACATTTAGAAGTGCAGACCTTTAGAAATGCTTCTAGTGCATATGGGTGAAGACTTCATGCTTAGGACCTACATCATGCTTTTAAGGCTTGAGTTAGAGAGGTCTCAGAGCAAACATGATAAGGTGATGTGTTGTTACAGATCTTATCCTTCATATAAGCCATTATACTGGCATTTTCTTTCAGTTGGCAGTTGTTGAATTCTATGTCTGAAAACTCCAAAGGTTAACCCACAAATACAAACAATCATGTTCCTTCTCTTATTACTACCTACAGATTGATCCATGTGCTTCATATCATACTGCGGAAATGCTTGTTCGAGCACAGTAATTCATTCTGTAAAGCTGTTTGAGATCCACGACACTTAAAGAAAAATGGTCTAAAAATGCCAGTACAAACCAAACCATGTTATAAAGGCTGCATTGCCAGATATAAGCAAACTGAGTTATTGGTCAGTATAAAAGGAATGAAAACAACAGCCAGAATTATGGTTTATATTCTTTCTACTCTGGACAGGCCAATATATTTTCTAGATAAACCTGCTGAAATTCTGCAGGCAGTGCAGCAAGGCTGAGAGAACGGCTGTTATAGAGTGTGTGCAAACCTGTACCATGTGCTTCATCAGTTTTTGTCATGTTTGCTAGCCTAATGAAGGGAACTTTAAGATATAAAATGCCTTGTTATATCTGTTAATCAAACATATTAAGAAATAAGGATGAACAGGTGATTGCCCCAGTTTATATGGAGAGTAGGTGATTGAATATTATTGCGTCTACGTTTCAGTAGAATTAATGTTGCTCAGTATCAGAGTATTATGTGCTTTAATTTAAGTAGTATGGATAAATTCTCTTCCGTCTACAAAGCATTTTTCTTCAAGGCTTTTCTGTGTTGCTTTTTTGTTTCATAGCATCAATAGCAGTTATGTGTATGTAGCAAAAGCAAAACTTGTATCATTAAAATCCTGTTTGCTCTTTATTCAGGTAAATACTGGTATTTATATGGAAATATTAGATTTGTGCTCACGATTCTATTTAAACATTCCTTACACATATATCCTGTGCAGAAGTATCTTACATCATACTCAGTAGAGGAAGCAAAATATTCAGTACAGTTACTTGAAAAGGAAAAACGGTGGTTGTCACAGTGCTGTGTTTTATATATATTCATGGAATATAAAACATGGAATTTAGGTCATGTAGCAAAGGTAGGTAGGAAACATTTTAATTCCTAGAGTTTCTGTGAAACTCTTGCTAAA
Organism: Pezoporus flaviventris; assembly: GCF_033815535.1. NCBI lineage: Eukaryota > Metazoa > Chordata > Aves > Psittaciformes > Psittacidae > Pezoporus > Pezoporus flaviventris. The sequence continues at coordinate 37,980,334 of NW_026892555.1, forward strand.
GGTGTCCTTGTCTATTTCAAGTTTTTCCTGTGAAGATGTTAAAGAAGAAAATTTATTTTCTGTGATGATAAACTAAAAAGCAAAGCAAGATAGATTTCAGTTGTTGTGTGCGATATAACATTTATTTTTAGATTTAAACAGCTGATATAGATTTTATTTTGAAAGGTTGACATCTTTCTTGGAACAGGTTATGGAATGTTCACATCATACAAAAATATATATATAACCTTCAGACTCACTGAGGGCTCCCTTATACCTCTGTAATATTTTTTGTTATGACTGTATCCACTATAGGTTTGGAAAGTTACATTAAATATCACTGTAAGTATGGGAAATTCTGAATACCTCTTTGGTTTTTGTAAATATTTTGACAGAATTTAATAGTGAAGGGAGGGAATCATTGCAAAGCAACGCAATTGTAAAATATTTAGAAATAAGGATAAGTTTTGAATATTGTAACATAAGCTTCTGGATTTAATGAGCTGCATCTCATTTTATAGTCAATTTAGTGCACTTTTGGTTTTGAACACGGGAAAGTTTGTGTATGTGTCCATGCATGTACATGCAAAATTGAGGCAGTACTGCACATTAATGACTTGTTCATGACTAGGCAGATCAGTTCCATGTTTGATACGAGTTTTAGTGGGAATCATATTAGAAATAGTTTTTGTAAGTTTTTTAAACTGTCTTTTAAAATGTCTTATAAAGTACATCAGCTTTCTGAAATAATGTATAGATTAAAGACACTGATAACTAAGTATGTTCCATTCATTGCCTTGCTTGTTTTCAGTCAGCACTAGGATTGCTTGGCTACCAGTCTGCTCCAGTCATTTTAAGTCAGATTTTATCTAGGATAGGGTAAAATGACTAATAGGGGGTTTTGTTCTTAAATGTAAACTTTACACGCTGTCAGTGTTGTGGAGTCCTCTGTTCTATGTCATAGATGGAAAAGAATACATTTTTGAACATTGCATTGAAGAGAAAAGAATTTTCAATGAAGAAAACTTACTTTCAGTGAAGAGTTTTCACTCCTTGTGTTTTGGCCTTGTATTTTGGAGCTTTGCATTCATTGAAAAGGTCCCTGCATTGATCAGCTACTTAATTACCATTGATTCTCAGCATGAGTACATAATCTCATGGCACAGACTGAGTAACAATTATTAACATTTGACTGATCAATTAACTATTTCAGTATTCATGAAGGCAACGGATAAGACTGATTCTTATTTGAAAGTTATCACTTCAGAAGAAATACCAGTTTTCCTAGTTTAACAGTAAACATTTAATTTTCTTTAACTGAAATATATGAGACATTTTGATTTTCTGTGTCCTGTATAAATTTATCAAATACTCAAATCCACACAGGGAGACTGTGGCTCAGAGGAAATGTTAAATAGCAACATGTTCTTACTGTGGTCTCACTCATTATCTTCATTATTTCACCCATGTGCTCAAATCTTGCATCAGTTCAACATTTCTGATAAAGTAAATTTAGGACTTGTACAAAACACCAAATTGACAGAAATGAAAATCTAGTCATCCTACTCATCTGCTAAATGCATGACCATGGGCAGATAGAGACAAGAGCATCAACACATTTCTCTCAGTGTCACAGTGGCTCTGGAGGAGCTCTGCAAAGGTCTAAACCATCAGCCAGCTCCTTGGCCAGCTGGTCATTGGCATGCATTTAGGGCATATGACAGATGCTGTTCTGGAAGTGTTTCTGCAGCTTCATTGTCTGTTTCTGCAAAGATCTTTTCTGGACAGTCTGTCTTTCACACATCTGTTTCTACACTGTGGAACAGGAGAAGAGCCATGGCTGATGTCTAGCTCAGGATACTGCAGTGATCCTACTGGGGGTGACCTAATGCTACATGAATGGTGTGAGCTATGCAGTTGCACAAAGCTGCCTTTGATATGAGAGCTCGTGCTGGCCAGCACTAATGGGGGCAAAAGCATCTTACTCCCCTGTTAATTGACAGGAAAACTTCCCTTTTATCTGTTAACCTTTTGGGACGGGTGACCTAGGGATGGGTATGCCTGTAGTTTGTTACCAGGTTCTTTGTTCGTTTAGTTTTTCTTAAGGAGTTCTGTAATCATGCATTATGAAAATACTACTACACTTCAATAACATTACCCATCTTGAAAGAGTTCCTGGGAAATAGGATTTCAGTGAATTGATGAAAGATATTTTTCTGTTTAACATAACAATACCTGTATTTTGTAGTAAAGTGTAGATACTGGGGAATTACCAGTACATACAATTTTATCTGCACATACAGCTTGTTTTCCTGATTATGTTTTAAGAAGCTTTGCATTTCAGAAGTTAAAACTTTAACTGTTATTTAGATTGCTTTTCATCCCCCCGAGTTACCGTCTTCTTAACCAGTTCATGATTTAAGGGACAGGGATTTTTCAGAAAAAAAAAAATCCCAAACAACCCACCCAACAAAAATTCTGTAGAAGAATTGATCTTTTTGTTTAAGCAGAATATAATGTATTTTGCTATTTTTTCTGGTTAACAGTTCTTTAGGTTTTTTTATAAATGCTCACAGAATGTGTTCATCTTCAATTTAATATTTCAGTATGTTAAAGTTTACAATCACATCGACATTTTCTTGTGAAGTAGTCCCTGTGTGACTGAGCTCATTAAAAACAAGGGTCTGTATTTCCTTCACAGTTTTGTAATCAGGGAAATTCTGTTTGAGTCAGTGGAATTAAAGTTGCATGAGATCGCAGTGAAGTCCAAAGATATTACTTACTATCATTAACCTGAATATAGGCTGCAGAACTGGATCCATCTGTGCGCAGAAAAGCCATATGCTGAGAGTAATACTCAGAAAACTCATAGAAGTGATGGATGTATTCTTCAAACTTTAACATGTAATAACTAGTACATACTTAAATGTCAGTGGATATAGCAAAATATGAGCAGGAATGGCCGACATAGCCAGCTGTTCTATATCCATGCTATATTTGGCCCAGTAGATTTATAATGTGATCTTGTTCACTGGCATGTCTTCATTCAGCTTCATCAAGTACAAGACATGCTTGCCTTTACTCACTGGCTTCCTTTTCCTCTGAAAAGGAAGAATTTTGGCAGGTGCAGAAATCCTTTTAAAAGTAATCTTATAGCAAAAAAATACGTTGTGAGAGTTGATACCCAAGCAAGCCCAAGCATTTGCAGCAAGCTTTGCCCATCATAGTTTCTAATCCTAAACTATTCAATTTAAATAGTGTCGTAAGTCTTGAAACATAACATCTGCAATGCATAGACTATGTTCCACTTTAAATAAGATTCTATTCTAAGTATTTAAATAGGAATCTAATACAAATTGAAGGGTTTTTTGAGAAGGGAAAGATAAAATGAAGTAACCAGATACGGAAAAACACACAAAAAAAAAATGGTTGGGGTTTTGTTGGGGGGTGTGTGTGTGTGTGTGTGTGTGTGTGTGTGTGTGTGTGTGTCCAGGATAGTAAACCTGATCTTGAACCACATTATATTCTAATTGAAAGATCAGGTTCCTTGTTCTTCCTGTAGTGGATTTATCAAAGAAGCTTTTTTAACAAAATAATTTAGATGTCTATTTTACATTTTATTTTCTGAAACTTTATGGACGAAAGTACTTCCTAAGCATGATCTTGTGCATTTATTACTTTTTAACTGATTGATCAGAAAAAATGACTGGAATTAGTTGTGTCAGGCTATATTTCTGAAAAAGAGTTCAGACGAGTTTCTGCAGTAGGATTGCTAGTTACCCATAACACACTAGAGAAAACATGATTTTGAATTTGCTTTAGACATTAACCTGTTGGCAGTTCCTGAACTGGGCAAGAAAGAGTTGTCATCTGTCAGAGTGTTCTTCATTCAAAGTATTGCTGCAAGCACATTTATTTTCTCCATGCTGTCAAGCTGTGATTTCTTTTTTCAATGACACTTTTATGTATTTATTTTGGAATGCTCAGACTTGAAGTGACTAGTTCTTCAAAATTCTCAGCTTCACATTTTAAAATACTTTCTATATCAGTGTAGCTGAAGATGCAAAATTAAGTTTTTCTTCTACGGATTGTAAATCTCAATGTCCAGTAATGCTTTCTAAGTATAATATCTGTTGTCCACCTACACAATATACGTGAATATGGAGTAGAAAAAGGGTGTTATTTAGAGTGATACACCCACTGGAAATAGAAATAAGAGTGTGGTGTAAAAGAACATGGAGTGATACCTTCTACTTCTCTTTGGGCAATGAGAATGCACTGTGATGAGGGGTGGGACATGGAGATGGGTGCAAAAATGCTGCAAGTTGTTCCAACCAGGTGCTGTTAAGTTCTCATTCCTAGGGATCTGACAATGACTTTCTTGCTGGCTTCTTCACTTTATCATATCCCCTCTGGGCATCAGGCTGACTAATCCAGGACTGGTTAGCATTTTCCAGGATTGCAGCAGGACAGCTTCTTAGACTCTCATGACTATGTTATTCTCTTAGTGAAAGCTAGGCTTTGTAGACCTCCTTCCCATCCCTCTAGGGGATGGAGTATACATTATTTTCAGTCTGCTTTAATGATTCTGCTCCTGGAGATAGAGTAATTTTTTTTCTGATTGTAATTCTCTCTTCTATAATTCAGAAAGGAAACTGCAGGGTAAAAATAATAGAATTTTGTTGTTACCTCCACTTCATGTTGTTCTTTGAGCTTTTCCTTCTATTTCAGAGATGGCATGAATTTCTTTCAGAAGTTTTCAAACTAAGGCGATGCCTAAATTGAGAGTTAGCTACACTTTGCATGGGTAGATAAACGAAGTATCGGTTAGTCTCCATTTATGGAGAAGAAGCAATGGACTTCTAAATGTTTAGTCAAGGTAGTTGTCTGTGTTTTTCCTTCCCAAAAGGGAATGTTCTCATTTGTGTTCCAGATCCCCTCCAATATGGTGACAACAATATCAGTGTATCTGAGGGAAGAAAAGGAGGTGGTATAAGGAGTTGCCCTGGTTTTGGCTGGGATAGAGTTAATTTTCTTCCAGGGCTGTGTTTTGAATTCAGTATAAGATAATGTTAAGAGCACTGATGTTTTTAATTGTTGCTAAGCGGTGTTTACACTAGGTCAAGGTCTTTTCTACTCCTCACACCACCCCACCAGTGAGTAGTCTGGGGAGGGGGCACAAGAAGCTGGGAGGAACCACATCCAGGACAGCTGACCCCACCTGGCCAAAGGGATATTCCATATCATAGAGCATCATGCTCGGCATATAAGCTAAGGGGAAAACTGGCCAGGGGCTGTTGTTCAGGGTCTGCCTGACCGTCAGTTGGCAGGTGGTGAGCAATTGCATTGGGCATCACTAATTTTGCGTATTCTAATTATTTTTTAAAATCATTATTATTTATTTTCCCCTCCATTTCTGTCCTATTAAACTATCTTTATCCCAACCGAAGAATTTTATTTTTTTCCCCCCAGCTCTCTCTCCCATCCTGCTGGGGTGCGGGATAGGAGGAACATCTGTGTGGTATTTAGCTATCTGCTGGGTGAAATCACAACAGGATGCCTCTGAAACTTTTGACAGGAAGGTATGTTGTCCTGTTGCTCATCTGGATGCTCTGACCTGCCCTTCATCTTCCGCATTAGTAGAGTTCAAAGCTGCCTTTCCTGGCCACACTGGAGCACTGAATGAGGGAGTAGTAGCCAGGTAACAAATGCAGCTGCCAAAGTTCGGCTGCCACCTTTTCCAAATGTGTGTGATTGGCATAAGCTACTTGTATTTTCAAATCTGTTAATTATTGACACTTCTGGCAGTGTTGATGGCTGCAGTCCATCTTTTTTGATGAGCCTATGTAAAAATAATGGGATTTTGCTTTCTGTAACTTTAGACTCAGCCATGGTATTTTTAATACAGTCAATTCATTTTTTTTAATATATATAATCCCTTTGAAATTTGCACTGAAATAATTAAATCTGGTTTATTTTCCCAACATGCTACTTACATATTTCCTTGTGATAAAGAATTGTTTGCTAATGCTGCACTGTGAGTGACTGAGTCATAGAAAATACTTAAAAATGGAAAACTCTCCCCTCTTGGAAGAGGGAGGGTTTATTTACAAAATTTATGTGGACTCAGGAAACAGAGAAGGAAGAAGTGTAATACAGCCCCAAAACATCAGTGCATACTTGAAAATAGAAACCTGTTTAAAATTAAGTCAAACATGCTCCACTTTTAACTGACTCTGAAGTTTAGTTACAGATGTTATATTAGGAATCTAAAATAAATGTAAACCTCTTTCTGCACATCTATTTATATTATTTCTTGAGAGTAAGTGAAAAGTGAAGTCAGTGAAAGTGGAGTCAGGTCAGCTCTAGGAACTGGGTGGTATAAAATCCACCCTATTACTGAACAAGACCCAGATGGAGCTCATGAAACAGCATGAAGTCTGGAACTGGAGGTGCAACAGCCACCATAATGAAAGGCTTAAAAATTATCTGGATAATAGATCTGATAAATGGGCCTATATACTCAAAAGATACCAAGGTTTCTTCTTATCTCAGTTACTCAGTCTTTCAGTTGAATGCGTTCACTTTAGCTGTATCATTCAAGGGTGCAACTCATTGATCTGTTTTTATGATTTCTCTACAAAGTAGGATTTTCTCATTATTCCTTCTGAAAATCAGATCTATGAGGATGAAGTTTCATGGACCCAGCAAGATTCCTAAGTGTCCAGTGCTAGCAGTAAATCTCACCCAAGCGTAGACTCACCCCATGGACTATCTGATTAAACACTACAGTCTTCATTCTTCACAGCAGTGGCTGCCTGTCACCTCCTTTTTCTGAATGCCTCTATAGATAGGGATGAGTTGTGCCAGATGAAGCATGAAGGCAGAAAACAGCCAACTGAATGACACAAGGCACACTTGGATGTCAACTATCAGCAGCACAAGAAACTCTTTTGTGATTGTGTTTTGATGTAACGAAGGGATCCTTTACTCTTTACAAGAGTAGTCACAGAGTATTGGCGGTGACAATATATCTTAAACAGATTCATGAAGGATAATGCCAAAACAAAGCATTGCAATCACCTTAGCTGACATGCATTTGTAGATGCAGTGCAATAACTTCTAATTATTAAATAAGACAGTTTGGGAAACTTGATGTCTGCGGGGTCCAAAGAAATCCATATATGAATAGCAACTCTAAGTAAGCATGAACTGTGTACTAACCATGATGTTTTGTCCCTGACCATAGACCTCAGCAAAGCATATATGAAGGGCTTTAGCCCCAGTTCGCAGTGTTTTGCTTAATTTCAGAGACTGGAGCTGTGAAAGCTTGCAGGAATGATCATGCTGGCCCTGTGAGGGAGACTCAAATCCCTCATCTATGTTCATGTCATTACTGCCTAAATCCTCAAAAATCTCTTGGAAGTGGAGGGAAAACCTGGGAACACCCTTTGGGCAAGTAAAAAAAGCACAAATAAGATGTTACTCTAAAGGATACTTTAACATTCCAAAACTTAATAGTTTTCTTCTCTCTAGTACTACTGGCTGCATCCAGGATAATTTTTTATGGTAAAATGTGAGATTTTAGAAAACTTTTGAGCTAGTTCTGACTAGGCAGTGGGAAAGACACTAACCATGCAGTGGGGGCTTCTCGTATTCATGTTAAAAAGTTGATAGTCATCCTACTCACGTACCTTTTGTCTCAGAAGTAACTAAGAGTAGCATTTATTGTCTGTCCACCACATATGGTTGGTGTAGGCAAGAAACTGACTATCCTTTCAGACAGATGTAAAATCATGAGTTTTTCACAAGTAAAGGAGTTATAATTGTACTGCACAAGTATTTTCTGATTCTTTACCCTTTGAAAGTGAAGGGAAAAAATTCAAAGGTCCAGTATATCTAATTATGTATACATAATGTGACCTGCAAGAGTCTCTTGGCCTTTTGGATCAGATATTCTTTTTAAGAGGGTATTATTCGTATTATTAAGAGCACAAAATCAGAATTTGCTGGTGTAAGTTACCTTAAAGGAATAAAAATTTATTTCAAAGAAGCGGGCCAGAGTTGAGCCAGATAAAGCCAGTGGTGGATGAAAAGATAATTTTAAAGAACCAGAGTAATTCTTGACCACTGGGAAATGGATTGCAAGCAGGAGGGATACCTACCTTGTCTGTAAACGTAAATGCCTTGAAGTATTGAGGTCCATGTGTCTAATTGGAGCAAATGGTGATACGGAGTACTCTAAACTTGCTAAAATTAACCCCAAGGTGCGTAATAGAAAAAAGTGATCAACGTCTCATGATTTATGCCAATAAACAAAGATTCTTGCTTTGCTCAGACATAGTGTTTATTTAGGATTAGTGAACTTTCTCGTTTGGGTCAAGGTTACATTCTTCCAGATACATATTTCCAGATTTCTACCTTTACTTCTCCATGAGTTCATACAGAATCTGTATCACTTCTATCAACAGCAGATCTTAAGTAGTCTTTAAGACATCTTTTTAAAGACAAGAAAGAAAGAGAGCAGAGAAACATCTGTGCTATAATATAGTTTCCATGTAGTGAAAGTCTGAGTATAGGCATATAAAAGTTGCTTAAAATATCTTTGCTTCTGTGTATCCACATCAGAGAGTTATCGGTGTTAAACCCAGTCCCCAGGGATGGCTACAGTTCAATTTACATAGAGCACAAGTTTGTTTTGGCTCAAATGGGCCTCTAGAGTTGGCTCTACTGAACAAAGATTTCTAGAAAACTGATCATACTTACTTTGCTCCCTTTGACTTGTAGTCATTTCCTCCCAGATGTGTCCTCTAGACATGAATGTGTAGAAAACCCATAGCAACAACAGAATGCCAGTGTTTCTTTTTTGGGGGGGGGGGGGGGGAATTTTTTATCAATGCTACTATAATGTATGTAGGCCCTGATCAGAGCTGAGGTTTAAATCTATTTCTGAAGCATGGCTTTTAAGATCAGGTTGCCTCTTTGCCTGATTGATAGGCTTTTCCAGTAAGATGTAATGTGTTTCAAACATAATGAAATTTCAAAATCATTAAGTTACTAAAAAGTTTCATGAAAATACACACTGCACACGAGAAGCAGTCTTGCAAGTACTAACAAATGAGCTGATGAGGGTGCAAACATACTATTTAAGTGCATGAGAACCCACACAGATCTGAGCTGCAAGAAACTGTGTTTTGGAAGTTCAGAATTGCTGTGACTTAATTTTTGAGGGTTGCACCATGTTCTTTTATAGTAAATTGTTGATATTTAACAGAGTGATGACATTTCCTTTCTTGTAGTCACATATTTAGGAGAGTATATTTATACAAGAAAAAGAAGAATACTAAATCTTTAACAGGTTGTGTGTGCTAATATTTTTGACTTTAAAAACCCCGAGTTTTATGGCTCAATCAATACTTAATCATGAACTTTCAAAATTTACAAGGGAGTGAAAATGAAGCAAGTGGTCTAATCTTCTGTTTCTCACTGCTTTTTTTTTTACACTAAGTACTTTTCTTTCATGATGAAGTCAGGATCTGATATCTCAGTCACATGGGTTTTGACTACAGGTTACCTAGGAACAGTACAGCAATTCTAAACATAAGAAAGATGAACTTCGACCTTCTTTGTAGCAGATGGAACATTTTGTGAGCAACTGGTCATGTGTAAATGTTAACTTGTTTGCCTTTCTTAGTAACCAACAAATGAACAACATATGCCTTTATTTTTCATTTTGCAAAGACTACAGTTCTTTTTTTTTTTTTTTTTTGGGGGGGGGGGTGGTGAAACATGTGTTGAAGAGTGTGTTCTTCAAGTACTGTGCACCAAATATTATGTTCATTAGAACAGAGTAAAATCTGTCTGTGTTGCCTCTGCACCGAATGCACAGCATGTTTGGAAAATTAACATTAACAAACATTACTTGTATCTGAGGTTGTCAACATTTAATTAAGTGGGCCCTCTACATTTTAGGAAGACACTGTTTGCATATATGTAATAAAAGGTTCAAATTTAAATACTGTACAATTAGTTTCCATGAAAAAAATGACTTTTGCAGACCCCTACAATAGGCAGTTTAAAGAAATAACTATTCTGTGTTTAAATTGTGCTCCTTAGTATTTTAAACAGATGGCAATGGCTTTCGTCTTGATTATAACTTTGAGGCATGCTTTACTAAATGGAATCAGCGGGGTTCATTAAGGTCCCATTTGATGTATCAGTATTATAAAAATACCATGTTAATTATCCTCAAACGTTGCAAGTTACCTCCATTTTCCTGCAATCAGAAGATGAGAGAAACCCTGTGAAGCAAATTAGTCCTAATTGAAAGAGGACTGATTAATATTTAAATAAGGCATTGTGTGAGGGATTCTGCCATGAGAAAAATAGGCTGAACATCTGAATTAATTGCATAGCAGGTTAAATTAAATTTCATATAATGGGTTGGAAGATGAGTTGCCACAGTGCTTTAGCAGGGAGCACAATGGCTGAAATACCAGTCTTTTCTTCCACTCTTGGCTGGATTCCACTGAGGTCCTTGTAGCCCTTACCTCTTTGTTGTCCTTCTTTCAATACAAACAAAGGTACTAACAGAAAATTGCAACTGCATTTTAAAAAATGTTAATCCTTTTTTGGGAGACAGCACCTGTCTACATTTTCTCCATTTCTCTTCCACCTTGGCTGCAAAATTGGGAAACATTAGTGTCTTTTTCCTTGCCAGGTTTAATGAGGATTGATGTCATAAAATGCTAATGGCTGGAATATAGTTAGAACTGTGCTATTAGTGGGTTATCACTGTCTGACATTTTCACTGCACAGGAGCATACATATGGAGCCTGTTTAAAGTGATTGGGTTACTTAAGGGTCCCTGTTAGGGATATTTAATCCAACATAAATTACTTATGCACTTTGTTAGTGTTCAAAGAGAGAGTGTCGCGTTGTACATGTTGGCAGTTTTCCAGTCAAGAGCTGTTAATTACTGTACAGCTAGTGAATACATTTTGTGGCAATGGAAGCCAAAGGGGGAAAAACTATATCTATATTCCATCTAACTAAAAATGAATAGATGGGAGTACAAGGGGAAAAGTAGACTGAAGTCATTTTCACCCCTAGGAGTTACAATGCCATTTGTTTTCATTTTGAAAATAAAAACAAATGGCAGTATGATTCCCTGAGGGGGAAGTACTTTAGCTATAAAGAATCCCTGCCAAAACCAAGCTATCATCTATTTGTATGCCGATAAGAAAAATGCATGTTCTCCAAAGCTCTAATTCATCTACATCTCAGCAGAGTTCAAGGTTCACTAAGATGCTCTTTGCTTATCATATTAAACGTACATGATAACCAGGAAAATGGCTGATAACTATAGTACTCATTTCTTTTTGACATGCAATTTAGCATAGTCAAATTACTTTATATTGCCATTCTTACATTAACAAATACCATTCTGGCCAAGGCTTGTGGGGTTTTAGTGGTGGAGAGGCCCAGTAAATAAGAAGTATCTTTTGATACTATCCTATCGTTCAACTTTGAGAACTAGCCAGAAGAAGTAACTTTGAAGACCTAAACACATTTTTTTATTGGAAGCTCGTGGATCATGTAACTGTGCTAGTGGAAAAATGCATAGTTCTGTTAGTAAAGTTACTGTATGATCTACAAATAAAGAGCCTGTTATACCCTTGATCTCTACAAAATGGAAATAAGGTTTGAATATGGCCTAAAGTGATATCTTTATTTCATTTTATTATCTAACTGCAGTGCTACTTATGAAGTTGTCCATGTGAAGTTCATAACGAAGATAACACCATTTTCTGTCTATATTATTGAAGTTGCTAAAGGCACAATATATGCATGACTGTGGTTATGTAAACACTCCATTTCTCAAATGCATCATTTATGAAGCTACAGGGGGAAAATGGAATAACTTGCCTTTGCATAATAATACATCCTACCGAACTTTATTTTTTTTGAAACTAAAACCAGAAGTTTTCTTTTAAGTGTTCTGCTAACACTATCATTACACTTATTATGCATCTGACTAAAATTCTCTTTCCTCCTTGAACATCATCAGACTGAGTTTGTGATCTCTGTATATGTCCTGAAATACCCAACTGACCTTGGGTCTTATCTTTTCCTGATGAGGGCTGATACTCAACATGGAGAGGTAGATCTGAAGACTGAAGTGTGGTTTGGGTTTGAGAAAAAGGTCAAAGCTAAGTGTTGTTTTTCATATGAGGACTCTAGATGGCTTGATTTTGTTTGATGCAGATTGTTATAAATCCTAGATATGTATAAGTAAGGACACGTGCGTTATATATGCAGCTTGTTTATGTAATCAGTGGTTCCCAGTAGTGCCCTTTGCACTCCCTCAACTCTTTTGATGATTTGCAAGACCAGCTCTTTTAGTTGGTCTTCATATACATGGTAGATGTTCAGGCCCAGGACTTTGTTTGGTGTTTGTGCCACACCTCAAATAGCTGCATTGATTTGGCTTACTGGTAGGGGTTACTAGACTAAAACCACTAGGTAATATATTTTGTACAATGCTTACGCCTACAGACATGCAGAGATTAAAGTAACTAGATTTTCCTTTAAGAATCCCTGAATTGCCACCCAACTCCTTTGCATCTTTAGCATCTGAAGCTATGCACACTGGGAGATGATCAATTCTTGTACTGCTTATAACTAGAAAAGCAGCTATTTCAGTGAAAAACTCAAATTCTTCCTACTTAAGGCTGTTCAGAATTTACAAACTAGGCGTATTTTATCCATTAATTCCTTTTTAGGCAGAACAGGGGCCAGAGCCCAAGACCTTTTCCTGGTTAAGGTCTGTGACCATTAGGAAAGAGAACATAAACTTTTGCATTTATGATGATCATTTTGGTGTCATAACCAATTTTCTTTGGTACATTGTGACTTCTCTTTGGAAAGCTCTACTGTACAGTGTTACACAAAAAAGCTGCTATAGTCTCACACCATTACCTTAAATGTACTCTGAAGGAAAAGTTGGATGCTTGTCTATGGGTGGGATTTTTGAACTGTAGACAGGACTTCAAGAGACATTAATTTTTATTTAATCTCCAAAAATGTTGGGTTTTTTGAATTTATTTCTTGGGTTCCTGGCTTTGATTATTTATGAGACTGAATAGGCTATCTCGGGCGTTAGGGTTTCACTTTGTGACCTATATACACGTCCTTTTTAATAGTTACATTTACTAAGCATAAATTTGAGAACATTAAATCCTAGAATAGATGCATTTAAAAAATGAACAATTAGATAATTTATTTTTATTAAAAGCAAACTTCTTTGTTATAAAGTTCTAATTTCCTTATTAAAAAGTCAATCTTTGTAAACAATATAAATCTAATGAAATAAATAAGACAATATTTAATATCTCTACTAGTTAAAGAAATCATGTGAATATGATTTGCTGTTCCAAATCACTGATACAGGTAATTTGCCTGGCTGGGAAAATTGAATGATGTTTTATATTTGTGCCATTAGTTAATTTGATTATAAAAATATTTCCCTGAACAAAGAATTGGAACATTAGTCTTGTTTCTTTAAATACAAAATTAATAGTCATTGTTATTGTCTAAAAATCAGATACTTATTTTACAGTGTTTATTGATATTTTTCTCAAATCAATGGTTACATAGAAGCAAATTATCTACTTTGGTTTTGTAATTCTTTCAAATGATCTTTTATTTTGGGTAAAGAATTTTGGTATAGTGAAATACACTAATTGAATAGCAGTTTTTCATTAAAGCCTGTCTTGCCAACAGATGTTTCTACTTGTTATCCCAAGGCTAATAATTTTCAGTTTAAGGAAATGTGTTAAGCTAGGCTTCATATTTCAGTTTTGGTTTTCCAGGGTCTCTCTCTTCTGTACATTTCCATAAAGCTCTCAGAGCTGTCTCTGGCAAGGAGGAAGCACTAGGCACAGGTGTAGCCAGGTTGCATTTGAACTTCAGATGTTGATGAACTGTTTGAATTTAGTCAAGACCCAGCTGAACCTGAAAGGATGAAGGGTCTTGTAGGTTTCTTTCCCTAGTCTACCATCCATGCAACAGGTACATAATGTACTCAGAACCTCCAATATTTAGGAAAGCTTTCTCCTATTTAGGCTATTCCAGTTTTTTCAGATTGTGATCACAAACTCCTCTTGGAGTTCAAATGACAAGACAGGATATTTTTAATCATAGGTTCTATGTAACTGACTAGTATAGTAAGATCATCTCTCTGGTCAAATACTGGTAGTCATTAATTACAGTATGCTGATAGACAAACAAAGAATGGCAGTTTAATAGTGTTTTTTTTTCATATTACAAAAATTGTGCTAGGCTTAATCCAGAAAAAAAGTGAAATGGTGAAATGTATTAAGCAGACAGACTGTTGATTGTTGAATTCTTCTTGGAGCTACATATGAATTGCCAAATAAGCTATTCTTCTTTATGAAAGTGAAGAACCTCTGGTTGTGTTCAGAGGTGAACCACTAGACATCTGGGCAATAAGGTATTAACAGAAAATGAAGACTCTTGTTGTTCGGCATGAACTAAGTAGGCATTTTCACAACTGGGTCTCTGTTCTGAAGTCTGTGCAGGTACCATTTTAGACACTTGATCAATGAGGTTCCAGCTCTCAGAGCAGTTTTTCTCGTATTTTTTAAGCAGCTGCGTGGATACCTAGCATGGAAAGTCAAAGAGGAAAGAGCATGTGGTCTCAAAGATGACAGTGAGGGTCTACATGTGTTTCAGTATCTGGATATTAATACACCAGCACATGTCTCAAAACACATCTTTAGAAAGAAGTTGAGCTTTTTACGTGTAGCAGGTGGACTGGATTTGCAATGCTTTTTTAATTACCCCTAAATTTAGAATAGTGTTTCAAGTTTAACCAAAGCTAAAACTAAAACTAGAAGCAAAGGTTTTCCACTGGGCTTACATGAGCTGTGTGATCCTTGACATATATTTCCTGGCAACAAAATAAACCCATGGAATGCTGCTATAAGTTTAAACCAGGGTTGTGTAGCACAGTCCTTAACCATGATCAAGTTCTTTATACTCAAAATCTAACTTCTTCCTATCTTTCTTTGTTCATATTTGACAATTGCATCCTGAAAATATTATCTACACTTGCTTTAAGGATAACATATCATTTGACAATGAAATGTAAATATCTCAGATTTCAAGAATACATAGTAGAATTTTTTTTGCCAAGCATGCTCGAATGTCCTGATGCCATTATAATTTTTTTTCATGAATGATAGATAATACATCAGATTGTAAAAAAAGTTTTGATACCTGCATTTTTAATTCCAGAAAACATGAAATCAGCTAAGTACATATGTCACACCAGACTTAAAGAATATTTACACTGTTGTGATTAGTGTATTTTAGAAGTGTTACTATGCAGTTTAAAATAAATTAGCAATCTGCTCAAAATCTTTTGGTATGTAGATCAGATGTTACAATCTGCCGTTCATAATGTATCTATGCACATATATACACACATTTATTTAGGCTTACGTACCTTCAGTAACTTTTTCTTTCAGAATTTGAGGTATAATTTGTCAAAAAATATTTTTACAGGTTTTTTTATTCTATAGGATCTTTTTATAGACTTTTAATATTAGCACTTTCTTTTCAGTCTTCAGTTTTGAAGACACTTCTACCAAATGTGTGAATCTCTCTATCTGCAGGTTGTCCATGTTTGTTTCTGAGAGGCTCCAAATTGCTAGCAATCAACTTGAAAGTGTGTAGTAGCTGTCAAACTTCAGAAGAGGCTGCAGATGATCTTATGACTGATTTAGCACATACTGGAAGCCAAAGTAATACAAAATAATTGGCTGTTTTCCCCTTCCATGTTTGATGGCTGGGAACATGATCCTCAAAGACGTTGTCTCAGCTGAGGGAATCTGTAAACACTTCCAAACTCCCAGAACTGCTTGTGTGCTGGGGCTGATCCCAGTTCCACCTCAGAGCAAATTTAGGGAGCTCACCCTTTTGTCTCGCATGCTGCAGTAACAGAGGAAGGAGTGAGACTGTGGCCAAGTCTGAAGAGCTTGGTAATCAAGACAACAGTCTAGGCTGGGGTGAACGTCTGGTGTCAGTTGCTGATTCTTGGCCTGACCTAAAATCACTGTGGGTGTGCATGAGGTCTCTAGGATTAAGATTCAGTCCTTGACTCTGCCACTCAACCACTGTGGTTTTCCCCATCCTGGTTCAGCAAGTGAAGGGGAGAAAAGGCAGGTTCAGGGAGCACCAGGACCATGGGTGTGCCAGGAGAAGAAGCAGCCTTGAGCACATCACTGCATGCTATTTGAATGAAGAGAAGCTGAGCTGGAATTTGTCTTAGTGAGCTCCAGCTAGGCTGTATGGCATGTGGAAGCCCTCCAGCCTAATTCTGGAGTAGCTTTGCTAAAATGAGCAAAGTTACAGATGGACTTGGAGGTTCAGGCTTCACCTACACTTTCCATGATGAGTGGATGTGTTTTCATTGTATTTGGTCTTGCAAACACAGTGTGAAGCTGCATTGTACAGTTCTTCTGCAAAGATACTGTTAATGAATGCGTGTTAGAATACCTCAGGTTTTGACCCTATAAAAAATTATCCAATCTCTGTTGGGACAAAGTCATAATTTATAGCAATTTATTTTGGCTGATGATGCTTCTGAGGCTCTTGTATATGAAGCAGAGCCTTTATGTTTATATAAACCCTATATATAGGGTTCGGATGGGCAGGAGATTGCCTCACTGAAACTTAGTAAACTGTGTATGATTAATTGTGTAACAATGACTTTAGGGAACACTATTTGAGGCCTACATCCTGCAAAGCGCATCTGATGGAAGGTAGGAAAAGGTAGAAATGGCCAACCCCCAAGCAGACCATCCTTGCTGGAGTGTCCCGAGATGGAGAGTGCAGCCTGCAGAGCAAGCAGTTGTGTCTGGAGAAGGAGTGTGGTGAGGGAACTGGGTGAGGGTTCATTCCATGCTTCTTTTGAGCATTTGCCACCACTTAAAAATCCCATTCACTGGCAGATGGCCGTCGCCCATCAGGTTTGAACAGAACCTCCCTGACTAGAGTAAGCTAAGCCTATAATAACATGTAAATATTTGCCTTGTTGTTAGTGCGTATCTGGAGACTGGTCTGATTTCCAAACAGAAACAAATCCCTAATTTTTGATGAAGGAGCTGAGCAGAAATTCTGCTACCCTTATGCAGCATAGAGAAATGTCTAAAATATTCAGCAAAGCATTTCCTTTTTAGATCAAAGTGCACAATGTTGACCCTTTCTAAGAACACTGTTATGCATTTTTAATAGGAGTATTGTCAGCAGTTGAGAAGCTGCATAATGAATTTCAAGCATTTCACAATGTTTTTGTTCTGGTTTGTGTCCTCACAGTCAAGAGAGGGGAATAATATACCTTAAAAATAATACTAGTAAATCGTAAGAAACTTCAGAATGCATGGAGTCACCATCTTTAGAGCAAATGCATACTGTATTCCAATTATAGTCCATAATATTAGCATTTAACTTCTGCTAAAGGACTCTGAATGTACCATAGAATTTTATAGAAAAAACTTGTTCTGATGACTAACATAAATATAAAGACATCTGCAGAGAACATCAAGATTTGCAATACCACCATAAATAAAGGTAGTTTTAAGATGCCATGTAGCTGGGTTAAATATAATATTCATTTCCCATTCAGCATTTTTATATAATCTCCAAATAAGTTATTTTTGATATTTTTTCTTTGTCATTTCACAATAAATGGCAGAGACACCTCTTCTTTCTTTCCCTTGTCAAGGTGTAATGTGACTGGGTTACCTCATTTCTTCCTTACAATGAGGGCACTTTATGTCCTGCGGAAGCAAAGTATACCTTCCTTGGAACACTGCTGTAAGGCCAGAGCAGGGTAAAAGAACCACAGTACAAATGACAGCCTGGCCAGCAGGCACATAAGGATGAGGGAAGTACTTATTGGTCTGGTAGGTCAGAGGAAGCATGGTAGTTCCTAAAACAGGAGTATATGAGCCACTCGAACACTAGTCCCACTCAGAATGATTGTAAACCCACCTTTTTTAGTAGTATGAAGTAACAGTACTTAATGTCTAGACAACAGTGTTATTATTGAAACTTGGAATACATATAGGGAATTGAAACGATTTTGAAAAATTAAGTATATTCCATACAAAACAAAAAACAAAACCATAACACAAACAAACAAAAAAGCAAACACCGTCCAAATAGTTAAAAATATTAAAGCAAGCAGGGCTGAAATTGGAAAGTGTCATTAAGGAACTCCTCCTTGAGGAGCTGCAGCTTTCTTTACTGTGCAGAGAAACAATTAAAAAATATCTCTGGGTTCTTTGTTATCTCAGCCTAGTAGAATTAGGAGAGTGTGATGAAGCCTTTTCCTTTACAAACTCATTGTAACAATCAAGATTTCTGTTTCCTACTTTGAGAAGAATGTGACTTACTTCCTTTACCCCCAGGAAAAGTAACAAGAATGACAGCTGAAAATATTTCCTGGTCAGCTTTTATGTGTGAGATTGATAGTATTTCTTCCCAAATAGGAGGAAAAGAAGGGAATGGATAGCATACAGATGGCATGAAATGTGGGAGATTTAAATCAAACTGTTTCTGAAGTGTTTTTGCAATTACATTATGCTTTGAAGCATTCTATGTAATCTAGCCTTTCCTTCACAACAATAATTACTCCCCCTGTCTGTTGGAAGATATTTCTATTATAATGCCATCTAGGAATCTGAGTTCTGTAAACCGGGAGTTGCTTTCAATAGCTCTCAGTAGCTACCCACAGTGGGCAGTGAGGTTAGAAACAACTTTATCCTGTTCACTTTAGCAAAACACATTTTATGGTTTTCCTTGTGTGGGTGAAGAAGGCTTACCATAGATTTATGTGAAAGCATTGCTGAAGTTGTATGATTAAAGGAAAGTCAAGAAGCTAATTTTCGCATATATAGAGGGAGACAAGAAAGGGGAAACAACTAGTTTATTTTAGGGTTACATGGTATCTTGTTTGTCCTTGAAAAAAGGAAGGATGAGAAAGGTGGCTTCCTGTTCTTTAGACCAAAGGCTTAGTGTATATTTTGCAGCATGTGGCAAGCAGGTTCTGCAGAGCTTCTATGCCCCTTCCACATTCAGGTTAAAGGGAGGGGCAAGAAGAGGTTATGATCTTAGCTCTGTCTTTCAGGGAATTGGTTGCTGTCTGTACCCAAAACAGTTACATCTTTCTGGGGCTGCAGGTATCATAGATCATAGAATCACAGAATGGTTTGGGTTGGAAGAGATCTTTAAGGATCATATGGCCCAACCCCCCTGCCATGGGTAGGGACACCTTCCACTAGAGGAGGTTGCTCCAAGCCCCACCCAACCTGGCCTTGAATGCTTCCAGGGATGGGGCATCCACGACTTCTCTGGGCAACCTGTTCCAGTGTGTCTCACAACCCTTATTGTAAAAAGTATCTTCCCTGTGTCCAGTCCAAATTTAACTTCTCACTGTTCAAAACTGTTGCCCTTTGTACTGTCATTACAGGGCCTGGTAAAATGTCTCTCTCCATCTCTCTTATAAGGCCCCGTTACATATTGAAAGGCCACAAAAATGTCTCCCAGGGCCTTTCTTCTCAAGGCTGAACAACCCCAACCCTCTCAGCCCAAGGGCAGAAGGAGAGGGTGGAGGAGCCACATTCTGCTTTCCAGTCTGCTCCAAGTAAACACAGCAGCATGGTGCTTCTTGCTTTGGCTTGTGACAAAGTTCCTCTGTGCCATTAAGTTTTGTAGCTGAGGCCAAATAAATTTTAAGGAAAATGCAAAAGAGAAGGTTGCTACAGGGATTGCCAACTTGGACATATTCTTTTTCTTACTGTAGCTAGCCAGATCATCTCATCTGTTGCTTTTGGTGTGATATCTGAATATATGTGTGTTTTCTCCTTGTGTGATTAAATTTTGCAAACTATATTCATATGTATTTTAAATCTGTACTCGATATAATACAGACGACATGCTAAGTAGTTAAATTGTGATTCTTTTGGGTTTAAGTGAGTAGTCTTCAAATAGATCTACCATTGACTTTGCAAAGTTACATAGTTTTTAAAAAACACCAATTTTACATGCAGATAAATAAAAATATTTTCTCATCAGGAATGTGACTTTTGGTTTTAATTTTGTCCTCTAGATTCCTAAAATGTAGTAGTACAGAAGAAATTTTCACTCATTTTTGGTCAGTAGTCATTTTTATGTTGTCTTATGCTTTTGACAGTCATTTGTATTCACTAAGTAAAAGGTGGGATGAATGGCCTATTTCTGTCTGTTTTCATTACTGTGCTCTTTCTGTGTACTCCATCTTATTCTCCGTATATGCCTACTGGGACATTAAAGATTCTGTAATTATTTCAATAAGATCGGGGTTATAGATTTTTTTGTTCCACTTAGTTGTTTGCTAATAAACCTGCTTCTGTGCTGAAGGCTAACAAATTTCTTATTTAATACTGTACTTTTTTTTACATGATATCTTAAAGAACATTTTAAAAGGTCAAGATTGTGCAACTTACTATTTTCTTTTGCTGTTGTGACAGTCTCAAGGTAGCTCCTTAACTGAGAACTCCAAAGTCATCATCATCCTTTTGAAAACATAAATATTAAAGCTGGTTTTGTTCTTATTTCAGAATTTGAATGAAATTGGAACAGTTTGAGATTTTGCAGTGCTTAAAGTCTAGAATGGTTTTAACTCTAGTAGGAAGTATGTTTGTGATCTCACAAATAAGAATATGCTAAGGGAGCAACATCAACTGAATAAACTGGAGCAGTGCAGTAATATGTTCCTCACATATGCACAGGCTTTTCCCCAGTATCAAGTTCTTTGACATCTGTGGCGTAAACCAACATTTTTTTAACCGTTTTCACCACACTGTTTCAGCCCAGGGTAGGTAGAGTACTATGTAGGATGGATGTGTTACGTCCTCTCCCCTACCACTTCAAACCCATGCCCAAAGCTGGGACCAAACTCAACAATGCTGCTATTTCCAAAGTACTTTTCAGTGTAAGTTCCGTGGTTCCTAAATTTATGCTTATTCTTATATTCAGAAGTGCTCATTTTTTTACTAGTATTGAGTAAATCATTGCTTTTCCTGGGTGTAAGTGCTGTGAAACTGTTCCTGGAAGAGACTGCCTTTCCCTGATGTCACTTGCATGTTGAAGGGGGATCCCAGGTATTAAATCCAGCTCTGGGTTGTGCAGAGGCATTGATACTCACATTAGTTATGCCGTGCTTGTCTTAGGAGGCAATTGACAGTTACTCAGTCCTTGCAAGACTGATTTATTATTTATTTAGTGTCTGCACAAAGCAAAACAATTAGCATTAGATCTGTCAGTTGTGCAGAGCTAAACCTTTTGTTTCTCAAGCTAACTAACTGGACATTTTCTCTGACTTTTTTGCCCACTCACAATGACAGCACAGCAATTACCTTCTTAAAAGACTGTTTGATCTTGTGTACCAATGTAAAAGGCTGTTCTCAATATGGGCCTTATAATTGTCCTGTGTGTATATTTGCTTAAAGTTTGAATGAATAGAGGACCTTATGAACTGGCCTTGTCAAACCTTTTGGAGATTTGTGGTGAGTTTAGCATGCATCCCATGCTTTATAGCATAAGCTGCTATTAGCTCTACTCAACAGCTGAAGCAATTTAGCCAACTGCTCTACAGATAAATTGCTTCTTTGCACTCTGGTCTTTCCTGAGGCAAGATGGAATCCTGGGACTTGACCTCAAGGAATCTTTTACTAATTCTTGAGGCCAAGCTTCATATACCCTTGATCTTCAAATTATTAGGTGCCCAGTGCTAGCAGACTTCAGGAAATGTTAAGATATTTTTGAGGATTCAAGACTCTGCATGTTTCTATAACTCTTAAGAAGTTCCCATCAAAACTATGCAACTCTAGTAAGCACTCATCCATACAGAGCTGGAATACTTCTGGGAAGGATGAAGACAAATTAGACATAATCCAGAAAAAAAGGCAACAAGAACGAAAGATCTAGAATATTAACTCATGAAGATGAGAGATAATAACGACTCTCAGCTTGTAAAAGGGATGGAGATGAAATTCTGGAACAGGATACAAGGAACTATTGTAACTCCCTCATTGGAGGGCTTTTTCTTTAAGAATAGGATTGACAGTAATCAATTGGGAACTGTCTGCATGTACTTAACTCTGCATCAGTGAAATAGGTTAGTGATCATTTGAGACCCGTATTGCCATTACTTACAGACAAGCAGTCAAGGGACGGGGACATTGTGAGCAGTCATATATTTATCTCCTCTATGACAACATAGGTGTTTAAATCAGGCACTTACTAGACTCACTGATTTCCCCCCTACACATGCTTGCAGGAAAAAGGCAGATGTTAGAGCTTTTTAGGATGAGCCACGGCTAGATAATAGCAGGGCTTTTATAAGTAGTCTCCAAGGATGCAAACTGCAACTTTTAACACTTGGCTTTCTAACCCTTGCTAAGGTTTTTTTCTACCTGACAAAACTCCTGTCATCCTGAATTTGTTACACTCAGCAGGACAGATGAGCTGCTACATATCATCCTGGATAATAGATCAGGTTTTGTTGGTAACTTCAATAAAAATCTGTGGCTTAGACGTGAATTTTTAGAACTTTAAGGTGCTATTCTTATACATAGACTGAATTCACATGCACATAGAGGCCAAGAAATGAATCACACTGAGAAACTTCTGCATCAGAACTTCTGTTTTCTTCATACAGTCTTAATATAAGGATTCTATCTATGGAAAATACTTCGTGTTCCTATGTAAGTTGCTTCCATGGGATAGTATTCTCAACCAAATGTGTGTGCTTTCTGTTTGGCGTGAATTACCTCTTCTGAATTTGAAAGTTTTGCTCTTTCTGTGTTTATTTAGTGATAAAGGACTTCTCAGTAGCACAGATTTATTTATTTGAGTTGATATTTGCAATTGGTCTTGAAAGCATCTCATAGCCTTATTTTCAGTAAATCACTGAAAATGCAATTTACATAATCTGACATGCTGAATCAGGAGCTTTGGCTCCTGATTGTTTCTTAATACTGAGGCTATTACTTGAAGTGTAGACATGTCAGAATTGGACATGATATTCCTGTACTGGTCTTATTGGTGACTTATTGCAGAGCTGCTGATATTCCATAATTTCCCGCTTATGGGAGAGCATTCCCTTCCTTTTGCATGCATGGTTCTTGTCAAGGTTACTCTGGCAGTTCTTGTGCAGGTGACTTTTCACCATTATTACTTTCCAGCCTGCTGTCTTTCATTTATAAAAGCAACATGCACAAAACTATGTTCATGTGCAGTTCAAATGAGTGTGTTTCCCAGGTACTTTCCTATAGCTCATCGTTGCCATTAGCTATTTACAACTTCATCAGCTCTTTACATTTCCTCCAATTTTCACTGGGTGAGTAATAGAGATAATGCATAGCATCAGGTTGAGAACATCATGCCTCAAACATTTCTCAGGATATTTCCCTGTTTGCAATTTTTTTAAAATTATCTGCCAGTGAGTATGGTTTTCTTAGGAAGACTGTTTTTGTGCAAAATCAAATTTGAGGCCGTTAGTTCACCTGCTGTTTTAGTAATTTTTGTGGCATCTTTTAACAGGTTTTGATGATTTCAGATTCAGGTGAGTCTTGTTCGATTGTACCCTATTTATGCTTCTCAAATATTGATATACTAAGTGTTTTGTCCACTGTTTCAAAATTGAGCAAAAAAATAAGTGAAGGAAGGGTTGCAAGATCTCCTGAGCCAGTCGTTTCTGAACCCTTAGGTTAAGCTCTCTGATCCAGTGAATTTAATGTGTTTTACTTAATTTTACTTTAGCTGTTTAGTAACCTACATAGTTACAAAGGAAATAGCAAGTGCTTGGTTGTTACAGCAAATGATGAATGTATCACTTGCTGAAATATGTAGTAGTTGCACTTATTTTCTATATCACAGCTGATAATCTCATTATCAACTTTGGGGACCAGACCTGTGCCATTGCCCAGGTGTCATTAGACCATGACTCTATTTAACCATGCCAGAAATATTTTTTTTCTTTAGACTGCTGTCTTTCATAATCAGTGGTCTGCATTCTGAACTGCTGATTTGCCTTTACTTCTGTAAGCTTCCACATCTTCAATTTTGCCATATATAAAAGAAGAAATTGCTCCAACTACATTTCTTCTCAGCTCAGATGTTTTTACACACACACGTGCGCGCGCACACACACACACACACATACACACACACACACACACACACACATATCCTTCTTTCATGACTGCAGATTTGTGGGTTTACAGTCTGATATTCAGTATTCTTCTGCATTAAAATACCTACTTTGCTCTGTTTTATTTGTAAGTGTCTTTAAAATTATTTGGCAGCGCTGGCTTTTTGCAGAGAAAAGAAATACACATCATATGTCTTGCACGTTGTAATTGAAATTCATTTGTGATTGCTCTAACATAGGCAGCTGCCAGTTTAGGCAATGATCAGTTTATTTTTATCTATCATACTGAGTTCCAGTACTAAATGATTTTAAGTTGCTTGGTTTACTTTTTATGTTGGGAATGGATCTATAATTTTTAGACACTTCAAAAATAATTTCTCAGTATCATCAGAATGTACCAGCTTATGTCTTCAGAAAACTGTGATTTTCTACGTATTTACACGTGCTTCTAAGTAATTTTTAGAGACCTGCTCCTTCCTTTTTCTCATCTGTGTTGGCAGCTATAAAAGACCTGGTATTGTTGTCAGTCAGATACAACTATCATAAATTAGCCTGTAAGTCCTAAGTATGTAAATGATACCTTTAATGTGGAGTCCCACATTCTTTCTCCTCCCAGCTGTCTTTCCTATTTGGGTTTCAGTCATCTGAATTGTCATGTGAGGTTTCAGTCCTACCAAATTATGTCATATTTTTCTTTCACCAGCACATAACTGTAGTTTTTAATTTCTCTTTGTTGCTCGCAGAATAATTTATAGCTCTCCTTAGTTTTATTTACAACGATTTTCCATTAGGTCTCCACTTTATGGCTATATATGAAGTAGTCCTTTAGTATTGCTTTTGGATGCAGTCTCTTGTTTTGAGGCGAAAGTAGAGTTACTTAGAACAATCAGAACTGGAGAAGTTCAGTCATTAGAACAAAACCGTTTTTTACAGGGTTTTTTTTTGGTTGAACTTGTGGCTGTTATGTAATGAAGAGTGTGTACAGAATCTGTCTCTCTTTCTTCTCTTTGCTTAAAACAGATCAAGGTAAACAGCTGAAGCAGAAGGAAACCAACTGTTTTTCCATTCACCTTATTATTGAGCTGTGGTTAAAAGAACTTCCTTTTTGGTTCTATCAAAAGATCTCAACTAAAACTTCAGTTGAACATGAAGAAGAAATAAACTCTTTCAGCGATGGGAAAATACATAGAGACACTTGCATTTGCCTAATGAAGGCTATAAAGTATCTTAATTGTGATTTGGTATTTTTTCCTAAATTACACTTTGTAGTATGCATGGCAGAAAATAGAAATATTTATTTTTGTTCCTAAGCCTGTGATTTAATGTTGAAATTTTGATCTTACAAAGTTCTTTACGTCATTGGTTATCACAGTTTGCAATTTTAGCAATAGTAGTATAAAATAGAAATACTAAAGGAACTGAAAGCAGGGAGTATTTTAAAAAGATGAAGTGTGAAGCCCTGCCTGATTTTTGTTGAGAGCAAGACTTATGCTGACTTCACAGAGGCCAAAATTTCACACAAAGATAGTAACCAAATAAAAAAGCACAGCCAGCAGAGTATGTCTGGGTGATTATTACGTGCCTCAGGAAGTATTACAAGGCATGAAACTAAAGGATGCTTGAATCTAACCACCCGAGAAGTGTAATAATCACCCGGGGTGGGAACAGGGGGGCTGAGTTCAGTTACAAAACTGATCTTTTTCCTCCTAAAACAAACCTCTTTGCTGACAAATGCAGAGAAGGAAAGGACATCACATAAATCATGGATTTTCACTGGTGCTCGGAGTTCCTGAGTTATTCCAGAATGCAGGAGGCACTGGATAAAGTAAATATAGAGGTGGGGGAGTGGGACCTAGGCACCAAGTCCTCAGCTTCTAGGTGCAGAGTCACCATTTTTCTGGGCATTCCATATTTCACCTAATTCATCTTGGGTATTATTTATTTTTCTCTCTCTTTCTTCTGTACACAGTTTAAGAAGGGAGAGAGGAAAGTCCCTTGTCTGTTCTTCCCTCTTTTTTCCCTCCATCCCCAGGACCTAAGTAACAATTTCAGAGGTCAGTTGGAAATTATTTCTATCAATCCTTCCTAATTTCACACATTTATTCAGACAGTGGGATTAGAAGATGACGTGTCCTGATTCCCTTTTTTCTTGAAGGAAAAAGATGTATGTTTGTAGCAGAGTGGGGTGGAGCAAGTGGTGAAAGGGAGGCCAGGTACCTAATGTTCGTTGTGACAAAAATAGGCTTAAACCACCCACTTTCAATCTGACTGCTGAAGTTCATTCGTATAGATATCTGCCAGTATCAACAGGCACTGGAGTGTGTGGAGAGCATGCGGTTAATCTGAGTTGGTACATCCAAACGTAGTCATGGTTGCGTAATTTTCTTGTCAGGTTCGAGTGTTACATTTGTAGAATATCTCCTGCAACCACTCCATCACAAGGTTTTAAGAGCCATATTTTGCATTATACTTTAAAATGTGCATAATCTTTTCATTACTGAGAAAAAATGCCACATGGGTTCAGAAATTGAAGAAAGCAGATGCTTAATTTTGAGATGTTCTTGATTTATCGTTATTCAGGAGAGCCTACGTAATATACATAATATGCACTATTTAATATCCATAAGTGCTTTCTTGAATAGAGGTGTTTTAAGCACTTGCTCAACAATAAGCACCTGCTTACATGCATAGAAGTATTTCATACATATATACATATATACTTTTTGTTCTATAAGCAGCCATAGGGAGGGCACAAAACTGTTTACAGATTTAAAGTCAAGCACTTGCATAAGGGATTTCAGGTTTAGTGTTTAATTTGAAAAATATGAGTGTAAGTCTAAATCAAATTAAAGAACTGCATTCACAATATCCTAAATGATTTATGTCTTCACCACTAAAGAATGTAGCTGTAATCATAGTATCTTATAGGAGCATTTATCAACAGTGATGCTCACATATTCATTTGCCACTTGGTGGCCTTGGGTCAAAAAAATGTGCAAAAAAAATATGCTTAAAGTGAAGTCCAATGCATAATTTTTAACATATTCTTTACAAAAGAGGGTTGTTGTTTTGGGCATTTTGTTTCACTTTTAAAACATTGTTTTTAGCATAGAAAGCAAACAGCTTTCCTACTTAGCAAAGAGCAGTCCAAGACCAGCATGTTTGATTGTTGTGGCTATGGTATAACTAAAACTACTCATAGGACTGCCTCTGTTATTTCCAGACAGATTTTCTTTGAGTTCTGATTTCCCCACTCATAACCAGTCTTTTTAGAAATTACCACTAGAATCCTCAAAATATGTTTGCCTGGAGTATTTGAGCACAATAGTTGGTGATTCCCAAGATGAAATGATAAATTTGTCAACAACTTCCACCACAGTTACTTTATGTCTAAGGATGTAATTAGTAGATCATCAGAATGAAATGGTTCAGAAAAGACTATTGTAATTTTTGAAAAAATCTATCACCAAGCTGAGCAATAACAATGCTTGGCTGTAATCAGCATTTTTGGTATTGTCCTTAGTAGTAGCATTGAGAATGTGGAGGCTGGTTTGAAGTTAAATGTAAGCCCTTTATCCTCACCCTAGTTTTGGTTGTGTTTCTGTGTTCTGATAATTCTCTTGTCTAAAGTCACATGTTTGCTGCTCAGGGTAGATCTTCAAATTATTTCATTTTCAGTCATCTCCCCAGCTTTTGTATTTCTACATATTTTTCTACAAAGCATTTTTACAACACCTGGTTTTATTTAACACTTAGTTGGCTATTTGCTTCATTAGTACAGAGCAAGTGAAAGCAGTAGGTAAAGAGCTGCCTTTTTACATTTATGCTTTTCATCATTTTTTTCTTTAAAGTAATACATTTACATTTCATAATCATAAACATGAAATTGAAGATGAAATCAGTTCTCGAAAGATTAATTCAACCCTGCTCACAGCTGTGAAGACTGTGGAAATAAATATCATTTTGCAGTAACGTATTCCTGACAAAGGGCATAACAAAAGACTGATTTCTATTCAGAGATAGTGGGTATATTTATTTTGCATGTTGGGGGGAGGGGCTGTGGTCGACTGCTTGCGACCCTGACCTAGTTTTGTAGCTGCTTATTATTCAGCTATATGTTTGAGAAATCTCTGTAATTTAATTTGGCAACCTCTTCTGCATGTCTGCACATAGCAGTAGGTGCTCTTAATATTAGTTGTGTCCCATGCTGAATCATATTTATTTAGAAAAAGGAAAATCCTAATGCACTCATAACTCAGAAAGAAACTGTTAATTGTTAGCAGAGAACAGCCTGATTACAGACTGGGTGTCTCGTCCAGGGCCCTGCCATAATTAGTAACCACTGTTGACATTTAGATTTAAATTGAATTTTCTTCTAATTAAACCCAGAGGGGGTTGATCCTCTCAGATGTACAGGTTAATAAAATTAGTCAGAAACTGTTAAACAGTAAACTGAATTCTCCAAGAGAGCTTTCCCAGTGTATTGTTAGGAATTCTGTAATTAATATTCAAAGGATTCATTAGATTTGGAGTTGTCCTTTTTTGTTTTGGATTGCATCTGGGTTTGTTGCAGCTATTTCTTTAATTAAGTCTGTTTGCTTTTGATATCTACAGTAATACTAATTTTCATCATGTTTGTGCATGTGTAATTGTAAGTGCTGTTTCACCATTCATCCATAACGTGCAACTGTTATGTGTAATAACAAGCTGCCTTTTTTCTTTTTCTTTTTTTTTTCTGGGCACATTTAGTGAATAGTAATCCTAAAAACAAGTGTGAAATGAATTTTAGGTAGCCTAGACTAACTGGTGTCTGTTTGTCATCGTTATACAAATGTTAAAGCTGCCACAGTGCCGTTCACTTCTTTATTCACCATTGTTTTTTGCTGAACCTTTTGCTTAAATAGGATCATTTTTTCTAATGAAACGTTGATGTTTGTATTTTTCCTGTTGGTTTTTCAAGTACCATCAGTTGGATTGAGGTCTTAGCCTACATGAAATTAATCTGTGATTTTGCTTTCTTGTCCTGCTCAAAGATTAAGAAGTTAAAAGTATGAAAACTATTAAACATGTGTGCCAGGAAATAGCAAAGCGTATCAGTGATGTGAGAAAAAGTAGGGTCGGAAGTGCTATAATGAGGTATTCGAACATTAAACTTTGAGAATATCAGAATTTTTTTGCAAAACTACTCTGTGGGAGTAAAGGTTTTTTAACAAAGATCTCATAGCTCAACTCACTTGTTTTTTCATAGCCTGTAGACAGGAAATCCAGTAAAATGCTGTTGAGCACTGAGAACAATTTAATACCAATACTAAAAACTTAATATCAGTTTTACAAACAAAAGTGAAGAATGTATTTTACCATTTAATGAGCCTGATGAAAGTTTTGGTTTAAATCAATCTCTGGGCCACTGTAACTTAAAAATAGAGGATTTAGAGCAAAACAAAATGATAAATGAAAATGTATAAGGAATGCTTTCCTGAAAGATATCTTGAAATTCATAAAAGTTGTTCAATACTACTGAATTGAATTTACTCCCAAAAGGAATATAATTTCTGTCCTTTTCTCCTTAACCATGTAAGCCAAACAAATAAAAAACCCAAACCCTAGATGACTTCATTTTTCTTGCTTAGTCTGACTAAATAAATTGGATTAGGTAAAGAATGCTTCTCACTCAGAATTGGCTTCAGATGGTACAAAACCACTGAAAATGTATGGAACAGTTCACTGTACTCGTGTACATCACTGACTAAATTCCTCTCTCCTGAAGGTCTGAGGTGCAAAAATCACAAGGCAAATCAAACCAGAAGTGGCTGAAACTGTCAGGTCCAGAGCTGCAAAATTTATCCAACTTAAAAGAGTTGTTGATCTAAATGAGGCTTTAATAGGAACAGTTTGTATGAGTAACAGATTCTGGATTCAGGTGTGGTTCTCAAGGAAACATCCAGCTGAAAAAATCTGAGTAGGAACGATAAAACGGAAAACAAACCTCTTTAGCCCGCAGTCCAATCAGAGTCTTTACACTGAAAAGGGACTTAATATTGCTATTGATTTTTCACGAAAGGTGTCTACTATGGTGATGGGCAGCAATTCAGCTGAAATCAATAGGTAATTAAGCCCCCTATGAGAACACAGTCTTAAACTGAATTAAACTAAACTTTTGCAGTGGCCAAATCATATTATCATGAAAATATACCCCAAAGTCTCAGAAATTATCTGTAATCACCTCCAAGCAGGCATAAACTCAGTCCTAAGTTTGACAATGTATTAGTCTTATTACATGGAAACTGAGCTTCCATGCTTGGATGAGAATATACTGACCATGGTCCTTTTATGAGACTGGGAATGTCATTGATGGTCCCAAGTAAGTGATCTTAGATTTTCACTCAGAGCCAAGTACAAGCTTAACCACTGGCAGCAATACACATACAAAACTAAAACTTGTTTCATGTCTAATTTTTAGATAATGAATTAGGAGTAACAGGTTTTCAATGTCATGACAGCTAGGCAGAGCTGTTAATGCAAGTGAAAGCAGATGTGTGATCACCATGCTTCTGTTAAGCTATGTGTGTCTCATTGGTACCAGCAGGACACAAATAGGGAAAAAAAAGAAAAAAAACAGCAGTTGCCGAGGAGGCCAACAGCATACCCATCAAGTTTGGTATGTAATACTCAGGTCAACCAACAGTAGCCAGGAAATGTAAAATTGTTCACATTTTCTAGTTTACAGATGATTTCAGCAAAATGCAGACTTAGTATAAGAACAGGAGGCTTGCAAA
The DNA here is from genome assembly GCF_033815535.1 of Pezoporus flaviventris. NCBI lineage: Eukaryota > Metazoa > Chordata > Aves > Psittaciformes > Psittacidae > Pezoporus > Pezoporus flaviventris. The sequence goes on from NW_026892555.1 coordinate 38,011,375, forward strand.
ACCGATTGAGTAAGGAAGGTCGTTGCCTGCAGAGACCAGGAGCCCAAAGCAGGCATCTAGTTTGGGGCACTACAGCTTGGCCTAGCATGGGGCACGGTGGCCCATATGCAAACAGCTACAGGGAAGTCAAGGCTGAGTTAACTGGGCTGGATTGTGAGAAACCTAGGTCTTTTCTCACGCAGTCACAGCAAATTGCAGATTTCGGGGAGAGAAATATTCTGTTGGCATTGCCATATATGATTGCATGAGGAAATGTAGTGAGATGATAACAAGTCTCTTTGGAGAAAAATGGACTAGAAGCTGCTAAAGACAAATAGCTGAGGTTCTTTCACGAGTCTTTCACTGTGAAGCATCCTTTCTTATTGCTGCGTGTACATGTAGATTTTTGAACCTGTTGCAGTGATATAAAGAACAAAGAATCAGTTTCCTTACCGTTACTCTTTTCTTACCGTCTAACGTTATAACTTTTTTCTTCTTTAATTTTTCCACATGGTTTCAACAGATGGAAAATGAAATAAGTATTCACTGCACAAACTTGTTAGATATAGGGCTGTTTTCAAAGTAAGCTTTTTTTTTTCTTTGAGATATCATTTGAGATTTTTAAGTTCTGAAGGAAATTGTTTTTTTTCTGTAAAGTATACAACTACTGCCACATAAACACAAAAGCCAAATCTCCTTCAGTTTATCTGTTTCAGTCAAAAAAACATGTTCTAAGTCACCTGCCCAAGGCTTTTTATTGTGAAAAAATAATCAATACCAGCAGAATTCTTTATCATCGAGATAAGGAGGCAAGCAAATGTGGAAGAAATGTTAAAGTCACGGAAACTAATTTTTTAATCACAATTAATCTATTAATAATGTTTCTTAGTATAAATAGTGCCTATGTTAATGTTTATACTGTGAACTGACAAAGAATAGGCATTAGGTTGTATACCAGCTCTTGTAGGTCAGAAGTGAGTTGCCTGTTCCCCAGGTGCTCCCAGTCAGCTAATATTTTCTGTTAGGTAAAGTATTTCCTCAACTAAAGATTTTTGCATGAAAACTGAGGAATGCATTCTGTATTTACTCTTTGTAGAAAGCTTTCATTTATGTCAGTGGGAGTTCAGTGTATAGCATGAGGACGGTATATTTCTCTAAGTACTTGTAAGAAACATCGCCTTTTATACACTAATAAATTTGTCACATAGTAATTTGTTTTTCCAGTTACATGATAGTTCTACCAACGCAGCAACAAAATGAAAATAATAAAGATAACCTGTAATGCTAGATAAATTAGATTTTAACTTTTGCTTTTTATCCATCACCTGTACATAATGCTTCACTGTTCAGTCCTTATTTTGTCATTGAAGAAATTGCGTGTGCAAATAAGCGTTTTGGCCACAGTGGGATTACTGGCATCAGTTACTTTTCACAGGTAGGAGAGGGCTACCCAGTGTTACTGTTGGCCTTTTGTCACAAGGCACCGAGTTCTCCTAATAAAGGTGGTGGGGAGATTTTCCTGAATAATTGGGCTTCAGAGTTCATGCAGGAGAAAAAGTATCGTCTGTTCATTCAGTTTTTCTCTGAATTAACTGTGCCCCCTCCTGCAAATAAGTCTTTGTTCAAAACCAGCCACAAATGGAGCAATGTTTGCTTTGACAGGAGGATTTGCCATGGAACTAAGTTTGCAAGTGGTGAGGGACCCAATAATGCAAATCACCTTCACCTTGCTCTATGAATTCGGAGATAATTTTTAGCATTGCTTATTAGGAAGGAACTGTGGAAGCCAGTGTCACTACAGGATTTATTTTTGTAGCCTCAGTAGCTAAATTCTTTGATGCTTTTGCATTTTCACAGATCCAGTGTTGGAGATTTCCAGAATCATTGGGATATCTCAAAGATTGGTGCTTCTAAATTCATTCAGCCCCCATCTAAGATACTTACCAGACTGTTTGAGCATCTGAATTCTTGAGAATTCTCGATATTTATGGAGATTGTTGAAGCAGACCTGTAAAATCTTTTGAAACTCATCCATCCAGAGAAACTTTCTGGAACTACAAAGTGGAAAAAACATAGGTATTTTACTTTAAGAATGCCATTGTGGCTGTCCCTCCTTAAAAATAGTGATTAATACACATTTGTGCCATCCAGACAAATGTAGAAGCAAGCATCAAAACATATGGTAATTGTTTGCAATGAAAACAAAAGAAGTTTTACAATACTCTTACTAGTTCTGATAAAGTTAGCATTTTACTGGTTTTAAGTATCCATTTACAATATACTTTTACATTTTATACATTTATACTTTTTTGTTTTACATTTATTCTTTATTCTTAGCAGATAGGCAGAGAGGCAAGGTATATATGGAGCGGTAATATATGTTATTGAAATGCCTTACATAATTAGATTAGCTTTCAAAAAGCAGCCTATAAATCAGATTAATAAACGTTTTCAGGTACAGACCTATCCTGTTACAAAACCAGAAACTGAATGGTGCTTTCTCTTCTGTGAAGTTCTATGTGTGTCTGTGCATCAGCTGTCTTGAACCTGTTGAGTGTCCCCCTGTTTTCACTGAATTTCAGTGAGAACTGAGAACACTTTGCCTGTCCTCAAGAAGCATTCAGCAGGGGAGCAGTTGGAAAGCAAAGAGACACTTCAGTAGAGAGATAAGATCTGTTTATCTCATTTTATGTGCATGCACACACACACACGCACACATGCACCTTCATTTCCTTTATGGTTCTGTATGTGTATGTGCGCATGCACATGACAAATCAAGATTTTACGTGGAAATGTGTGAAAAAATGTTGCCTTTCTAATCTTGCTATGAGCTAGACCATATGACTATGTTAAAGAGTTGGAAAGAACCTCTGGTGCAAATGTCTGAAATCTGATTTAGCTTTCTAGGCTTCTTGGCTGACAGCACACTTTATTTTGGGAATGTACAAGCAAGTATTTAGGAAGAAAGACATACTAAATGGGATAAGTTCTGGACACTACTGAAGCTGAATCCCTGAAGTACGTTTCTGATAGCTGGTATTTGTAAAACCAAGGTGCAACAGTTGTATCGCACAGGCTGCATAAGTTAGGTGTGGACAAAGTCAGTGGGCAGTGTATATGGTAGCTCATGCAGGCAGTACTGTGCTATAGTGAATGAGAGTTTGCCGTCAGGTATTAGTCACTAAAGCAGTAGAATATGTCCTATGTCTACCAGTATACGGTTGAAGGATAGGTAGCACATTTGGCCACAAAACACAGCAGCTGTCCCTGGAGTCAATTACAGGTAGGGCAAACAAAGCAGGGTGTTTCTGACAGCAGATTGGTGTAGGCAGTACTGCTTATGCTTTCGGATGGATTTCCAGGAGCACTCCTGAAGTGAAGGGCTGAGGGTTTTGTTTCTGCAATTTCACAGATGTATGTATTTGACATGCAACTATTGAATTTGCAGCTTGGGGATGACTTTTGCCATTCTCTTCGAAGGTCCGTACACCTGTCTGGTTAATAAGTGAGAGGGGATGTTAACATTTAGTATAGAACTTAAGGAAGTTAAATCCTGGAAACCGTCAATTACAGGGGAAGGAAGGATGGCAAAACCTCTTGTAACATTCATACTACACTCACAGTGGGACCAATGTGTTCAGCCTGTTTTAAGAACTGGTTGTTGTTGGAAAACCATGCACTAATTTGCTAATAAAACTAATAAACTAAACTAATTTGCTAATAAAACTAATAAGCACTAATTTGCTAATAAAACTTTTTCTTGTATTAGTATAATTGTTTGAGTGAAATTCTGAGTGAGAAGACTTTTTTGATACTTTTGGTAAGTGTATGCTTGTGAAATCAATTCCAAGCTGTCTAATAGTGTAATGGTGAGAGCTTGAACACTGTTCTTCCAAGGGCAAGGCTCATGTCCTTCCCAGCAAAGGGGGCAAGCTCAGAGAACTTCATACAAGTCTCACAAGAAAATCAAAGTGTATGTGATTTTGTCTTCATGTACGTTAGGAAGATTATGCAACCTGGAAATGGAAAAAATCTATTTCCTGCTCAGCCTGGGCTTTGGCTCTTTCATGTATTGCTCTGTTGCTTTCTGCTTGCTAGCAGTTACCCGTGTGTGGTGTATTGCAAGATCATTACATCACTTGTCATGGTGATGTGTCTATTCCTTGCATTTTCATTAGCCATATAAATGTTTTATTTCTACTGCAAAAGCTAATACTAAATACTAGTGGTTAAGATAATTCACCTCCTTGGGCTTGTACAAAAAGTATTTAAATCCTAATGCACGTTGTGATCTCTTAGGTGCTAATAATAACAAAATATGCCACTTGTGATAGTCATGTTCTCACTTCATAATTAAATGAAGTAAATCACTGAAGATCTGAAAAATTGTTTTAGTACTTTATGCAAATTGAATACTGGTTTGAATACTAATTAAGTTGACAAAGTAGCTATAGGAAGCAATTTTGTATTTCTTTCAAGGAAGGCTTGATACTTGATACTGTTTTCTTTGGTGAGGAATGATGCATGGAAAAGAATACCTACTACAGTGAGCATGATATCAGTGTTGAGAAATGCATATATATATTTTCTTTGTTAGTGTGAATGTAGATATGGTGATGCTCAAAAAGAATTTTACAAGTATTTGGAAAACATTAAATATAAGTTATGTCTTTTTCTTGTATTTTCACAATTTAAAATGACAATTTTAAGTCCTCAGAATGTCCAGAAAACACTGCATGGGAAAGGGTGGGTTTGGGAGAGCAGTGAGTCAGTGCAGTGAGGGGTAAAAAAGATAAAGCTGGAGAAAATTGCTGTTGACTGGAATCAAGCTACACTAGTTGCTTACAATTGATTGTGTGTTGTTCAACCACAAAGATAAATCAGAACATAGAATACTGCAATAGAAAAGTGGTTTAGATGTCATAGAGACAGTATGACTATTTTTATCTCTCAGTTGTAAACCATAGCTTACAGTGGCTGAAATGACATTGAACTGTTTTTCTCTTTGATGATTTACAGCCTGTGTAGTGCGTTTGTAGGAGCAGATGTCACGTTTTATGTATTTGAAAGTGTCAACACTGATGACTTATGTCTGAAGATTCTGTTCATGAATCAATAGAAAGTAGTGATTTCCATTTCTTAAAAGAGTTTTTGCCAACATAATAAAAAACACACAGTGAATTTTGGTCATTATAATGCTACTCTTGAACTCTCATTTTTTCCCCCTGTATTTTACACTACCTGGAGATCATTATTTTGCAAAATCCACTTCCCTTCTCACATCATAAGCACAAATAGCAATAGATTAACTGTATTCTCTTTTTCATAACCCGTTTAATTTGTAAGGTGTACGACACAGTTCATTTTCTTTTCAGAAATGAATGATCAAATAACATGGATTAAAAAAATGCATCAAGGTTATCTAACTAAGAATTATACCAAGTAAATCTAGACAGATTTCATCTCCTCAACCTCATCCCATATTTTAGAACAAAACCGTCTGAAAAATTTGAGGAAAAGTACTTGTTATTCCATTAAAACAAAAAGTAAAATTTGCATTTAAATGGAATATGTATCGATCATTTAGCATCTGCAAACCTGGAAGTTTTATTTTATACTAAAAAAAAGAGCCAGATAAGACTTTCGTTTGCACATGTGCAGTATTCCATTTGTGTGGAGGGGTTTCTTTATGTACCGATGCACTCACAAAAGCATATAAGAAAGTACTAGTTTAACCTAACATTTTTAATTCTATGTTTGGAAAGCCTACCAGTTTAAGTAAAAATTTGTATGTAAATAAAGGACATGAAACTGCTTTTCAGAATTTTATTAATACTTCTATATTAAAAGCAATGAGCCAAATTTGTTCTGTGGAGGTGCTGGGACACTCATCAAGGTTTTGGTTGAAAATGTCCTTTAAAAATGGATTTTTTTTGCATCTTCCACATGTCCCATTGGAAGAACCTAAGTTGGAAAATTCCATTGGAAAATTGCATGTTCCATGTAGAAGAACCTAAGTTGGAGGGTAACAGCCTGAGGTTCAGAAAGATTGTTGAGTTTCTGCAGCAGGATTCTTTTTTCCTATTTTGCACTTCAAGTAATTCCATCACAGCAGTGTCTTCACAGTGAGTCTAATTTTTGTACTTCATATATGTGAGATGGGCTCCTGTGGGTCCTAACCTTTGGGTTTGACTCCATCTGCTCAGCTGGTCTGCTCCACAGCTACAGGTGGATTTGCAGAGTGCAGAGAGCACTAAGGGATGTTTCTGGAGAGGAAGTGTGCTTGTCTGCTATGTATATGCAGAGAAAAATTCTGAGTGTAAAGGAGATATCTTGTGTCTAGATCTCTGCTGGTGACTCCTACCTATATTAGTTCATCAAAGAGTTGTCTTCCACAAGGAAGAAATGAAACATGGAATTGTGATTTCAGTTTGAACTGAAGGCAGTTAAATTGCACATGAATGATCTGATGCTTTTAATTCTGTGAGTGAATGTGTTTGCTTTTCAGTTATCGTCATAATACACATGGAAGCTAAGAGTGTTCCTGTTTGGTGATTACCGTGTGATGTTACATGTTAATTGGATGTTACATGTTAAACGCATGAACGCGTTTGGTCATTCTCAGCAACAGAGTGTGGCTGTAGGTTATTGGTGTCAAAAGTGCTGCCTAGCACTGCAGGAGATCAGGGAAACTGATAGACCATTTCCTCACATTTCCCCAAACCTCTCTATTGCAATTCAGTATAACATTATTATACTGACAGCCTTAGAGAAATATGAGTTACAGTAAGGATACTGAAACAGGTATGCCACAGCGCATTTAACAGCAGTGGTAATTATTACCACAGAGCTCCTGTGTTGTGCTAAGTGTTTAACAGGTTCCTGCCCTGAGGAGCTTGCAGCCTTCATGGTGTTCATGACAGACGGGCAAAAATGTGATGCAGCTTTACACAGAAAGTGTCAAATCCCTACAAGCAGAACATATAAATTGTTTCCTCCACTATGCTAGGCATTCACCAGTCTGCCTCAGGTGTCTGTCATTAGCTGCGGCTTGATCTTGTGCAAGCTGAGCTTGCACAGTAGCAAGTCCTGAAACAAGACCTAGCTAAAGTACTGTCATGATTCTATATCTGTGTTTCCCATAACACAATGCCATAAGGCAGATTCTCTTTCCTGATTTTTATATTCTTTATAGATGCAACTATCTATGGATTCATAATTTTCTTCAACAGAAACTTTTTTAATCAAAAATGTCTGCAAAAGTTTCTAATGCCTGGAAACTCAAATATGGTGCTCTAGGGATATTAACATACTTTGCATCCTTGCTTTCTCATATCTTATATCTCTGAAGTCCAAAGTTACCATTATACACTTTCTGTTGTCACCAAGCTTGGCTCATAGTGGGAGATGTCTTTCAGCTGAGAAAGTCAATTGTCGTAAAAGAACTGTGAAACAGCATCTCCAGCAGTCACTGCAGTGAATTTTCCAGTTAAGAATACAATACTTATTTTGCTAGAGGTTCAAGTTTTCTAAAGATCATCAGTCAGTTTACAAGGCCTGCTAGCAACAGATGGGGTAGACCTGTCTGAAAGGGGGAAAAGGATCTTGGCACAGGATTCAGCAGAGCTCTTCAAAGAGCTACAAACTAGATTTGAAGGGGGAAAGGGATAAAACTAGGCTCTCTTAAATATAGGCCTTGGGACGGCACACTAGTGTTTGAGGGACAGTGTGCTAGTGAGGTCCTTTGGTCTCCTGTCTCAGTAGTGGTAGGGAATGGAGATCCATGTGGCAGCTAAAGGAAGGCTAAAGATAATCTCCATCCTTTATGGGATGTGTGGGAGAACATAGTGACAGAGGATGAGGAAAAGGCTGGGGTACTTAATGTCTTCTTTGCCTCAATCTTTAATAGTAAGACCAGTTGTTCTCCAGATAGCCAGCCCCCATTTGGAAGGCAGGGACAGGGAGCAGAATAAAGCCCCCATAATCCAAGAGGAAATGGTCAGCAACCTCCTACATCACATATACACGCACAGGTCTGTGGGGGCCAGATGGGATCTGTCCAAGAGTACCAATGGATTTGGTGGGAGTGCTTCCCGAGACTTTCTGTTACTTGTCAGGAATCCTGGCTAACCAGGGAGGTCCCAGCTGACTGGAGGTTAGCAAATGTGACATGCAACTATAAGAAGAGCCAGAAGGAGGATATGGGGAATGACAGGCCTGTCAGTGTGACTTCAGTGCTGGGGAAGGTTATGGATCAGATCATCCTGAGTGCCATCATGCAGCATGTACAGGACAGCCAGGCAGTCAGGCCCAGTCAGCATGGGTTCATGAAAGGCAAGTCCTGCTTTACTAACCTGATCTCTTCTATGACAAGGTAACTCACTCAGTGGACAGTGATTTATTTTTCCTTAAGTATTTCCAAGAGAAGATCGACTCTAGCTTTGCACAATCCCCAGTAAAACCATTCAGATTTTTGCATTAAAATATTAAAATATAATTGTTTAGTGCAGTTTAACAGGGGGTGTTTGAGATTGGGGCAGGACAGAATTGATTCTGATCATGAATATTCCTTTTTTGCTCAGCAGGCTCCATCCTCTGTAAGCATGTTCCACATGCCAATTAAATTTAAAGGGCACTGTTAGTCACATACTAGCCTGTGCCAGCGTTAAAGGTTCATGTTCCAAGTCTGTGTGCTCTCCCTTCTTTTCCAAGGAGACCTTCCAGTGACTCTTCCTAATAAAGCTGAGCATTGCATGATGTTTATTATTACTGTGGAAAACAGAAAAGTGTAATCTCACCAAATTAATGTATGCAATATTTGTCCAATCTAATTTTTAACAGAGCTGGGACTACAACTCAGATGTCAGCCACTTAAGCACAGAGTGCTTACAAAGCCATCGTTAATGTGATCCCAGTAAATTTGTTTCTGACTCACCACCCCCTGTAAATGTCCTCATCATTTGGCAAATAGTCATATAAAATAATAAAATGTATGGTTCTTCTCCCTCTATAGGTTGATCTGCACAGAAAATAAGAGCTAGTACTTTCTTGAAAGTTAAAAGTTCACTCAGTTTTACTGTGGTTTTCAAGTTTTTACTATGGTGAGGAGAACTGTGGTTCTAGATTTAGACAGGGCTTTTTTATTGTTAAGGCTTGAAGGTGGTTATAAGCTGTTTCCTCTTCTTTGCCTGGGTTTTATTTATTAATGTATCAGACCTAAGTAACTGAGCACTATTTTTTCTGCCAGACTTCTGCCTTCCACGGGGATGAGCTATTCAATAAAGACAACAAAAATATTCAAGAATGGTTGTTCATGAAAGCTGAATCCTGTCTTGGGGTCTGCAGAATGCACCCCATGTATGTCCTAACTTTACAGAATTCACAAAAGGGGATCATTATGACAAGCCTTTCCAACATGATTTATTTAATTCTCAGGGCTTTTCAATGACATTATTCTCCTATAATTTAAACAAATATTGTCACACCAGCTTTTAAAACAGCTGTCGGAGATTCTCTGTATATAGTATGCTGAATAATGTCACCAACAAATATGTATTTTTTTCCCCTTGACAGCTATGGATGGTCTGTCTTGTGGTGAGACTAAACTAATAAATTCATTCCTAACAGTTGCAAAGGCTGCTTAGAAATTTGGATCAAACCATTACATGGGTCTCATTCATAGCAGCTGTAGCAGCAAGCTTGTGTGGCAAGGGGAGAAGTGGATAGCTCATTCTGCCTAACTAGAACTCACATGTGAGGCACTGGCAAAAGTATAGATATTGCTGTAAATGAGTTGATGACTGAATAAGCATGTTGAATTTAGCTGAACTATAATTTAGTCCTCATGGTCCATTTTGTTTTGGGTTCAGTTTCTGCTTTCAGTGAAATGTTTTGTCATGGAACGAAAACACTGTCTTTTTGACAGTGTACTTGTGTATTCTTATCATTCCACAGACTAATTACTAAAAGAAATATATTTGCACTCTTTCAGAAAAATAGAGCTGCAAAACTGAAACCTAAGGATTTTATAGTAGCTAATCAGTTCATTTCAGTTTAAATTAAAAATGTATTGACAAAAAAAATTAATTGCATACTTTTCAAATTGCTTAAATGCAGTTTTCTGCACAAAAAAACCAGGAACTGAAAATACTGTCACAGTTAATGCAAATTTAGAAATCCATAAAATTTATAAAGAGTATGTTTAGAAGAAATTTTTGTTATGAAGGCAAGTGTTCCCTGTGTTTTTGTTGGCATAATTACATGAAAAGTTTAAAACCTTGTTATTCCGGATTGAGTGTATGGTGTCAAATCCAAGAGTTACTTTGTATTATTAAGTCCCAACATATTGAATTCATGAAATTGTGAGGATGTGAAATGAACTGATTTACAGGGTTCTGTATCTTATTAAATTTATGTGCACGATTCAGTTTTTCAGCATGTTTTATTTATACAGGAGAGACCTACTGCCATAGTGCTATTTCTAAAACTTCACATAAAAGCCTGTATTTTCATGATTGAAAAAGAAAATGTAATTTTAAAAATAATTAAATATTTCCATTGCTAGCAATACTGTGTTTCTGAACAATGAAACTGTCCTTTTTCATTGCCCAAAAATGCAATTTGGTATAGAATATTAAGTGGAAAGCAGATTTAGGTTTTTAAACAACAGAAAGCCTACTTCAAAAACTTGGTGTTAAACCATTCATGTAATTACATCATGATGCATATTTCCTAGGTGTAATCTTGAATGGTATAAGGGAAAATACGTATTTCTGGTACCTTATAGCACTGCAGAGCTACTCAGGGTGGGTGGCAAGGGTGTGCCTTAACTTTAGTCTAGAGCTGTAGATTAAGCTACTGGAGATACACTAACGATAACTGCAGTATTGGCATAACAGGTGTGAGGAATGAAACAGATGGTGCTGATGGCAAGGCATGGGCTTGCTGCATTTGTTGGTGTGTTTGTTTTTTGGAGGTGTGTGATTTTGTATCAGTTTAAATTTGGCTGGTCCCGCAGACCTAACACTCATTAACAGTTACAGTACATCTGGCAGTTTTGTTTCATCCAAAAGTAATCTGTTTGTGTGCTTCACGATACCTTTATGCTGAGAAATTGCTATGAAAATACACTTCTTATCGGAGCTGAACACCAAAGTAAACAAATCCAGTGCCAGCCTGTGGAGAAGAGCAATGAAGATGAAGTAGGAACTCAGGGAAATGGCGTAATTAATGTATAACTTCTTTCTTTGCATTCAAAAGGTTTGGGAGGAATTCCTGATGCTTTTGCTGGAATTGCTGCACACTGTCTTACTTTGAAATCTGTCTTGTAATGCCGAGTCTTGACTCTGCTGTCATATATAATGACTGCAGGAAGATGTGCTAATCAACTCTAGGACTTGCGGTGTTGCAGTCGCAAGAGAGATTAGTTGGAGAGCAAGTGTTCTTGTTGAAGAAAATGTTCCAGTTCCATACCATCATTTATTTCAGTTGTTGCAGTTGTTTAAGAGTTTGGTTTTTTTTTAAAGAAAAACAGTAATAAAACTTTTTATGCAGCAGTTTTATTATAAGCCGTTTGGAACTATCTAGAGTCTCATCATCGACATTCCAAATAAATATTTTATTATTAATGCTTCCTAGAATATCTTTAGCATTTGGTGGATACCTTTGGTAGCTTACAGTGCACAATCTCAAGAGAGGTGTTAAGTGTGAGATGCTGAGAAAACCTAAGCTTACCCGGAGTTTGAAGTGGCAAGGAGTGATAGCAAGAAGAGCTTCTGTCATTGTAAGAGCAATGAAAAAATAAACAAGGAAAATGTGAGGTTGCTGCTGAATCATGATTTAGTGAAAGTGAATGCAGAGAAGCCTAAGATCAATGCTACCTTTGCCTGTCTTCACTGACAAAATCTCCTAAGCCTTTGAGCCTAGAGGCAAAAGGAAGAGAGGATTTTCCAGCAGTGGAAGAGGATGATGTCAGGGATCTCTTATGAAATTTTGACCTGTATAAGTCCATGGGATTGGATAGGGAACATCCAGGACACAAAGAAAGCAGGCTGGTGTCACAGAATCATTGAATCATAGAATGGTTTGGGTTGGAAGAGACCTTAGAGATCATCCAGTTCCAACCACTCTGCCATGGGCAGAGACACCTTCCACTAGACCAGGCTGCACAAAGCCCCATCCAAACCCGGCCTTGAACGCTTCCAGGGTCGGGGCATCACTGTGAGGACACTCTCCATTGTCACTGAAGGGTGTGGAGATTGCGAGAGAAGACAGTCATTGTTGTACCCATCTTCAAAAGGGGACTATGCCAGGGACTACAGGGTGGTTAATTTTGGTTCCTGAGAGAATGATGGAGTGTGTCCTCTTGGAAGCTGTTTCTACACACATGAAAGAGAAGATGATGCCTGGAAATAGAAGCATGGCTCTCCCAAGGTTCAATAATACCTGATGATCTGTTTGCCATCTGTGTTGAAATGACTGAATCTATGCATGAGAGGGCAGTGCATCTTCAACCTTAACTTCAGGAAGGCTTTGATAGGATCTCTCTTGGCATCCTTGTATTCAAGCTGGGACATCACAGCCTAGATGGGTGGACTGTTAGAGGTGTGAGAGACTGGCTGACTCAGCAGGCTGTAAGTGTAGCAGTTAATGATTTATACACTGCCTTGAGGCTTATTACAAGCAGATATGCATGGGGGCAGCATGACCATCTGGAGGCATCTAGAGAGGTTGGAGGAATCATTCAACATGAACCTCATGAATTCAACAAATGCAAAATGCAAAGTCCTGCACCCAGGTAGGATCAGTCCCTGCACTGATTGCTACAGGCTGGGGACCCGCTGAGTAGGGTCTGTTTGGGATGTTGCTGAAAACGATGTGGGGATCCTGATGGGCAATGGACTAAACATAAGGCAGCAATGAGCCCTGGCACTTGGAGAGGCTAATGGCTTCCTGGGCTGTATCAGCAGACAGTAGAACAAAAGGGTGTTATTATTCTATTTTTATTCACCATCATTAAAACACAGAATAATTTGGAATAACTAGTCAACTAGACCAGTTCTGGGCTCCCCAGTACAAAAACGGTTTGTAAACTGGAACAGTTTCAGTGAGAGGTCACCAAGATTGTCAGGGAGAGATCTAGGGACAAAGATTCATTCAGCCTAAATAATGGATCAAAGTTCTGAGCAACTTGATCTGAGTACAATGTTGACCCTCTGTTGGGGCAGGAGGTTGGACAGGTGCCCTAGTGGGGTCCCTTCAAACTTGAATGTGTCTGTGATATTAACCCAGACAGGACTGTAAGACTTCTGATAGCTTGCCACCCACAATTTATATTTGCAAGACTTCATGAATCTTACATTAGCCTCAACAGTTGGAATAATGAAATACAGTAATAAGAATTTCCAAGAGCCCATATGGGCATTCCTGAGACTAGTGACAAGAAAATACAGTAGATTTAGCTGTCTCACAGATTTCTTGCTTCAATGCAGTATAGTCAGTAGATTTTCCAGCTGAGAGATGAGTGACAGCTAGAAATCCAGAGATCCCAGAACACCTTTTTTGAGTGATCATTACTAAAGGAACTTCTTGTAGCCTTATTCAGTATACACCATGAGTAGATTGCTGAATAAATAATTGCTGTGCACATTCGTCAAATAAAACTTATGTCTGGACCAGTAATTTATTTAATAACTCCATGCAAGTTAGGTTTTTAAACATAGCTTTTTAAAAAACTGCTTCATTTTAGTGTCCTTTAAATTATTTCCTGTTTTTTATTAGAGATGATTAATAAAGGTGCTTTTGCTAAAGCGTTATGTTAAATGGGCATATTACAGTTATGCAGTTTAGCTTGATTATGTTATGCAAAACTGAATCTGACCCTCCATGCCTGTCTTGGAGGTGGAGTATGGCCTGTTTATGCAGCAAGCAACATCTGTACTACTAAATACTGCTTCATATGCCTACTGTGGTTGCCCACCGTTGTGCATGCATTGTAAAAGGGGGGATGGGAAGTAGGGTGGGAAGCAAAGCTCCTCTTACTCCAGCTGGAGCTGACCAGGAGCTGCAGTGATGTTAAGTTGAATACTGTAGGCCTATTTGCACTGCTGCAAAATAGTGTTTAATATTAGCCATTGTTCTGTCAGATGTAAGAAAGCTTGGAAATTGCACAAACTTTCAGCTCTACACTTATTTGCTCTTTTTTGGTTTTCATTCTGTTTGAACATTGTTTCTCTTTTAAAAAGACTGTATGGAATGATTGTCATTGGTGATGATGCAGGAAGACAAAAGACAGTTTTCTCTTCATTGACTCTGTTAACCCTACAGGCTTGATATAGTAGAGATGTTGTTTTGATTGGTAAATTGAGTAAATCTGACATGGGAGTGAGAACAGAAGTGTGTTCAGCTAGCTTTTTTAGTGGTTCTGTACATATATACACATTAAAGACCATATATGTATTAGCTCTTTATGGACTGTATTCTTAAAAGCTAAGGTTTTGGGTTTGGGGTTTTTTTTTTGTTTGTTTTTTTTTATTTATGGCCAGCTGCCTGCTTAACATCTGTAAGGTTTTTACAGAGTTAATTATACAAATCTGTGACTAAAGTGGTTGGTGGCAAAATGCGTGATCCTGCCTGAACTGAAATCTGTAATTTGAAGCCAAATGTCATAAGCAGAACTCATTGGAAGAGTAAATTTATCTGGATTTCTTACTTCTTATGAGTTAGCAGTTACGTCACACATTTTTTCCCTTTGTATACTTGTCAGTATAATTTCCTAGCAAATTCGACTTATTTCACTTGCTCTTCACTGCTTAACTATAAATTCTCAGTGGATCATTTGAGTTTAGTTTCTTATGCCATTCTTTCCATCTTGAATGAGTTGTTTGCACACAGTCCAGTCTCCATAAGTATTAGTTTTTCTTCCGTTGCAAATCTGGTTAATCACTTTTGTGTTCAAGGCCTTATCTGAAGTCCATAGAAGTAAATGTGGGAGTCTTTCCAATCATTTTGCATATGCACAAGATGCAGAGATATTTTCTTCTCACTGCTGTAGTACTGAACAGATTCATGATCTAAGAGTACCCTGGTAGCATTTGGCAGCAGATTTGAACATTTCTTGCTAAAAAAAAAGTTAAAATATTTCTGTAGATTGGGTGATCCAGATCTAAGGGGCCTTGTCGGCAATCATGCCAACAAAGTTAGTCTTGACAAACTTAGAGATGACTTTTCTTCAGTTTCAGCTAATGTTACATCTTCAAACACAAGTGGTGTAGGAGCACTTGTAGCTGTGATCTGTAGAATAAATTATTGGTAAGTGAAGTCAAGCAGAAAGGCTCAGGGGCCATTTTGGAATCAGCTGTCAGAGGGCATGATGGCAGCTGCTTTGCAGGAGCCATTATTATTCCTTTCTTCATGAGACAATCCTTGACATTGTCAGGTCTCTCCGATCTTTGCTCTGACTTTAATGTTTCTTTTTTTTTGGAGACTATAGCTGACTGTGCTTAATTTAAGGAACACTAGTATTAACGAACCTAAAGTGAAGCTCACCTAAATCTAAGTGTTGTGTGAGGATATATGTGAGGTGATAGAGGCCCTTTTTGTTTCCAAAAATGATAACACTATTTGGTACGGAATAGTCATCTTCTTTAACAGCATCTGGCTGTGCTACGCTAGTGACTGGTCCTTGCTTGAGTAACTCCATTGCTTGTTTGCCCACTCTGTACCATAGAGGGAAGATACCTACAAGAAAAAAGGCCTGAGTTTCAGCTTTTGACTTGCTCCTTATGTGGGTGATAATGCTTTTGTTTTATGTCTATTGTAGTTTTACTGCTTTTTTAGCTTACGTGTTCCAGTCTCTCCTTGAATGTTGTTTTGGTTCACCCCCTAAAAGTGAGTTTGTCCCATTTTAATTAACCAAGCTGAATTCACAAACATTAGCTGTAATGCACTCATCTGTAATACTTTGCAGATGTTCCTAAATATTAGCAGAATATTTAGGCATTAGAAAATTTTAGACCTTGCTAATTCAAAAATAAAAGTAGTAATAGGGTGGGTTTGCATTTATTTGGCTTTTTTTTCTGACAGCTCTGCACCAGAGATCAAAGGGCTTTCAAAAGACATTTAAAAATAAGTCTTCCAGGAAACACTCAAAATAGGGATTGATGTTGGGTTTTTTTTTGTTGTTTTGTGTTTTCTTTTTTTTTTAGCTGACATTGGCATAAAGAAATATTCAACCTAAGTCCATACAGGGAAATTAAAACCAGGAATAAGAAAGGAGTTTCCAATTTTTTCACTGGCTGTCCAATGGTAATATTTGTTTCTTTAGGAAGAAGGATCTGAGGTGCTTTTTAAAGCAACTAGAACCAGGTGTCCAGTAGTGTAACTCCACAGATTACCAGTGCTTCTGATGAAATATTTTAAATTCTGATAGATACAAAGTTTTCTGTAAAGTATTTGACAACTTGTAATTTATTCTTAAATTGAGAATACAATTACATTTATTGCAGCATATCTAAGCTGCATTACAGGTGATCCATGGCAGGGGTCCAAACCAAAATTGACCATATCAACATATGGCTTTCATATCATCTCCCAGTGAACAAGGAACCCATAAAAGAGTATTTCCTCATGATTTTATTCTGAAAGAGGCTTTTGGTAGTTCTCATTTTGTATCAGAACTTTAGCTCTTTTGTTGTATTTTTCAGATTCATGCACCTTTTGCTGTACTGTGAGCAATAAGAGATCTTATTAGGTAGCAATATGTACGTATGAAATACGCATTGTGCAGATGCAGATTGTAGTGTCCACTTTATAATTTGTTATCCATTGCAGATATTACATACAGATCATGTGTCTCTCTCATACTTGGATACTTTTGGGCTGGTTTTCTTCAAAAAGAGTTTTAAAGAAAATTCAAAGCTAATGATCTGTTGTGGTGAGCTCTACTAGCACATTGAAAATCTGCTCTTACAAAATCAAACATATGGTAACATTGAACCATATGTTGATTTTTATATTTAGTAAATGCATAAATATGATAGAACCTTTATAATTTTCCTTTTATTTTATTTTGACTGATGGGGCTTCATTTTCAAAGGAACTAAATGTAATCCTTCCAAAATGTGTCATATTGTTATATTTCCTGAAAAATCAATTGAAGTTATCAGTACAATGTGAAAAATATTGCCTGTAATTTGTGTGTGTGCACACACTGACTAAGCTTATGCAGAGATGGAGAAATGCAGCAGATACAACAGCCACTGAAATGTGTAGCTCTAGTGTATCATTTTCTTACCGTAGAACCTTAATGACTGTATGGGAGAGATTTTTATGAGAAGGACAATATATGAAAGCTCAATTTGAATGTCTGGTCTCCTGTTTTCTATATTTTTCTTTTCAAACTTCTGAATCCATTGAATGATATTAACATTTGCCTTACCATTACGTTTATTATTAACTTCTACCCTACCCATGAGCTTTGTCGATTTTGGGTATTTTTCCTCCTGCCTCTAAGTGGAGACACTTTGAGTGTGTCATACCAGTCAATGCTATGTTAAAACTTGAAAAGCCAAGAACAACTCAGTGCATTTCAGTTTTAACTCCTTTTCTGCACGTGTTCTTGTGAAAATTAGTTTTCCAAGGAAATAGTTACACACCTTCCACTGAGGAATGAAATATCAAGTCTAGTCAGGGACAAACTGGTTGAAACGAATGGCTTAGAGATGTTAAGCAAAATAATTCTCAGTCCCCAACATAAAATCACACAATGATTCCTCACTTGTTTACTCTACTTACCCTTTTGTAATGGTTCATACAAGGGTAAGTGCCGTAGCGGACACCACAATTCCTATTGTGCAGATGCCAAACATAAGCATTTCCTGTGGCTTTCTTTTGAAAATGTTAACCAAATTGGAAGAGGAAATATTTCATCTCCTCTCTAACAAGCCCTCATCCCTTCCTTAGAATATTTTGCTTAAATTTATAAGACGTATTTTATCTCTTTAGTAACTATATTTGCAATGATTTCTAAGCTATCTCCTACTTGGAACTTCTTCTGCCTAAAGGGTACTCACTGCTTGACTTCTATTTTTATCTGAATATTGGAGCAAGTGTGGAACATAAGAATATATTGCTGGAGAATACAATGGATCTGATGGAGAGCTGAGTGACCAAAATTGCACATGCAGCCTTCATGGCAGCCTTGAAGTTTGGTTAAAGAGGTAACAGACAAACTGCAGAATAGTTAAATATTAACACAGTGCTTCCTTATGGTTAGGGTGAAAACTCTGTAATCAATTAGATTATTGTAATTCACTAACTGCAAAGTCATTAGTACTTGTTTGTTAACTACTCAACATGAAATAATGTAATTTCCAAGTGAATATTTTTGATAAAGAACATATTTTAACATCTTCTTACAGTTTTTCACAGCAATATTGTTTTCTTACATAAGTAATTTTGTATGTTCTGGGGCAACAGGGAAAAATCAGTTCTTTGCCATCACATGACCTTCCAACGATGTGCCTTCTCTGTTTGCATGGTTTTCCTTGTGTTTTAAAGACCTGGGATACAAGCTGGCACAGACAGGTGGCAATGGTTTGTGCTTGCAGAAGGTGATCCTGAAAAATATAAACTGGATGGACTTAAAGTGTTTTTTCCTAGCAGAGGTGGAAAATGGGTGAGCTCAGTGAAACACTCTGATTTTTTAAATAGACATTTTAAAATCAGGAAACGTTGTCAGTCATTAGATACTCTGCTTACTGTAGTAATCTTCATCTATAGGTGCAGAGTGCTAACAGGCAGGAGCTAGTCAATCAGCTGTAATTGTCATTTAATTGTAAAGACCTGGGAGACTAAATTTATGGTATTTTTGGGACTCGGGTAACATGATTCTGATGTAACCTGTACTTGTCAAATTCTGCTTTACTTTCATTTTACTTCTGCAAACAACTGTTTTTACATACCTTCAGTGAGCCCCATCCACTAGCTTGAGCAGCAGAAATGGGCAGCCTGAGGTTGTCCTGTGAGTTTTCGGTTTATCATTGTACAGCCACAGCATGGAATGCTTGGTACAACCAGTGTAAGGAGGATTCCAGTATCTCCATCATACAGTAAGCTCCTGTCAGCAAAAAGATCTTACAAAGTGATACACTGGTTAAATTTGACAGAGAACATAGATTGTGTAAATCATGCTGTTCTCATTGATTATAGCCTGAGAGTGTATTAACTCTCCTTAAGGCTCCAGAAATTGCTTTCATAAATGTGAGCAGTACAAGAAAATGTTTAGTGAAGGTTTTCATGGATTAATTCTTTGTTGGAGGATAAAGCATTTTCACACATACAGATATTAAAGTCATAGCTGTACTCAGATTTTAATTTTTTTGCCTCCACTGAGCATTTGTTTACTATAACCGCTTGAAGGTTAATTTTCACTTACGTTTTACAGGCACATACAGACAGGAAACTTTGAAATGCATCTTGTGTTATGCCAACTGTATTAATTAAAGCAGTATTCTGGGGTGAATTTTCTGTGTAAAAATGAGAGGTCCATGTTTAGAATTAGAAAGTGATTCCCACAATTACTTTAGTCTTATCATTGCAAGGGCTCTAAGGAAAGTTGTTTACAGTCTAGGGGGGGTTGAAACTGATTTTGTTTGCTTTTAATCTGTATCTTCTGATTAGATAGTTGGACTTCCGTGTTTTAACATTATTGTGTGAGAGTTTTTTCCTGCCTGAAAAATGAGACTCCCTTTCTGCTTGAGGAAATATGTGATTTACTCCATTTTTGAGCTTCAGGGCCAGTGCCCAATTTTCTTTTTATCGCATTCTTCATTCCATAATAAGCAATTTCCTTTGGCTTGACTGAACAGAAATTCTTTGGATATCGTAATTATAAACTATACGTTATGACTTCCTAAAGTTATTTTTAAAGAGAGAGATTATAGCATGTAGTTTTAGACTGCTTTTATTGTCTGAGTTTATTGTTTATATATGTAGCGACTTCAACTGACAATCAACTAAAAAAGAACCAAACATTATATATATAGTGAAATTCAAAAGCACAGCATAAAGTTGCCAAAATAAAATCACTAGCACACCTTAATCACATTTTTATAACTTCATACTTCACTGCAAGAAACATATTTTCAACCAAGTTTTATATGAAACAGGTCAAGGCATCTCATGGCTCTGCAAAAACTCATAAATTGGGTACAAATTATCCTGTAGCAATTCAGAAGTCTATTTTGCTTCTTGAGCATTGCGCTAAATTGTTTCTTCTTTCACCAACAGTCTGCACTAATAAATAACATGTTGCATCTGTGGGCATAGGTGCAATAATTTCATGCTGCAGTGCCATCACCCTGTCTGTAGGTTCACTGCAGCCATGGAAATTCTTCACTGAGAAGACCCTTACTGACTGCTTTTTCCAGTTTGATTCTGCAGGTAGTGCTATATAAAAAGCCTTGTCCATACCCTGCAGTCTAACCCATTCTTTATTATTTCTTACCTTGGGAAAATTGTCGCATGCACAAAACTGTTTCTCTCAGTCAAGGAAACGTTTAAAATGGCAGGCAAAGCCATCCCTGGGCTTTTTCATAATCCCTGCCACTGAGGAGCAGAGAATGGGGAATCTGCTGCATCTTCCCTTTGCCTCAGTGGTGCCATTTCATCTCCTCGGGGATGGATAGCAGAGAGGTCCTGGAGAGAGGTATTGCACCCTTTATGCCATCCCGTTCATTTCATGGTGTGGAATCGTTAGGACTTGTCTCATGACTTTTATGCATTTTAAGTTTTACACATTTGTCCGAGAGTGCCTTTATAGTTAGTGGGAAAACATAACATCATATAAATGGTTTAGATGGAAACCTGTTTTCACACTTGGAAGTTCTGCTTTGACATGCATCTTTCCTCTGTTGAAATCTTTTGTTTATCTCCACAGGCAAGATGCAGTCTTTCCCACCCAAGTCTACCTCCTGCTTTAATCCAGATTGTACTGTAGTCTTTCTGCAGGTGCTGTGCTTGCCTTAGCTGTCATCTGCATACTTTGGGGAGGCCCAGCATCAACATGGCATTGGGTTCAGGAAGCCATAGGGGTGATTTTCTGTGCCTGAGAAGTAGTTTACCATGTAAGTGGCAGGACAACATTACTCTTAGGGTTCTGCCTGTCTTTGAATAGGACATAAATGTGCATTTTTAAAGGTACTCAGATACAAGTTAAAAGGACTGTTTACTAGAATAAGACTAGAGTAAAATGACAGTCTTAAAAATTGCCCTTCTTGTTTAACTGAGGTGTGATTACCATGCAGTGAAGTCACTGAAGACCTCTTCAGTGCATCCACATGCTTGTCCATCTGGCAAGGTGTCGTGGTTTAACCCCAGACAGCAGCTAATGGTTTAACCCCAACGTGCTTTAACCCCAGAGTAAGCAGCTGCTTGCTCACTCCCACCCCTCCCATGGAGGGTTGGAGAAAAGGTAAAACCCACATGTTGAGATAAGAGCAGTTTAATAACTCAAGTATAATAATAGTAACAACAAAAAACAACAACAATAATAAAAATAGAGGAAGAATACCCCATAAACACAAGTGATGCACATTACAAATGCTCACCACGCACTGACCAATGCCCACCCCAACCCAAGCTGTGATAAGTCCATCCTGGCCAACTTCCCCAGTTTCTATACTGGGCATGACGTGCTATGGTATGGAATACCCCTTTGGCCAGTTTGGGTCACGTGTCCTGTCTCTGTTCCCTCCCAGTTTTTTGTGCCCCTCCTCACTGTTAGACCATGAAAGACTGATAAGTCCTTGATCAGGGTAAGTGCTACTCAGCAACAGCTGAAACATCGGTGTGTTATCAGGTTTGTTCTCAGACTAAAGCCAAAACAAAGCACTGCACCAGCTTCTACTAAGAAACTTAAGTCTATCCCAGCCAAAACCAGCACACAAGGATATTTGTAAATACCTGATTTTATGCTGCACTAGAAGGTATTCTAAGCGATGCCCCTTTTCATTACAGAAGTGGCTGTGTTTCATTAGTAATTTCCATTTCCATCAGCAAAGCATGTAAGGCCTGAAGTCTTTTGCAGCCTCAAAATAGCTGCTGGAGTCAAGGGGTGCTGGACACAGATTAAGGGCAGAATTTAGTCAATATTTGCAAAGCACTTTGGAGTACTTGAGCATGAAAAAACATCATATTAGGTAAATATTTTTTTCATTCTGAATTAAATCCTGAAATCCATACTTCAGATGCTCATAATTTCTGAGCTGAGGTAAATACGTGCATATGAAAAGGTTTCATTTGGACTAAGTTTGCTTGCTTACTTGTTGATCCTAAATGAAATGAAGATGTTTTGCTAGGCTGAGAGAAAAGCAGCAACAGCCCTTCCTACCCCTGGTCTTGTTTTCTGTCTGAAAAATGCAGGCCAGCATAGAAAAGAAAATCAAATTTGAGTTTGTTGGTAGTTAGCAAAGAAGCACCAAATGTCTCATATTTTGACATTTACTAACATAGAGTTACCTTGTAGAGATGTTGTGTAAGCCGGATGTAAGCCTGACTGCATTCGTCTACCGTTTCCTAGGAACTGGTGCATCTCAGTAGTTGGACTGTATTATAGCAATGCCCAAAAGTGACATTACACACTGGGGATGACTGTTTGTTTATGTAAAACTTGCCTATTAAACAGTTGAAGTTGATGCAGTAGCAGTTTACTGGAAAAGTGGATAAAAGGCATAAATTTGTGTTCAGCTATCAGAAAAAATATGCCAAGTGATTCCTGGTAGAGAACTGTGGGTGAATCACCTTTGCCTAGACGTCATAGCTCTCCGCTTGGGCTGGAGAGTTGTAGAGAATTACCAGGTCCACAAACACACTAAAGACCACAGTATAATCTTCTCTTTTCAGGTCTTCTTTTCCTATTTTTACATATCTTTCCTTTTTACACTGTCTGCAGTGAGTATATCATTTATTGGTTAATAAGTTGTCTGACAAGATAGCCACTTTGTACCTAATTGTTCAGTTTATTTATGTATTATTGATGAGCCTAGACTTGAACTCTGCTTTCCTTAGAGGCTGCTTGATAAATCTGTTGGCTAATCCTGTCTAAGGAACCAAATTACCTGCTGTAGCATAATACATGACATTGCTTCTTCTTTGTAGTCTTAAAAGGAGCTAGTTATACATTTCCAGTGAGCTGTGTTTAACAGTAAGAAATAAAATCAGATATATAATTCACCTTACTCTTTCTGTTAACAAAAGATCTGCAGTGATGCAATGCACTGTAGTGCGTAAAATCCTTCCTCAGCTTTTAAATCAGTGTTCTGACTATTTTAGCTTGTAAGGGCTCACACAGCTAAAAGAACTTCTGAACTGAAGAATCTTGATTATGAGTAAAACTATTAGACATGTCAAAACACTTCTGTTGTGTATTACTAATATGATCTGAACATATTGGAAAATTAATCACCTTATACTTTCCAACACAGTAGTTACTATTTCAAATGGATGAATAAAACACCAAATTAATTTTCTTTCAAAACATGAATCTAATGACAGCACAGTTTTGTACTTTGCTATTATTTCTGAACTTTTGACTTATAGGTGCTGACATAAGGGAAAGTTGGGAGTATTGCAAGAACTGCAAAGCGCAGGAAGAAGCAGTGATACTGTATGACTGGTTATTTGTGAATTCAGTTATTAAGACTTGGAGCCTCTGCAAAACCTTGGAAGCTGTTAATACTTCTCTTAGAAGACTGTCACAAAACAGACTGTTGCTGACACCAAGAAAGACTATGTGTTGCATGCATGAGCCCATTTAATGGTTTCCCTAAAAATGAGAAAAAAAGGAAACTGAACCTCAAGTAAAGCTTAATTTCCTGGTCCTGGTCAATGGATGATCTACTCAATGTTAATCTTGAAATTAATTGGATTAAACCAGCATAGACACAGACCAGTACCCTGATGCAGGCCCCATCTGTGAATAGGTGTTTCATTCTGAATTGCATTCAAGTATATTTCACTCCATCGGCAAATATATGATTATTTCAACTGTTGCTTTGTGTGCCTTTTAATGTGGGAGGGAAGGAGCCAAATATGGTTTTGGTAATGTTTATGCAGCTGTTGTATTTCTGCTGTGGTTGTGTATCTGCAAATCAAAGCATGATTTGCCCACTTGATTCTCTGCACCCTAATTATTTATTTTATATTTATTTATTTTTACCTAATAAGCATAGAATTAATTATTGTAGATTGGGAAAGTTTAGTTTAGAAATTAGTTTGATCAAGTGAAGAAAGTTTACTCTCAGTGTGTACAATAGAGATTTAATCCTAGGTGTGACCGCTGAAGCTGTAGTTCTCAGTGGGTTGTTCTGTAACTTTAAAATTGGTAATATGCACTTCAGTATTTCGAGCACAAGGAACATTCTAAAACAAAAATTGTTCAAGCCATTTATTTCAAGTTTAATGTGCACTCATTTAATGGTCTTTAGGCATAGAAGGTTATGATAATTTTCATCACAGATTTTATCAAATCTGGAGGATGGTATATTAATAATTCAGTGGTTTATACAGAGAGGTGAGAGAATATAATATGGGACATTAAAATGATAAGACATTTTTTCCGTGACTTTACTGTTATAGAGTACTTTCATTGATTAAGCAAATGGCTAAAGAGTCTGACTAGGCTATGAGCTTGCTGAAGTTAAACAACAATTATTGTACAATTGGGTAAAACAGAAACAGATATTGTGATGCTGTGGGGAAAATGAAACATCAAAAGCTAATAAGAAGTCATTTTTATGTCATAAAAGCAGAAGAACAGCTCCATCAAGCTTTAATCACATTGTTATATTGCACATTTATTTACAAATTATGTTAGCTCGTTAAAAGTCGTTATAACATAGATTGTTATAATTATAGGAAGATTAGCAAATAAGAAGTTTTGCTTCTATTTCGGTGCACGGAAGCACAGGCTACACTGTGTGAATCGTAAGATTATATATTTAAAAAGCAGCACTTCTGTATTTCAAGGGTTTTGTTCTTACAGTGGTGTCATGGTCCAGTTCAAAAATGCTGACAGCCACTTTGCTAGGTTTAATGCCAGCCAAGGTGAGGGGAGCCTGTGACTACCTTGTCTGAAACTTCTCTCCTAGCCAAGGTGTGCAGAGTGCCTGCATCCCTATGGACAGCTATTATGTTAGAGATGACTGGTAGTGAATCACAGCATGGCTGGCTGGCAAGGAGCCTGCACCAGGGATCCTTTCTTGGTAAATAGTGAAAATGAAGCACTTCCTCAGGTCTCTGCATGGCCCTTTCCAGAATAACAGAGCTCAGCTTGTTTTGCTGCATTTGGGGACTTCAAAAGTACCTAAGGCTGGAAATTTTGAAGTGACATAGTATAGCCAATATCCATTTGACAGAAACATAATTAGTAGGTTTCTTTACATTCTTCCTCATGAAGAATTTCTCAGGGCCAGGATATGATTTCTGTTCAAAGCTGGAAAGACCAATACTAGAAAATAATGTTGTGTGAGGGAGAGCACTCAGCTAGATGTGAGAGAGATGAATTCAAGCGTACATCTTCAAGTATTTTTGGGAAGTTAACAGCCACAGATAAGTGATATGGGAAGACTATCTCCAGTCTGTGGCTGTGTTGCGCAACTGGTATGTGAGGGAGTGGCAGAGTAGGACTGAACCAGGTTTTCCCACAGAGCTGCTGTGTGCTTGAACTGCCATATTCTTCTGCAAAAGGAACAATTAGAATTAAACTTGGCTAGGGATGTTAAGGATAACAGGAAGGGATTCTATAGGTATGTAGTGAATAAAAGGCAGACTAGCGACAACATAGGCCCCCTCAGGAAGCTCTCGGGAGAACTGGCTACCCTGGATTTGGAGAAGGATGAGGTTCTTAATGACTTCTTTGCCTCGGTCTTCACTGGCAAAGGCTCTGACCACACCACCCAAGTCTTGGAAGGCAGACACAGGGACTGTGAGAATGAAGACCTTGCACCCACTGTAGGAGAGGATCCGGTTCGAGACCATCTTAAGAACCTGAACGTACACAAGTCTGTGGGACCTGATGAAATCCATCCGTGGGTCCTGAAGGAGCTGGCAAATGAAGTTGCTAAGCCACTGTCCATCATATTTTAGAAATCATGGCAGTCAGGTGAAGTTCCTGATGACTGGAAAAAGGGAAATATAACCCACATTTTCAAGAAGGGGAAAATGGATGACCTGGGGAATTACAGACCAGGCAGTCTCACCTCTGAGCCTGGCAAAATCTTGGAGCAGATTCTCCTGGAAGGCATGCTAAGGCACATGAAAATCAGCAAGGTGCTTGGTGACAGCCAGCAGGGCTTCACTAAGGGGAAATCCTGCCTGACCAATTTGGTGGCCTTCTATGATGGGGCTACAGAACTGATGGACAGGGGTATAGCAGTTGATTTCATCTACCTGGACTTGTGTAAAGCGTTCAGCACTGTCCCACATGACATCCTTGTCTCTAAATTGGAGAGACATCAGTTTGATGGATGGACCACTTGGTGGATAAAGAACTGGCTGGATGGCCACATGCAAAGAGTTGTGGTCAATGGCTCCATGTCCAGCTGGAGACCAGTAACGAGTGGTGTCCCTCAGGGATCGGTGTTGGCACCGGTCTTCTTCAACATCTTTGTTGGTGACATGGAGAGTGGGATTGAGTGCACCCTCAGCAAGTTTGCCGATCACACCAAGCTGTGTGGTTCAGTTGATGCTGGAGGGAAGGAATGCCATCCAGAGGGACCTTGACATGCTTGTGAGGGGGGCCGATGCCAACCTTATGAAGTTTAACCATGACAAGTGCAGGGTCCTACACCTGGGTCGGAGCAATCCCACGCACAGCTACAGGTTGGGCAGAGAAGAAATTCAGAGCAGCCAATTCAGAGCAGCCCTGTAGAGAAGGACTTGGGGGTGCTGGTCGATGAGAAAACGAACATGGGCCGGCTCCAGTGTGCACTCGCAGCCCAGAAAGCCAACCATATCCTGGGCTACATCAAAAGGAGCGTGACCAGCAGGTCGAAGAAGGTGATCCTGCCCCTCTACTCTGCTCTTGTGAGACCTCACCTGGAGTATTGTGTGCAGTTCTGGTGTCCTCAACATAAAAAGGATATGGAACTGTTGGAACAAGTCCAGAGGAGGGCCACGAGGATGATCAGGGGACTGGAGCACCTCCTGTATGAAGACAGGCTGAGAAAGTTGGGGCTGTTCAGCCTGGAGAAGAGAAGGCTGCGTGGAGACCTCATGGCAGCCTTCCAGTATCTGAAGGGGGCCTATGAGGATGCTGGGGAGGGATTCTTCATTAGGGACTGTAGTGATAGAACAAGGGGTAATGGGTTAAAACTTAAACAGGGGAAGTTTAGATTGGATATAAGAAAGAAATTCTTTACTGTAAGAATGGTGAGGCACTGGAATGGGTTGCCCAGGGAAGTATGGGTTGCTCCATCCCTGGTGGTGTTCAAGGCCAGATTGGACAGAGCCTTGGGTGACACGGTTTAGTGCGAGGTGTCCCTGCCCATGGCATCGGGGTTGGAACTAGATGATCTTAAGGTCCTTTCCAACCCTAACTAGTCTATCATTCTATGATTCTAAAAGTGTCTTTTTTCATCTAAAATGTTTAAGGAAATCCTTATTTGAAAACAGATACTGCTCTGATGTGATCCAAAAGCCGTGGAGCATAGATATTCACCATTTTCACAGATCATGTTATCTACCCTAATTATCTGGCAATTCTCCATGCTACTGTTATAGGTCAGGAGAAGCTTTCTGAGGTTTCATTTATTAATGACTGGTGAAAAACAAAGCATTTTGTAAATAAAATGTGCAGGGAGGAAGAAGCTGGTGCATACCCATACCTAGATGAACTGTGGGAATGGATAACCTGTTCAGATTTGTCCATAGCTAGGTAGAATGATATGTTCATTTTGGACAGCACATAAGATGGTGAAAAGGACATCAGTAAATGGAAGCACTCAAGTAGTTACAAATGAAGAAATGTTTGGAAAAACTAGTATGTTGTCAGAGAAGGTTAAAGGAATTTAAAATAGGTTTCCTGAAAAAGAAGACAGAGTATCTGCCTTAAGTGTGTTCAGAGTATTAAAAGGTAGGCGTCATTAGTGTCAGCAGACTGGAAGAACAGAAAAAGGTCTTGAGATAAAAAAGTAAAATTTTTGAAGAGTTTGAAACAAAAGGAGAAAATGCATGGAAACACGATTGCTGGAGTTGTATCCAAGGAAGGAGTTGACAATAAGCTTTCACAGATGCTGTGTGAAACCTATTCTGCTATTATTCAGAGGATGGATTTGCCTGGCCAGGGTTCTGCTTTCCAGTGCTAATGTGATTGCTTTATACTGATATGCGTGGCCTCTTGGAAAGACAACAGCCATGGTGTTGATAATGCCAGGTTTGAGTAACTTTTGCTATCTGATTTGCTGTAAGGAATGTACAACAGTAATAAATTCCAAGGGTATTGACAGGCAAAGCAGCAGCCACCACTAAGGGAAGCACCTTCAAGTAAGAAGGAGGAGGATGTGGAATATTTTTGTCTTTAAAGGCCTTAGCAAGACTGTGGTAGGTATAACTGTAACTTTATATTTTAGCTCTTTACCTTCAAAATTAATTAAAAATGGAAATATATTTCCACAGGCATGTCTTTTCTTCTTTTAAAAGAAAATACATTACATTTGTAAAGGAAACAGTGTTTCAGACTCTACCAAAAAAAGGCTTTTAGAAACCGTACTTGACAAAACAGAAGCAAAAGATGAAAACAGCATGGAATAATTTAGTCATAAAACGAACTTGAAGGTCAAATTTTATCTTAAAAGTTGTAGAAAGAAAACAGAATTTTTGAGAATCAATGAGTAATTTCATTACATCAAAGACACAGCTTCACTGAAGTTGATAAGGAAAAAAAAAGTAAAACAACTTTTCCTCTTCTGCTTTTGAGTAATATTTTTAACATTTCTAACCACATCTACTCTTGAATGACCTATTTTGTGATAGAATACTGGAGACTTCTCTATATTGCCCTGCCAGTGTATCTCAGCTTGATCTATAAACCATTCTAGCAAAGGAGTAAGTCAAGCTACAAGCCTTGTCAAGCTTTTAAATCTTTGTTGCAACTGTTCACGTAAATACTCGTGTTGCTTCAAATTCCTCTTCTGAACATGAATGGGGCTTCAGCTTCTCGTCTGATGCAGGCTGCGAAGACATTCTGCATGATATTAATGGAGCCCCTCATATACCAGAGTAAATGTGGATTAAATTAGGATCGTCTATGTGGGTACTATGGTAGCTGTTTTGGTAAACTACAATTATGTATCAGCCCTACAACACCCTTGTCATTTAACAGATGTCTGTGTGTAGCTAAATCTTTGTAGTGAGCTGTTTTTGTTATCACTCTCTCCAGGTCTGAATTAGTTATGCCTAATGAGATCCCATCAGACTGTGCTAAATAATTCGGTTTACCAGAAATGTAAGGTTATTTGTCCCATTTGAGTTTGGCACATAACTCAGTTTTTTATACCTCTTCCTGTAAATTTCTGAGCTCTTGGGTCCTATCATACTGCATATTTGAATGGGTGCTTGATCTTATATACTCTCACACTGTTACCCCCTTCAGTGGAATAATTTTAATGCGTGTTATGCATGTGCTCAAGTGCCCTGCTGCATTGGTCTTGAATGCTTAGGTTCTTAGGTGATCAAGCCTTTCAATAACTTTTTAAAACTGGATTCCTAAATATACCATGGATTTATAAGTATGCCATGGTTTGGGATGAGTCATAGGAGTATTTAGGCAAGATTTCCTAGTTAACCTGGCAATTGTTAACATTCAGCTTACATCTCAAGACCCTGTGTCGTAGGAGTATTAGTAGACTTTATTTTGTTTGTGCATTTGTTGTTAATGTTGTTCTGGCCTATTTTATTTCTAAGATTCTGCTGTGTAGAAGCAGATGCACTTTTCTACAGAAATTATATATACCCCATTCACTCTGCAAGTAACTTGTGGGTCAAAATCTGTCCATGGGTCTCTGCACACAGCTCCTGCTGTAGTCATGCAAGGGAATGGTTTTGTCCTAGTTATGCAAAGCTCATTCACTAAGGTCCATGGAGCCTCTCTTCTGCCATACTGCAACACAGGGGCTCTGCTGATGGATATAAAAATTGCTTTTTTAGTCATCTGTCTGATCTCTGTAGATCCCTTTTTTAAGCTTTCCTGTGTTTTATTACATAATCTACCATTTCAAATTATGAGACAGTGATTAATACGGACAAAAATTACTACGAAACTCAAAAGAAAGGCCCTGTTACCTTACCATTCTAGCTGATCCATTTCCCAACCAAAAGGCAATGGCACTATTCCCTTCACTTTTCATGATGCAGGATCAGACCTTGTCATGAAACTGACAAGGTGTGTTTGAGTTTGAAAATATTATAAGCCTACCAGGTTATACAGATTTCCTCAGCTACTGTGGGCAGAAAAAGGAAGGTCTAATCTTAGGTGTTTAAACCTTTCTACCTTATCACCCAATTTTCCCAGTGTGTGGATACATGTATAAATTAGTGTGGATTAAGTAAAATAATAACAAAAGCACTTGCCACTTTGATCTCGGTATGTTTATTTAATGAGTGTTCAATATGCAAGAGACAGTTTAGCATAGGAGTCCAGACTACAGTGCATTGGTTTAGGTTTTTTTTTTTTATTTTACGTTATTTACACACCCAAGGTTAAAAGGAACAGGAGCCTAGCTGAGAGAGTTCAGAGTTCATCTCTGCATGCTCACTGTCTTCCATTTAAATGTACACAAAGGACTAATACAGTACTCGCTCTCCCCTGGGCTGTCTTTGATATACTCTGCTGTGCTTGGACTCTGCCACTCCTCCTATCAGTCTGATCCTACTTCTATTAGCCCGCTGTGCTCAGCACTGTAACCTCATTCAGCTAGAGCTCTGCATGCAGACTAACAACTTCAAGGCTCTGTCAGGCATTGACACATGCAGGCTCCAAGCGGGAAGCTAAACACTCCCCTTCACCTCCTCTCCAGTTCCACATTAACCTCTATTAAGTGCAGGAAAAACACAAATGCTGTAGTGCCATCATTCAGGTTTTAACTACCAGTGTATATTTGGATATTCAGCCAGCTTGCCACTTTCGAGAATGTAATCAGGAAACCCTCTGGTTCCTCCCCTTTCTTGCAATGAGAGCAATAAGTAGTGAGAGAGATTGGGAAATGCAATGGTAGAAGGTCTGAGTTGGATATTTATGACATAGGCATAAAAATCTGAGACAAAATTTTGACAGCACTGCCTGTACTTTTTGAGGCAATAGTATGTGTTATAAATGGAAAATGAGATAAAAATGGTCTTATTCTAGGAGAATCAAGCACAGTATCTTCAAAACATATTCTCTTTGAAAGCCAGGCTGTAGAAATGACTCAATGCAGTCCTAGTCTTCAAGCTCTATCACGTTTTGGTCCAAGCACTGAATGTATGAAAGTCTGTTGGGTGCTGTGGGCAGAGGGAACGTCGCTGTTTCTGGCTCTTTCCAAGTATAGGAATTGTCTGCCAGCATTTCCTTGTGAAGCAGCACCCTCACTTCCCGCCCTGGGGCTCACTGCCAGTGCTCACCCACCCTGTGGCCCACTCCCACTCTCTAGGGAGCCGTCGAGACTGGGGCAGATTCATTCCCAACTGTCTAGCCCACACATCACCATACTTGGACTAATTAAGCGTATTTTAGCCTCTTTTCCTGGTTTACTTTTTGGACAGCGTATAAGAAAAGTACTTTACTCCTGAAAATTAATTAAAATTAATAGCAATAATGATACATGCCATCTCCTCTGTAATGGTTAGCACATCAAACTTTCTGTGAGCTGGAGGGCTCCAGGCAGGACAGGACTTCTCTATGTCTGCCAGTCTGCAGAATACACCTTCTTTTGGCTGTGCAGGGGCATCCAGCTCTGCAATGAAATTTGATTTCTTTTTGCCATGGTACTCCATCCAGGCATTTTTACCCAATTTCATACTATTTCAGTATTCTCCTCTTTTGAAAAACAATCCTAGAAGGAGGGAGCAGAACAGACACAATCAAAGTAGATAGTACTAGATTGTGTTTTGACAGTTTTCCTGTGATAGTCCTTCGGCAAGGTGTCAAGCCCCTTTCCCGGGAAGGATGGCTGTCTGGAATGCATTACTGTAACCTGTCTTGGGCAAATTTAAACATGTTCCATACAGCATACAAAATGGAGTTCAGGAGACAAAATGGAGTTTCAATTTAATATAGAAATACCGCTCAGCCAAACCGTGTCAAGAAAGGGATTTTCCGTCATGTAATAATGTTTACAGAGCATCTCTGGTTTTACCTTTAATGGTTGTCGTAACAAGATCAACTGTTTCTTTAGCATAGCTATTTGATGATTTACGTTGTATCCCATCATTATTTTAGTCCTATTTCAGCAGCTTTGAGTAAAATAAAATATTCCTCTGTCGTCAAGCAACCCGAGACAATGCCCACTCTTGGCATTTAGTTTAAAATAAAGACAATTACCTAGTTTTAAAGCTTTTTCAGGATTAGTGGCTTTTAGATAACGTAAGTTACAAATGGTATCTATAAACAGTAAGCACTAAAATCATTAAATTGCTAGAAATAATCTTTTTACACAATGTTATTGCAACATTTTCTTAAAATGAAATGTAAGACTTGTGCTGAGGTGTCATCAGAGCAGCGTAAACTATGGTTAAAAGGTATAGCTAAAGTTTAAATTTAAAATTAGATTCCAGTTCCAATCTAAGATGGGAGAAATTTGTATTCAGATTATGTGCTTAATAAGACAGGCTTTGAAGATCTATAACATCCTTTGAAGAAAGTGGGATATCAAGTCCAAGTATCTTTACCCACAAGCTGAACTTACTAAATACAGCAACTTTCAGCAATTTGATCATCTTTCCCTCTGCTTCTTCTCATTTAAATCTCCTAATTTCAGGATATCGCTGTTGAAATAAATTTGTGAACAAAACAGTGTCCAAAGTTGCTTCCACTCCATACATCAGCCCTAAGCTTTTTGTGGCATCAGAAGCCATATGGGCTAGTATTCATCTTGCTCCCCTACCTACACTTCATAAGATGAGGTGTAGTACTATTATACTGTGCTACACTTTGGTATGAACTAGAAGAAGCTCAAAAGATCCATGTGCTTGATTTTTTTTTTCTTTTGTCTAATACAAATATGCCTGCAGAACTTCGGGCACATGTATGTACACCCATGCAAAGAGAAAGGAAATACACAAGTCCATCAGAAGTTAAAAACTCTGTGTGAAAAAGGAGCAAAATAAACCCTGACTTCTCTCAACAACAGGGTGACTTGATGTGGAAGAAGGTAGCCTGTGAGGACACGTCATACAATCCATGGTAAATCCATGCCTGATAAGACAGTCTTAACACTCTGGATATTTGCTGACCACTGTTACAGCTCTTGCATCAGTAACAGTCAGACAGTGTTTCTTCAGCATTTCTGTAATTATGTTCCTAACTTATATGATTAAATTGCCTTTAATAACAGCATTCGGGTATTTTGCACATGGCGGTTGCTGACCATTACAACTTGTCTTACAAAGGGTTATTCTAGGGGAGATTCTAGCTGGCCATGCCATAGTGTGGCCTGTGTGTCTTATAATAATTTAAATAAAGACTATGATGCAATTCTGGATATTTGTATTAAAACCAACTCCTAGTTATATATCTTTTCATGTTGCAATGTGGTCATATTCTTAGTTTGCTCTCACACAAACTGCTCATGCAGTTATACTTTAATATGAAAGGAAATGTTGTCAGGAGTAGTTATTATCACACATCAGAATATTGTATTAGCATTCACTTTTAATAGAATAAATGAAAGATTTTGAAATCTGCCTCTAATGATACTGAAGGATCTTGGAGACACATTGAGAGAGCTTTAGATGAAATGTCATATGATATATATACATCATACATAGGTTCATAAAAGGCAGTTCATTTAACTGCTGCCTTTGTGTTTCATCTGTTCTGTTTGGATGAATCATCCACAGGTTAAGTGATGCTTGTGCAGTTTCTTTGCTTGAAATCAATCACAGAGTGTGGCAGAGAAGTTTAGGGAGTAGGGAGTACAAGCTTCTTGTAGACCTGTGGATGATGAGTAAAAGAAGACAGTTTTGGAGGCATGGAGTATAACCTGGAAGAAAAGAATGGTGGTTGGAGGCATCTTTGGGTCATATCTGCTGATCTTTTCACTCACTGTCTGATCTGGATAGGTTGCTTGAACTACTCTTGCATAAATCACCTCACTTGTAAAGCTGAATTCAGTGTAGATGTAGTATGAGTTAAACTGTCTAGGAGGAGAGTTGTGGAGAGTTGACATGCTGTAGAGCCTGCATGTTACAAAGCAGTGTATTAAAGGTGAAATGATTCAATATTTGTTTCGAGGGTTTAGGGGCTTATTCTGGAAGCTTCTGAAACAAACAAGAGTAGGGCCTTCCAGCTGATCAAATCGTTGGCATTTTTTTCACTGTTTATTGTTTTGATGTGGGATAGTCACATTTGGGCTAGGTGGGCACAAGTAGAATGCACTGCATCAGTGTCCCTAAACTTGTTATTGAAGACTTGTGTGCCATTTTTTTCTGGCTGGGGTGGGATGTATAGGTCATCATAGGTCATCTGTATGCCACATTTCGTTAGTATTTGGGAAAGGGGATGATGAATAAACAACTCAGCATTGAAGTAAGCATTTTGTTTAATTTTGGTATAAAAAAATAACATATTTTTACTTTTATAAACGCCTTAGTAAACACTGAGAACTTGAGGAAGACATCTTCTGACAATACCTGCTGCAGGAAGTGCATGTGTATGTGCTTTGTCATTTGAGTTTAAGAGTGGTTTTCAGGCTCACATCTGAAATCTTAGGAACTGCCAGGAAGCCATGCACCACGCTGCACTAGATTGAGGACAGATAATAATTTATATAGATGTAGATGGAGTATAAATGTTAACATGGTAACAGTGTTAGTGTCAGCTAATACATTATAGTCTGCATCCTGCAAATATAAACAGTATAAAAAAATACACATTGCATTAAAAACTTATTGGACCATACAATGTATTACACAACATCTTACACACACTTCTAACAAGCAGATGCTAAATATTGCAGTGATTAAATTCCATGTTTGAATATTGAAGAAATTAACTAATAAACAGCTGCTAGGTATTTTTAGATGTTAACAGGTCACTCGAATTTACAGACATTATGCATGAATATATTTTTCTGAGATATTTCCTAACAAATCAACCCAAAATGTTGCAGAAGGTCATTTCTCATTTAAGGCCAAGCCAAATGAGGTAACTTTAGGTATACTTTTGGGTTTCGGTTTCACTGATACATGCTCACATTAAGCCCACAGACCATACTAGAACAAAGACATTCCAAAGCTAAGTAGAGGGGCACAGCAGTGAACAGGAAAGACTAAGATCCAAGATCCTATCAATCAGTGCTGGAGGCACCTCTAGTAGCAAGGCAAATATCACATAGGCAGGTGATCCAAGAACAACACACAGAACGATGAAAATTTCCAGGTTTCACAGAAAAATACCTTAGGGAAATATTTCTGTGATTGTAGATTTGGTGATTGTAAGCTTGGGAGCAAGGACAGATGACCAAACATCCAAAAGAGGGAATTAACTGAAAGACTACTATACTTCATAAAGGTTCTTAAATCACAGGTTTGGGTTTTGTGGAAAACAAAACAAATTGAAATAACCATTGATTGTATCTAGACTGTATCTAGTATGCAGAAAAGGAAAGAAATTTCTTTATGTTCATTGCACCTAAATACATGGAACATACTTTTTCAATTATAGTAGTGTTTGCAATGTGGTGCAGCAAATATGTGAAGATAACAAGGGAAGTTCAAAATAGGAGACTTAAGGAATCATGGTTTCCAGGGGAGACAGAACTACCATAACCAGCCAGTGTAGCTATCCAGTTCATAGGATTTCTTATAAATATGATATGGGATGCATCTTTTCTGAAAAAGATATCTAATTTCATTTTAAAATGTCTGAGAAATGAGGAGTTTGCTGTTGACATAATGCTTAATTACCTTCCAAAGTAGGAACTTGTGTCTTAATTCAGAACTGGATTTCTTTAACTCCCATTTCTCAACGCTAGATCTCATTATACCCCTGTCAGGAAGGCTGACATCTTGCTATCAGACATCTTTCCAGGTTGTAAGTACCAATCACAGTGATCAAAGCACCTTTCAGCCTTTTGTTTGACAAGCTGAATAAGTTGAGCTCATGTAGGCCTTGCGCTGGAGCGCTTGGTTTCCAACCGCAGGATGTGAAATCTCTCTTCAGAATTTCACCTGTCTGTCTGAGCAGAAAGAACAACACATTTTTTCCAGTGTGCAAACAATCCAGATGCTAAAAGATTCTCTCCAATCTCTACTTTGAATGTTAATAAGTAGGAGTATTCTTGAATGAGAAAGCGAAAAAATGACAAGTGCAAAAAAGAAACAGTAAAGGAAAACCCATCAATCCATATTCTTATGACCTAATCCAGGTACCTCTGTTCCATCAAACTTTGGAAATACTCTGTTCCTTATGGCAGATCTGTGCCCGTGACATAATCCTTTCCCTCCCATGAAACTAGGACTTCTGACAGATAGGCTGTGACGATCTATTAGTAGCTGTGGCCAGGAAAGGCAGACCATCAACTGTTGTGCCAGGAGCTGGCAGCTGTTCATTTCTACTAATGCTGTTACAAGCCTTGTAGCCTCTGGCAGGAAAAGAGGACGAACAGCTGGAAGCCGAAACCTTTTCAGCCACCTCAGCAAAAATTGGTAGAGGTATCTGCCAAATCCACAGTTTGACTTTGCCACCTTGGTCTAGTTGAATATACTGCACCTTGCAGGTAGAATACCCTGAGCTCAGCACAGATAGAGCAATGTCCATGGGGTATTTCACTGCCGCCTTCTGCAGGAGCAGAGCAAGGTCAGTAGCGGGGCTTTTTAAAAAGCTGCCATGTCATCAAAAATCATGGCTCGTATCCAAAATATGTCACTCTAAGCATTCATACGAGGGGTCAGGTGAAAGTTATTTCAAACAGACCTCGTAACAGCTGGAAATTTGAGGTTGACGACTGGGATGGGGATTCCTGCTGTTGTTCATTTCTACTTGAAAGGTTTGAAAAGATTTTTCCGTACCTCCTAAGCAGACAGTGGGACTATAGTTGCCCTGTTGGCACTGCCACTTGAGCAGGTGTGACAAGAGTTCTGTGGGGATGTTTTCCAGATTACATAAAAAATCAATAGTTTTATACTTCTTTGTGTTGGTACAGGATGAGGCTTCAATTCTGGCAGTTTTCCTCAACTACACCTTCAGATTTTAATCAACTCTTTTCTATCATATTTTTGTTACTTCTTAACTGCAGCTGAGGGGAGAAAAGAAAGAAAAGAAAAGAAAAATCTTTTTATACATTTCCACGAATGCTAGTTATCATTTATGGAAGGGTATTTTTGCAGTTCTGATTATGAATGTTTATTTTATTCACACATCAAGCAAACTATCCTCTTGCACCATATGGTCAGGAGGTATATAGTGTTTCATGCATTCAGATGTTTGAAAGCCGTCTGGAAATGTCTTTCCTACTTTCTGATATGGGAACATTTCAATAGGAGGGGTTTTAATTGGTTTTGAAATTTCAACTCTTGTTCTGCTCAGAAGCTGAAGTTGGAATCCATTAAGATGCATTTTAGTGCAGTTTCTAGTCTCATCTTCCTTTTCTCAGTAACTGTGCAATTCACTTAGTACTTCATTACAACCAACAGCAATATGTATACATGGTGCACAAAATGAGCCATTTTGTTTTAAAACAGATTGCGGATGAAAGGAAACCATTCATTTCTTGCTCGCTAGCTGTAATTACTAGAGCGCTAATTACTCCAAATCACTGACATACAGGGTCAATAAGGATGACAACAGGAACATCAAAGACAAGATGCACACATGCAATTACAAGTCTCTAAAACCAGGCTGTAATATTATTTTATGGCTACTGTTTTTTTCAGTCAATGCTGAAAAATATTCAAGTTTGCTAAATGTTTACTATTATTTCTTTTTCAGTTTGACAGTGAAAACATGTATATGAGTATGACAGAGCCGAGCCAGGACTATGTGCCAGCCAGCCAGGTGGGTTAATTAATCTTCTCTGCCTTGTTTCAAA
Organism: Pezoporus flaviventris; assembly: GCF_033815535.1. Lineage (NCBI taxonomy): Eukaryota > Metazoa > Chordata > Aves > Psittaciformes > Psittacidae > Pezoporus > Pezoporus flaviventris. The sequence goes on from NW_026892555.1 coordinate 38,049,636, forward strand.
TTGTAATTAAACAAATTCAAAGAGTTGCATTGCAAATGAGTGGCACTATCAGTAACTGCTGCAATCAGGAATAATCATAATTTATAAACAAAGCATTTAAGCCTTGTTTCCAGTTAATGAGATAGAGCTGATAAAACACCAGAGTTGGCGTTTGTTGAAAGATACTACCTTGTTTCCTCTCCAGAATGCAAGCAGCTGTTTTGCCAGCATGATCTTTCCTAAACAGTTGTTTTACCTTCAGGAATTAAAGGCTTTACAGGTGCACATTATTTGTTTCTCTGACTGCAGACAAGTTAATCATTATAAGCTACACATGTCACAAATAGCATTAATTATAATTCATGGGCCAGTTGTAGCTGAAGAGCTGCATTTTTAACACTAATCGAAAGGCTGAGGAATGTTGCCAGTGTTACATGATTAGCAGTGGGGTTAAGGCAATGTCTTCTGTAGCTTGCAGCCCAAAAGGTTTAATGCAATGTAGATTCTTTACAGGTAATTTTGAGTCCTTTCCTTTTGGGGAACACTAAATTCTGATACTAAGTATGTATTTAAAAATCTTCCACCTTTCCACTTGAGCCCTAAGATAGTATAGATTTCTAAGAATGAAATCTTTCAATTACTTCTGATAAAGCAAAAATAGTTCTAAAAAATTTTGTCTCCCTTTATCTACGTCTATATGTAGGAGGGAAATTTTCATTTGCTTCACATGTTTTGGTTGTTTAATTCACATTAGTAAGTGATGGTGATAGTGGTGCAGATCCATTAGATTGTGTCAAAAATTTCCCTGAATAATCAGACTTCGGGTCTGCAATAACGCAGATACAGGAGTGGCTAGTCTGATATACCCCTCTTTGACAGGACCAGTAGGATTATGTTAAGAGCTCTCATTAGGTGGGAAATTAGTTTGCATGCATAGTAAATGTGTGTAGATGAGCAGAATTTAATTTAGGAATCAAGAGCTTTGGGAAGTGACAGTACATTCAAAGCTAAATGTCTTCATGAAACAGGGTTTTTCAGGTATACAGGTTCATTTGGGGGCAGGGAAGGAGGATGTTGTGTGAGATGGGCTGCGTTGTTCAATCAAAAAGAGCATCTTTAAAATGTTCCACCGTGTTGCTTCTCAGACTTCTGTTGAAGTTATTCTGAAATACCTTTAGAGACCAACTGTACTTTGTGGTTAGGATTTGTGTGTGATTGAACTTATTCAGCTAGGAACCCTCCAAGATGCAGAGGTAGTTTAGAATAGAACTGTTTGATTAAAAAATGAAAAATTATATTATTAATTTTTCTCTAACCATTAATCCCAAAACTGTACTGACAAGTTTTAGTATTACTATTAGATTAAAGCAGCCTAGTATCATCTCATTTATGCCTTAAGGGTTTTGAAGTGCAAGGGCTAATTGAATTTGTTTGAAACAGTAGAAATACAAACTCTGTGAATGATTGCTGTTATAAGGCAGCTGCTACCTTTCAGAGAATCATTATGTCTGTCTTAAATAGTTTTGAATAAAGAATTGCAAATCTACATTATACATCAGAATTATTTTTCTTCTGTTGATATTTTTGTACTGTGTATGCGTGTAGTTTAAATAATTTAAATGGCATATTGAAAAATTAAGAGTATAAGTTTTAATCTTTTATGTGGTTTCTACATGTGCTAACAAGGCCCAGATCCTCTGAGATATTTATGCATCTAACACTCACTGGTTTCAGTGGAAGTAAGGTGATTAAAGTACCTTTAAAGATCCGAGCCCAGATATTTTAAGTGCAAATGATTTTGTCTTCAAGGAAAAAAATCTATCAAATGTGACATTTCCAAATTCAAAGATGACAGAAAACCCTGACTTCTTACTAGGGGCTGGAACCAAGAAAGGGCTTACAGATTTAATACCTCGCTATGGCAAAGCCAGCTCTTGGGGGTCTGATTCCCAGGTGGGGTTCAAAACCCAGAGGCAGGTGTCAAAACTCTGTCCTGTGCTGGGGGATCTGGCAAGCTCCATTGACAGGTACAGTATTCTGTCAAATGCACATGGGTCTAATAGCCCCCTGCACCTGTTTGAGAGAAGCTGTCAGCATTGGGCTACTGAACCCTCCTGGCCCTTCTGTGATTATCTCCCAGCACTCACACCATTGCAGTGGGTTTCTAAGTGAATAGGTGTGAAAGCCTGTGATAATGATATTTTTTTAAAAATGGACAGAAAGCCACACTAGGAGCAGGAAGGCAGGGTGTATTGGAAACCTGCCTCTCTCTTGTTTCAGCAAGAACCTGAGACTGTAAGAGAAGCTTTCCCGAACCTGTTGTTCCTGATGTAGATAGGTGCTAGTCATTCCTCAAAGGAAATAAGCAGCTCTCCACTGAAAGTACTGGTGAGGACTTTACCGACTGTAATAGTGTGCTGTTCTTATCTCAGGCATAAACATTTGGTGGTCACCCAAAATTGGTGAACTAACTGCTGTTTCAACATCCAAACTGCCTTTTAAAACTAGAAAGAATATGATATTCGCTGCTCTGAAAACAAAACATGCAATGTTTTACAGCTTACTGGGGAGGTAGAGGAAGAGGAAAGGATGTGACTGTATTTTCTGGTCCGTGTTTTCAAGACTCTTCATTTTCCTTTCACTGTTACTGGATATAAAACAAATAATCCTGTAAAAGAGATGAGAAAATGTTCTCTCCCAGATGAAAGCTTAGTCACTTCATCCATGGAGTTGTCTCCTGTGTCCATTTTGCATCTGTTCTCATGAGCCTTGCAGTTGCTTGACCTCAGCAAGAGGAGTGCAGGCTCCTTTCCAACCTCAGTAACTTTGCAAGATCAGAGACGAGTGTTTGAATCTTGACAGACTGAGGAGTGAATTCATTTCTCCACTTTCCTTGATGGATGCACATCTGTTAACTAAAATATGAATCCCACATGTTATGAGATGCATGGTTCTATCAGAAACTTTTATTCTAGCTCTGATTGGTCATGCTCACTGAGTCAGACATAAGCATCATTTTCTAATTTCAGAATCTCACACAGCTTATTTGGGAAGTAGGTTGATAGACAGTCATGGTCTGCACCACCAAAGACTGAGGGGTTTCCATTAGGCTGTCTTCAGGATTATGTGACTATACAGGCAAGATTTTGGGGGTCCTGATGCATGCTGACATGCACTTCAGTTCTTTCTGTTTACTGCAAAATGTTCATTTCCAGAAAGACATCACCTTATATTATTTTAAGGGTTTTAATCAATTTATCCCCTTTAGGCTAACATAAATAAAAGCTCAGCCATCGGACAGGAAAAATATAGTTTTATTCCTTTTGCTGTACATCAAACATCTGCATAGCTTCATAATCCAAGACAAGTTGCCTCACAGCATGCCTCAACAATTATCTTTTCTGTTCAATTTTCAAATCAGTACATGCTTTGGGACTTACAGACCAAGTTGCTAAGTAGCAACATATGGCTTACTACTGTTCCTGTGATGTTGCTGCAAGCAAATAGCATAATTCTATACTTGAAATGATTTTTACAGAAAGCCAGTGCTGGAGCTGAGCCAGAAGTCTAAGTATACAGTAAAAATTAATGATATTCTTTTAAACTGTCCCAAAAGGCTGTTTGGCAATGTTGTCTCTGTGTACATTTTATATGTATGTGTAAGTACTGTATTTTTTGCTTATGATATATGTAGTACAGGACTATGCACTGCAGGCATCTCCTAAATGAGTTATAGTAGCCATATTAACAAACATGCATAATAAAACTACATGACATTTTCACTACTAATTACACTTCAATCTGAAAATATTTATCATTTTAAAATAAAACTATGCCAACTGCTCTGCATTTCAAATTCTCTCAAACATATTGTTTTCTCCCCACACCTATAATTGGAATCTTGGAGATGAATTCTTCTTCGTGTAGTTCCTCCTCCTGTAATTTGTGGGCCATACACGGCATAGTATAAAATTGTATTGTTTATTTGAAATTTCTTCCTAGTCACAATACAGAATATGATTTGGGGCTCTGTTGCAGAAAGCCTTGTCACTTTTGTAGCCTTCCTGAGGCCTGACAAATGTTAAGGGTAACGAATGCAGCTGCCCAGTCCCCTGCATGATCCAAATGGAAGGGAAGATAACCGGCCTGAAGCTGATGCTTTGGGGTAGTCTCCCCATTGCCCCAGTAGAAAGGGAAGAGATATCCAAGTCAGAGGAAGGAACAGTGTTTTTGTACAGAGATTGTATTTTGCTCCTCCCAGAGCTATGTCAGGGCGATCTGTGTGAGATATGTATGCATGCTCTTTGATACAGTGGGCACCACAGGTATCAAAACTGTTTTGTCCTGTACAACTCCAGGGGAAAAATAGGATAGAATGGCATCCAACAGAAAGACTTTTCATGTTAATAGGAAACTGAAGGGTTCCCCTGCCTTTTTTTTTCCCACATGCACATATTATACTCCTAATTTATTTTTACATGTTTATACCCTAATTTCTTAGAGTATTAATGTATATCTATTCCTCATGTGAAGTAGGGATGGATAAATGCTATGTTATAGCTGCCCTCTCTTGGTCCTTCCCTTTAGGTGGTCAGGGTACTCTATCCTATTCCTGACAGAAGATACAGCTCTTCACTAAAGCCACAGTCAGCAGAGCAAAGCAGGAATTGGCTGCCTTAGAAAGGATTCAGGAAAAGGATTCTTACATGGAGAGTCACTAAGTGGTCCAGTGTAGTCCCATAGGTACACACTACCCAGTCCTGCCCAATAGCTAGAAGGCTTTTGCTCAGTATTTGAGAGGGTGCTCCACAGTCAGAGGGCAATGCCACCTTGTCCGTCTGCTGGCTCCCAGCAGTTCAGAGCTGGTTTGGACCATATTTTACCTCCCTCTTCCCTGTCCACTATATTTCAGTTTTAGAAATTGTGTCAACAGAAGGGAGTCCGCTTCTCACTCCTCCATTTCTCTTAAGTAGACTGTAGATGCCACTTCCCCTTCCTCCCCCTTACTCCCCACAAAGGGGGATGTAGATTTAAATGTCATCAGGGAAAGAAAAACACCAGAAAACACCAGGCAGGTCTTTCAGATCCTGAATGAGTGGTTAAAGGTAGAGGTAATTTTGCCCTACCTTTCCCTTTTGTGTAGAACATAATCTTTTAATATGTCTTAGCATCAGGCACAACGTCTGGAAATAATTGAGTCCCTGATAAAAATACATCAAATGTTGCATTAGCAAGGCTGTGTATATGTTTATAGATATACGTGTATAGAATCATAGAATGGACACTTCACTCCAGATGGAGTCCCATGGGAGAAGAAGGGGAGAATCACTTCCCTTGACCTGCTGGCCATGTTCCTTTTGATGCAACCCAGCATAGGGTTGGCTCT